>NC_080639.1:22035158-22337274 GCF_027579445.1 Ammospiza nelsoni
GAAGGAGAGGCGCTTCCCACGCGCGCGGTGCGGCTGGGCTGGTGGCGCTGCCCGGGCTGCCTGCCTGCCCCAGAGCTGCTCGCACCGTGCGCCGGCAGGGCAGTGACTAAGGGACACATCAAGTCTGGGCTAGCCAAGCCTCAGCAGGCGTAACTGAGGCACCTCTGGGCTTCAGCGTCCTCACTTTGTATTTTCCAGTAATAGAAACGAAAAATGTGAGAGCATGGTAAGTATCAAGCTATATACTTAATGTGTCTCAGCTTTTCTGATAAGCAGGTGCTTTCATTTACATTTGTCTTCTAATTACAAAAGTTATGCTTGGTCTTTTTTGGAAACTGGGTGCTTCTTTTTCCAAATTAACATATTTTGTGTGTAAATTGTAAGTAGAGCTGTATGAACGTGGTATCTGAGTTCTTGCAGAATCTTAAAACCAGCAGTGGAAATATGTGATGCTATAGTCCATACTTGTAGTTGTATTATTTGTTGGAAAGTTTTGAATTAAAAGCTGGAAAGTCTTAACTGCATTTTTATCTCTCATTATTTTTCTTCTTCCAGTGTTGTCAGGATGATTTCATTCTTTGTCAAGCAGGCTTATGCTTTTTTATTTATTATTTTTATTATAAATGCAGTATGTATCCAAGCAAGATAATGAACAAAAAGCTTACAAAGAAACAGTTAAAGACTGTATTTTTGTCAAACAGTTTTGAGTACTATAATACTTGCAGTTAAATACACATTTTGCTAAGTCTGGATTTCCACATAGGAACAACCAAGTGGATATGAGTAACAGGGACAGAGAAGTTTCTGATTACTTGTCTTAATTTAGGGAACTTGTTTGGACTTTCTACTGCACATCAGGCTTCTGAGGTAGTGGTAGTGTGTAAACTTAAGTGTCTGTGATTGAAGTTAGTTATTGCAGAAATCCTTCAGGCTGCTCTAAATTGCAATGGAAGGAACAAGTTAATTGTACTTTAGATTTTGGGTTTTGTTTTTAAAATGACTCAGGTATAAGTCATGGACAATTCTGATTACTCCTTAAAACAGAAGACAGACTATGGAAATGTACACATAAATGTACGTTCTTTTGTATCACAGGTTCCTCACTTGAGTCCTTCCTGTATTAGAATTTTGCCTGGCACAACGTTTCCTTCAATACCATAGATCACAAAAGAACTGTAATTGTACCGTAAGAAAATGTATTTCAAAACTTGTATCAAATTCTCATTAGTCTTCAGCTTTTTAAGTAAGGGCCTGTGAGTGTTTCTAGTGGCTTTTCACTAGGAAAGAAAATTGCTGCTTGCTGTTGAGAAAGTGAAATTCATGACTGTGCTGTAAGCCCAGACATATCCTTTTGATGGGTACTTTTGTTTATGTCTTTCTTTAAAATAAAATTTAGAAAACAGCCACAAGAGCTCACCTCTGAAACTTTCTGTCTCTGGGAACCTTTATGAAAAGATACATTTTGGATTGTGCACACAGCCAACAAGGGGAAAGGGAAACATCAAAAAACCCAAGGAAAAAAATTTTATACATTCTGTTCCTTGAATTCTGGGATATGCTGTCTCCAACTTGGACTGTTTGATGTTTTATAGGAAAAAATATTGCCAGAAATAGTCACTTACTGTAACTGTTTGCCTTTCTGCTGGAGGCTTGCAATGTTTACAGGGCTACAGTAAAACACTGAGTCATAAAAACTTGGGATATTGTATTCCTGAGTTCAAAACTAGATAATGGAGATAAAGCAGACCAAATGTTCTGTGACTGTAGCCATAATAAGGTAATGCTTTTCTAGCAGCACATCAATACAAGACTCCTAGAAACATTGGTGAACTTGCTGTGGTATAAGGGGCCTATTACTGCTACTGAGTAAATATATTCATAAATTATGTGAAGAGCTTTTTAAGAATTTGGAATTTGTTAGTATGCAAAATATGGTTAAGCATTTCTATGTCATTAGACTGAGCATACTGCAGAGGCAGAATGGCACCGTGTGATGAGCTGAACACGCCATGCAGTGAGGGAAGGTTTGGAGCAGATTATCTGGAGTGGTACTATGTGGCACGTACAGGACAGCCAGGGGATCTGGCCCAGCCAGCATGGTTTTGGGAAAGGTGGGTTCTGCTAGACCAGCTTGTTGTACTCCTGTAACAAGGTCTGGTGGATGTTGTTACCTGGGCCTTAGTAAAGCTTCTGATCCCATTTCCCATGGCATTCCCTTGGACAATCTGTGGCTGCTCGGGGCTGGGATGGGTGTACTCTGTGCTGGGTCAAAACCACATGCAATAGACACTGAATGCACCTGCCCTTCTGAATATTAATGCAGAGTTACGACTTGACCAGAGAAAACCAAATGAGCCTTTAAAAATTTTTTTGGTACAAAGATGATTTTAATCATACTGACCTGTTACATTTGACCTTCTTTTGAGATATTTTAAATTGTTTTGTAATGGTACCATGTAATCTCTGCTTGATCTAGAATAAAGTCTGTATTTTGGAAGGCATATTTCCTTTTTTTGGGTTTGTTTTTTTTTTGGTTTTTTTTTTTGGCTTTGTTGATTTGAACTTTCTTCTACAGAATGATACAGAGAATCCCAAGCATGATTAGCTGCCTCTTGCAGAAGCTGGTGTGATACACTCCCAGTCTGTGATACCGATTTCAAAGATAGATGCTTATCTGAATTAAGAAGGTTATATGTGTGTGTGTGTTAAGTAAGAAAGAACATTGTATTGTTCTTCCTCATTCCTGTTTTGTGGGTAGCAGGGAACCTGAGGCATGTTCCTTCCCACATGCCATCTTGATAGCCATGGACTTTTGCTCCCCAGACAACTTCTTACCCCTCTGGAATGAAGACCCTCCTTTAAGTGAGTTTCAGTTTCTGTAAAACAAAACTCTTATCTGAGTCATTATTAAATGTCATTATTATTATTATTAGATGTCATTATTAAAAAGGGGAGGATTTTCTATACAGATTTTAGTATTTATCCTTGTGGTAAAATTAACGGTGTACTTTTTTCCATTGTCTTATGTTTACTTCACTTTGAAGAAGTACCTGGAACTTGCATGACAATATTTATAACTGTAATATCATAATTTTTTTCTTTTTTTCTTTTTGTCATCTGATAAGCACGGAAACTCAAAATATTAAGAGAACTGTTGCACCAGATGCACTGTTCTGAAGGATGAAGTGAGAGAGTGCTGGGTGAAGCAAAGATATCCTTGCTTCACAAACTGCTGTTTAGGATTGAAACGTTGCAATTTTTTTTAACATTTTCTTTTGGAAGGAGATGAGTGTTACTGAACTTGACCAGAGTTACAGGTTTATAAAAACCACATTATACTGTGTGTAAATATTCAGAACAAGAAACTTGTTTAACTTCTTACTAAAGCTACATCTAATTTTCTCACTGCCATAGAAAGATCTGCCACTACAGACTGTTCTGTAGTTCTGTCAAGGAATGGATATGGTTATGGAAACTTGTATGTGAAACTGGATCTGAAAGTTTCTGAATTAAAACATGTGATTTTTCCAGAAGAAAATAATTGCAGTAGGTTTATTTTGTCTGTTATATATTTTATTGGCTTTCTAGGCCTCTGGGAGTGATTTAAGTAAGCACTGTAACTCTGTTTGGAGCTGTAGTTCTCAGATCTCTAAAAAACTGTGGGTTTTTTCAGTTGGTTTCTGGCTGTACTTGACTGTTGAAGCCAGTGGTGACATTTAGTGTTCCAGAAAGTCTTTGCAGTACATGGCTGCTACTTCTGCTGCTTAAGGACAATAACAGTGCTTCAGTTCTCCTTAATGTCAAAATAGGTTTTGAAGAAATGGGAGGGCTGCAGAATAATAATAACAACAACAACAATAATGATGATGTGTTTCTTAGAGAATCCAAATTCTCTTTCCCTGCCATTCTTTGTCATAAGTGAGTTTGCTTGGCTTAAAAGATATTTTTAGCATTACAACTTTTAAATATTTGGATACTGGCTCTTTTTAATTCTGTAACTTCAGTTACAAGTCAGGTTTTCCACATTATGTTGCTTTCATGATGGCTTGGCAGTGGCTGTCCTCTTTTGAAGCTCTAGCACTTCAAAGAGCTGTATGGTTGTTTCCATTTGCGCTTGGTAACAAGGGTGTGACGGTGTCTCGATTCAGTTTTTTGGTGATGGCAGTTAAAAAGGAAAAAAAATCAGCAACAACACTCAATAATATTTTGGGCCCTAGTTGTGCCAGGGCAGCGCCGTGTGTGGGCGTGGGCTGCCTGCAGGCGTGGCTGGGCCGGGGCAAGGCTCGGGCTGCAGCCTCTGCCTTTCAGGGTGAGGAGCACAGTAATGAGGGCAGTGGTGCCAGTTTGTAACTAGTGTGTGGTTACTGAAATCCAGAGAGGTTTCAGTGCTGAATTCCACATCTTTCACTGCTATTTTAATCATATTGTTGAATAACACAACTTAGAGCTGGCAGCAGCTTAACTTGTGGAAGTAACCAGAGTGCAAGATTTGTGGTGGTTCTATTTTGTTTTTCCTCTCTCTAGATCAGAGATTTAGGGATATCATAGTATGCTGTTAACCATATGTCATATTTCAAGCTCTGGTAGATGATTATAAACTGGGATTAAAAAAATAAGTAATTATTTAAGCATTAATCAATGATCTTGTAATAACATTGTAGCAATAGATCCATAGTTGTTGATCCTAGCTTTTCTGTAGAGGGTGTTTGGTGTAATGTGTATTGGCAGAATTCTCTAAGTTGGTATCTTCAAAATAAAAACAAGCTGAAACTTCCCAGAAGCAGCTGAATTAAGTATGTTCATGGCTTTCCTGCCCACGAGCTCTGCTAAATAAAATAATACAGTTGGTTCACAAAACAAGGGAAAGCTATAAAGGTAGCTTTACTGTGATATTAAATCTCTCTTGAGCGCTTTCCCAGAAATATGAATGTAGTAATTATATGATTAAAAAATAAGGAAACTTTTTGGGTTGTGCACTTCCTCAGGCTATTAACCTAACCACTAATTAACCAACAGGAAATTCCAGACCTGAAAGTTTCATTATTGCTATACTGAACTGTGAAAATACAAGTGTGTTAATGAGGATTTCATTATAGCCATCTGTAACTTGTTTTTAAATTGTGTTAAGGCAGGAAAAACATAATATACCATCTGTTACCTAGCTATATCAAATTGACCTGGAAAATATTGGAGAGAAATATCCCCCACTTTATAACCCTGGCTGTCTCTTACTTCTTTTCTTTTATTAATCCAATGTCAGTACTACCTAGCAACATGTAGTAACATGTCATTTACTCCTTAAATGATGTATTTGGTTCACTTAGACATTTCTGTAACATGTGTACCTGGGGGGAGGAGATGCTGACTTCCCAAAATGATAATTTCTGGGTGATTAATGACCTCTTAATTTTAGTGTCATGTTCTCTCAAGTATGTCTGAATCACCAAAACTCAGAAGTTGAGGATTGTCTTGCAATTTAGAGTTCTTTTTTGGTTTTAAGTGAACAAAACTTCTGGATAACATCTATTAGTATGCTCTTATTTTCTGATCTAGTGAGCATGAATTGAAGCATTTTGCTTATCAGATGCTGGAGCTTTTGCAACTTTTACCTTAACCCTTGTGTTCCTCTGTAGAGCTTAATTGTCACAAGCTATCCCAGGTCCCTTGATTTCTGATTCTCTTTGACCTTAACAATGAGGGAATTTGTCATGTATTACCTTGCACTTACCAAGAAATATTATGGATTCTTGATTGTCGGATGTTTGTAGGTGTAATGCAAGTGAGAAGAAGGTGGTGGTCCAGTGGAAAAAGGTGCAGAACTTGCTCTTGGGAGGGTGGGACAGAGAGTTGGCACAGAAGAGAATACTGAAACAATTTTGGAATAGTGAGGCGGATCCTTTGCAGCTGTGATGAAATAATGACTCAGTAAGGTCAAAAAATGTGCTAGTGTTTACATATTACCTTTTGTGTGAGTTGGATCTATAACATTAAATTGAGGATAAAAGGTTGTAATAGAGGTAGAGAAGTGAAAAGGTCAGGCACCAATTTATCAAAGTAATACTGTCAACAGGCAGCCCAAAATATAGGCTTGTCCTTTAGTCCACAGGTGTTTTTTGAGCAGACACTCTCTTTTTTGTTCTGGATTTGCACAGCAGCTAGGACAGCTTTGTTGAGGGCTCTTGCCTTATTCAGGACAAACTAAATTTGGTGGCTGAATTTAACAATAAAAATCTGTTTCTCTGCAGACTCATGCAGCAAGCACAGTTAGAATAAAATGAGGAACTCTTTGATGTAGCAGTGTATCTACAATGTAAATGTCTTAAGGCTGTGGAAAGGGAAAACAATCTAAGGGCTTTGCTGACCAAATGTATGAGGAAAAGCCCGCTGGTACAGTCCTGCTTGTCCTTCAAAAGGCTTCTCCTGGTCTCTACCCCAAAGCTTTTTGGGAAACAAAGCAAACCTGGCAGAAGACAGTAAACCTTGCAAGGTTATATAATTTACCCCAATAAGAACAGTGAGGTGGGAAATGTTCTGCTGTGAAGGTGAGGCCATGCCATCTTGGAGTTCCATAGGGATTTGTGCTGGAGCTCCTAGTTCAGTATGTTAATAATCTAGGAAAGCAGCTGAATAGTAAGGTGGCACTTTGATGACAGTAGAAAGTTACTAATCATTGTAATAAGAGGAGCTATGACTGAAGACTTGCAGAAAAGTTTTTCAAAACTAAATGGATAATAAAATGAGATTAAATTCACTTTTTACAGACTTACTACAAATCAGTTTGCCGTGCACATTAGCAAAGAAACAGAGAACAAAAGGGAAATCAGGATTTGGCCAGTGTATAAATCTCTAATGACAATACAGTGCATGGTTCTGGTCTCTGCCATATCCGCAGGGATGAAGTAAACAGAAGGTTCAGAGACAATCAATAGAGATGGTCAAAGGTGAGGTATGACTTAAGGGACATGAGAGCTGAGACCATGTCATTGTGTTCTTACATTTACCTTTTGTCCAGGTGCCAATTTGTGATGTTTCTGACTGTTCTAAGTAAATGAAAGGAGAACGTGCAGCAGAATTGTCTAATGATGATGCATGAAATCCTTAAACCAAATGTTAACTAATGGTAAAATAATTAAGTCTCCCTTATTGTTGAATGATGATACAATCTAAAATTAACTTTCCTCACTGATGTATGACTTGCATAAGAAAAAGAAGTTCTTGGTCTGTTTCCAAGCCATTTGGAAGCCTCTTGTCTATGCTCTCTTTTCCAATTCTTTTTGATTTAACAAAACTATTTGCCTTTCCCTGGAGACTTGACTGTGTTGGTCCATCACAGATGAGATGTCAACTCAGTAGGTACAAAGCAACTGAAGAAACAGAGTATTTAATAAAGCAAGAGTTTAATCTGGAAAAATGCCATTCTTACCCTGGTAGTCTGTGCTTCCTGCTATTCTTGCTGCTTTCAGACTTCAGTTTCTCATGGATATTTTATTAAAAAAATAATCATTACTATTTCAGGGTTAGATGAAATATCAGATAGTTTTAAAAAGCAGTCTTCTGTTTATAACAATAGAGACAATAGGTTCAAAAAGTTTCCAGCTTCAGAGATACATCCCTATTGGGGATTTTTAAAACCAGATAATTCTGGGAAGCTTTTGCATACACACATTATTGATACACATCCATTGAGTTCTAACAGTGCATTGGGCTTCTGGAGTTGTGGTTCGGGTTTTTTTTTTTCTCCCTATTGCAAAGGTTCTAAATGCTCTGGGTAATCACAGACAGATGAATCTGGAAGTATTAAAGATATAAGAATGAATAGTGGGAAAGTTTTGGTTTCTTTTCCTCACTAGTACATACAAGTCTTAACTTTTTGGTCGTGGAAACAATTCTATGAATTAAAAAGCATGCAAGATCTGTACAGGCCACTCAAATGTGGCCTGTACAGGGACCTCTTTGAGAAGTGTTTTGTATTTAGCCCTATACTGTCATTCTATTTAGCAAAATAGAATGACAGATTCTATATAGAATAGAATCTGTCATACATAGATTCTTCTGCTTCACACATGAGAAATAAAATAAATTGCAGTTTACGGTGCATTCACATAATTTCCTTTCATTGTTGATACTATTCAGTTGATGTTTCTTTAGGAATTGTTTTTACACAGCAATGCCAGGATTTGAAATTCAGTAAATGTTTTATGAAAACAATGAGAAGCACTTTAAAATTCTAAACCAAATTCTAACAAAACTTTTAAATTCCATTCCTTTATATGGTAGTTTTCTTCTTTTTCCTAATACATTGTGTAAGCTCTCCTCCTTCTTCATCTTTTAATATTCTTGCAATTTTACCTTCCACAACTATTCTGGGAACTTAAAAGCAAAACCCCAAAAAGGAAGGAATCTATGCTGAGTGATACTGGGGAAAAGGTAAAAGTAACCTCTGTCAGATGAAGGGAAAATGGCCAGGTACATACTTGTAGAAATGGGAAACCTTTCTGTTTCCCATTATCAGGTTATCTGAGATGTTGTGCACTTGCTTGTAGTCAGTAGTATTAAATTCTGTTGGTCACTCCCTGAATGAGAGCCCTATGATTTTTCAGCAGTGATAAATTTACTGCTTAATCTACGAAAGCCATAAGGAAGCATATTGCTAACTAGATAAACTACATGTAAAATAACCACAAGATAACAGCAGGACTAAAAAAAATCTGGGGATTTATTACTGTGAGTATTAATTGTATATTTCTAGCTGTAGCCCTTAGACCCAGATAGTAATTAAAGCTTCCAAGTGAGTGTCTCAAATACTGTGTCCTGTGTGGGACATAGCAGCCACAGGCAATATGTTGGTGTTTTAGCCCACACTGATACCCTGTGTGCGCCAAAGCTTTCCTGCAAGCCTGGCTGCATCTGCATTATTGCCCTCTCCAGCTTATCAGTCAAGTGAAAGGATTTTTATTTTTTTATTGTTAACTACTGAAGTTTGGTTGCAGAGTGCATTTGACTTGGAGCACAACTGATTGTTTCCTTCAACCTTACCCATGTTTAGGCAAAGCTGACTTACATTTCTGTTTTGTCTGGCATTAATGTGGGATGGATGCTGGTGATAGGACTTCTCAGGTAGGAAAGGTTAGGTAAGGAACTGTCAGTAATGTTGTTTACTCAGCACACAGGCACTCACACAGATGTTTTCCTCTCACTGAAGCACTACTCAAGCCACTTCGAAACACACTGTGGCCTGATACAGATCTGGAAGCAACATTTACCAATGATAGAAACCTGCAGGATGTTGCCAGTGATGACAGCACTTGCCCTAAGAGTTTGTTGACTGCATTCCTTTCCAGTCCCTGGGCAGATTCATGTGGCAAGCAGCCCTCCCATGGCTGAATGCATTAGGGCTGACTTTGGGAAGAGGTAACTGAATCAAGAATTGCTTTTAAGCTGCTTTTAAGCAGCCTCTGGTCTTAATTGACAATGAGGTCAAGCTTCTGTAAATTATCCTACTTTAAACACTTCTGAGTTGTTTTTGGTTTTGTGATAGCATAAATATTGTACTTGGCTTGTGAGATTGATTTATGAAAATCTTAAATTTCAATAATTTTGTAGGTAGTACTGATGATGAAATTACCTGGATGTAAATGGGTATTTGTCTCTGTTGTCTAAATATTCCATTAATCCCTAGAATATGCTTACCTGAGGTGTTTAGTTGGATATCTCACAGACAGAGACATGGGAAAGGCTGAAAAGCATGGATGGAAGGACTAGTCCTAATTCTAAAAATTCCCACTAAACTTATTTTGTGCAAATAAAAGGGGTGCGGAAAACAGGATTGGATTCTTTTTATGGTCTAAAGCCACAGAAGACATAACAAAGCTACTTAATGCTCTCTTTTGAATTGGCTGAAGTAGATATGTTGGGATTACAGGCTGTACAAATCTCTAGATGTACTCTGCAGGCTGTTTGGTCAGGTGGTGGGATTATAAATAGGTAGGCTTACTGATGTCAGCAGCAGCCACAGGAAGGGAGCCACAGTGAGCTTGCCATGCACACTCACACTCACACACCCTCCCTTCTACCTCCACATGCTATTGAAGGAAACTCGCCTGATATTAATGGGGAAGAACCACCTGTGCTATTTTGGAGGTGAGCAGAAAAGTAGTGTAATCAATTTTAGCTATTATATTTCCTTCTCCTTGTTCAGAGGCTGAGCAGAATGGCCTCAAAGTAATATTTGTGTTGTGTTGTCCTAATACCTGCTGTGAGGAAAAGATATTTACCAATAGTTATATATCTTCAGTACACAGAAATTCAGGTGTAGGGCAGTACATAAATTTCCAGAACTTAAATATAGGCCTGTACGAAGGAAGAAGAATTAATGTCTGTTGTAATTTTTCAGACAAAGTACATAATAATTCTACAAAAGGTTTTTAAAATCCCGTCTCTGGCTAAGAGATGAGGGTGTGTACAGATGTTTTTATCCATGTGGGCAGACTGCTGAAATTTTAGTGGTAAATTTCTGGGTATATAAGCTGTTGCCTATTTTATTTTAAAATGATATTTGGTGCTTAGAAACTCAAATGAAGTTTTTGACATTATTTTAAGTGAGAAATGCTGTTATTTCATGCAGGCTGTAAGGCTTTTATGATTTCTTTGGTTTCCATCAGATTTTGAGATTTTGATCTAAAATTTAGTTGCTTGTAATACCTTGTAAAAGTTGATTCTTTTAGTGTTTATTATGATAGAGTCCTTGCTGTGTTTTCTTTGTGTTCCTTGTATGTCGTATACTGATTTTATTTGTCATGGAAAGCATTAAAATATTTTGTAGTACCCTAAGTAGACTAAATTCCTAAGTAACTGCACAGTGCCAAGATGGACTTTGCTTACAGCAACAAAGAAAGAATTCAAGAAGCAGTGCTCAGTTGAACTTCCTGTAGGAGTCAGTATGCTGCTGGCACTGTGTCATCTGTTAGCATGTTAAAAACTCAGCAGTGAAGTATATTGGCTGTAAACTGGCTGTGGTAGAGAAAGCTGGAAAGGATGCAGGGGTGAATATAGAAGTGAATTATCGTAGTTAGAGCAAAGCATTCATTAGGAAAAATTCTTAACATTCCCCAGAGCACACTGATGATGATTATAATCATTATTCTATAAATAAGAATTTTTTCCTCCTTTATATTTAATGCTGAAGGCCTGTACATTTTTATAGAAAGTGCAGAGGCTTTCTAATGAAGTGGTTATGCAAAATAGCTTTGGTGTTACCATCATGCAGGGAGCCAGGTTTCTTCAAAGAAATATCTTCTTTCTTCAAAGAAATACCTTCTTTCTTCCTTGCCTCTTGCCTGTTGCAAGAGTCCAGTGAGGAGTGGATGCAGAGGATTTTGGGTGTGCAGATATAAAGCAGAGAAAGGGGATAATGACAGCTCTTGTGTGTAGATGGGGATGAGTTTGGAGACAAAATAAGAGCATTCATTTGGGGCCCTGAGCTGCCAACCAGTGAGGGAGGTAAAGTTAAAGTAGGACAAAGGGGAGGGAGCTCCTGCTGCCAGTGGCTGCAGAGGTGGCTGTGAAAACTGCTGGTGGGGTTTATGCTGTGCAGAGAGCTGGGATGGGACTTGTGGCTCTGCTTTGTACCACCCATTGCCCCTCACAGAGTGCCTGAGATGAGGCTGGGGCTCCAGCAGCAATTGGGGAAGTAGTAAATGTGACCCTGTTCCTGAAGGTAAAGGGTTTTCCACTTTTTTCCACTTTGCTTTCTGAGGAAGATGCAGGCAGGAGAGTGAATGTTGAGGAGGCAGCTGTAAAGAATGAGCAGGAAAATCTGGTGGCAGGTGGGTGCTCAAAGCATTTCTTAGTTTTGCAAGCGATGTTGGCCCAAGAGGCTCAGTGTTTCTGTTTGGGGAACTGTAGCTATAGTCTTCATATATTGGGAGAAACTTCCTCATTACATCAAACCTTTCTGGATACTAACTGCCAAGATGCTTCTCTTGAAATCTAGTGAAGAAAATGCTTGGTTTTGTACAATTTCTCAGCTTAAACTGAACTCTTTTTTTTCTCTTTCTTTCCTGTAATGAGCAAGGGTGCTTTATTTGCTGACAGACCTGGTTGTCAGTGTAGGAACTCTCTATACATTCACCGTGTGTCTTGTAGCATCTGTGTATAAGTGCATACACACAGAGATATTTCTATTAAATCTTGCTCAGGATAGGAAACTTTTCCTGTGTCCCATTCCCTTCCAATACTTCACATCATCTCTGTTCTTCAGTTTAATAAATTCTCCTAATTTTGGGTTACATGAATGCACAAAAGATTTTAAGTGTTACCAAACTCAAGGTGGATAAAAGATATAACTGCTAAGAGAAAGTTTTTGGTGAATAAAGAACTTTCTAAAAGGGAGAAAGCTTGTTCTATTCAAAGCATTTGCAGGAAAAATGAAAATAAATTGCAGTGCTTTCTAAAGTTGCCTTGCTATGCTTTCTCAATTATTCTTCCTGTATCTGAGTTTTCAGCTGGGAAGTGCTACTGTTGTAGTTGAACCCAGCCTTCTACAGCAGGTAAAAGAAGAGGGGTTGGATTTTGTCTTCCTTGTTAGTGTAGAGCTTCTTAGCTTCTGTCCTGCAGCACTTCATCTGTTACCCACCTACACCTACACCCACATACCTGTGTTTGAGGCACGTATGTCTGTGAGTGAAAAAGGAAGGGTCTGTATTAGCCTCTTTCCTGGCTGCTGTGAAACTAAGCAGCTCTGCTTTTCTCTTCCCTACCTTTCCTAGCCTCTGAATCTATCCAGTCCCTGCCTCCAGTGTTACTTCAAAACCATTATTTTCAACAGGAGAAAAAAGCAACAGCAGCAAAGCTCAGATAATTGACAATTCGTGCTTCTATTGATGTTCAGAATAGCAGCTGGAAAAGCCCCAAGCAGAACTAGGTGCTTCATCTGCAGGCTTTGAAAAGACAGTGGCATTTTACCTGCTTTCATGACTGGGGGTAACGACCAGAAGGACAGATTCAGGTTTTGTTTCATTTGAAAGCCCTTAATTGAACTTTCTTTCTAGTCATGGAAGAAAAGCAGCTGTTTGAGCAACCTTTTTAGCAGTTCTTGATAAAGATTTGAGGGTTTATTTTTAGTGGAGGTAGCATACGTTTTCTTGAGTTTTAAGTATTTGTCAGATTTATTAGTGTATCAAAGGTTAAGCTCCCCCTTTCACATCAAGCTGCTCTTTGTTTTCTTTTCCTGTTTATTCAGCCAGTTATATATTACTCAATTATTGTTACAGATTTACTGCTTTCTCTTCCCTGCTCGCCTTTTCTGTCAGGCTGTTTTCATAATTGTAAATATAATAAAGGATAACTGAGCCATACAAGGTTTTAATGGTTTTGAATGCCATTCAGATTTTTTGTTCTTTCTTTTGGCAGCAAATCTGGGTTACTTTTTTGCATTTTTTGCTATGAGAAAAGGTTGCAAAAATAGATATAAGTATCTGCTTTTTGTGGAGCTGTGTAACACATGGACATGCCAGGTTTGTACTTGTATTTTGTGTTGCCCTATTTACTTCAGGAGTCTTAAGTTCTCAACCTCTTTAGAAGTAATGTCATTGGAACTAATTTTCCACTTCATTTTATTTGTTAGTTTTGGCTTGTTTGTTTTTTTTTCCCCCCCAGGAATAAAACAAGTACTTCTTTGGCAGAACAGAATGTGTTGTAACAAAACTTTTGTATCAGAACACATTTCTATAATTCCTCAATAATAATAATAATAATAATAAACTTTGTACTAATTTAGAGGAGAAGGTATTTTTTCTTTTTTTTTTCTTTTTCTTTTATCCTCTCTTGCCTGCTAGGATTCTGAGCTTTTGGCTCTCTTCCTAAGAGCAGAGTGATTCTTATGCCTAGAGGGGAGCTAACTGTGTTTTGTTGGATGGTACAGACAGCACTGTCAGCAGCTTTCTGTTCTCAGGAGTTGAGTCTTTCATACGTTTTAAGTGAGCATGAATACATCATTGTAATATTAGTTGTGATTCAGCTTTGAAGGCAATGAGTTAATATTTTTTCTAGAAAAGTTTAAAATTTGTTGTTTAATTAGTTAAATTATATGTTTATACCAGAGTTAGTGCCCCTTTAAAGGTAAGAGGGGCACAATTAACAAATGCCCATAATACAATTTGTGTTTCTGTTGTCTCAGAATTGCATCTTTTTCCTTGTAATGATAGAAAACATTTAATGAATTATGGCTCAAATACAGTCGCTTCTGTTTTCAAGACTGTCACTGCCATGGGGACAGATAATCAGAGGGGGCAAGTGTCTGTTCACATGGTCTGGAGGGAACTGAAGGATTCATTTGCTGCTTTCTTGCTTTTAGTGTGAACCAGACATTCAGAGATTCCATTAAGCATTCACCTTACTGTCATGGTTACCATCCCAGTCCTGTGATTTATTTCTCTCTAGGATAAGACTGAAAAAAAAAAAACCTTCAGAGCAATGAGGCTAGCTAGGGGGTAAATCCACACATCCCTTTGACTAGGGAAACTTTTTCTTTCACATCATCTTTGAAAACAGATCCTGATTCCAGGGGTGCCTCCTTTTCTCGGTCCACTTTATTTATTGAAAGAGACCGAAAATGCACTTCACTTTTTTTTGCTTTCTTTATATCAGAATAAAGGTATGAGTAAGAGAACATCTGCAGATGTTTTGTTAGGTGTTTGCTAGAACCTCACTGAGTAAATCTGTAGAGGTAATCTTCAAAGATCACTTAATTAGTAATATTAGTATTATCATTACCCATAGCATTACTACTGCCATGTCAGTTGCACTATGAATTATTGTGCTGGCAGAGCTATATACCCAGTGCCTTATTTTATGCCATATTATTTTTCTCTATTATTTTTAAAATACCAGTATTATTTACAATATTTGTATCCTTTCAATATTGGGAATTAGTATAGAGATATGCCCTGTAAAATAACCTGTTACCACAAAAGATTTGCAAACTGTTAATGTTTGTTCTGCTGCTTGGAAATTGAAATTAAAGTTTGTTTCTGAACTTGGGGGTTTTTTTGGTACCTATTGAGCCACCTGCTAGACTCAATATTTGTACAATATGACCTCATGTTCTTCCAGAAATAACTAAATGGATGAGTTGAGAATCTGAAAGATCATATTTCTCTCTGGAGCAGATACAGCAAATATTTTTCCTTTATATCATCCTACATGTATCATAAGCCTGGCTTGAAGGGATGACCTAAGAATGGACATTGTTTGACTCTCATTGATCCATACTTTGATCTTAACATCTAACTGGTGCTTTTGTAGTAGAAATAAAGAGAGATTGTATCTCAAACAGTGATATTGATGTTGAGATGAAAGCCCAGTATCAATGCTGGTAGTCATGTTGTATAGATGCTCTGGGGCTGGCACAGCAAATATTTGGGCTGCTGAATGTTAAGGGAAAATATCAGAGTACTACCATACGTCTAACTTAAAATAACCTTTTTGAAGCACTTAGTGGCACCCCAAATTTTGTATAGAAATGTGTGTGTGTGGTAATAATTTAGTGAAGATGACTAGAATTTATTTTTTAAGTATTTTTAATCTATACTTATGCCTGAAATATATAGGCGTGACTTGCCTTGACAGCTTCAGTCGTGTGCTGGACTATGAGGAGCAGATCAGATAGTAATGCTGCAGTTGTCTCTAAATTTTTCCTAGCAGGTAGTGTTTGATCTTGAAGACTTGCAGTGGTCAAGTATTTGAATTGGTGGTATAGACTTGGAGTTGGTTTTGGTGTTGGGATAAAATGATGTGTGGAAGATGCCTTGGTAAGAAAATCACTTTCATTGGCTTCTTGAATTGCAGAGTAGGGAGAGGAGGGTTTGTCTGTAAAACCTACCTCTACAAGTGTATTTCCACCATCACCTGCTTATTTAATCATGGTCACCTGAATTGTTCTTGCTGTCCAGCACCAGTTCTGGGGCTGGGAGTGCAGCCCAGCCTGACTGGCAGGCAGCTGCTCCCCTGATAAGGTAGAAAAACAAGCTGAAATAATGAAAAAGCAATGAGACCAATTGCAAAGACTTTGGGCTGAGAAGGAGAGATGAGAGAAATCGTGAGAGCTGAAGAATCAAAAACATGATGTCTGGGAACAGAAAATGAAAGCATTGGGATCCTGTTGTTTAATAAGAGGTTGCCAAAAACTTGGCCTGACTTCTGAGAAAGTACACTTGGGATTTTTCTTCCTTTGTGTGGGGTGGGAGAGGTAAGCATAAGTAACCATAAAGCACATTCAGATTTCCAAGAAATGGGTGGAGTACATGGCTCTGCAGTGGGGCACGCAAGGCTTCAGCAGTGGTGTTAGACTGCCTGTATATGTGTGTGTGTGTTCTTTATAAATACATGGAACTTCAACTGCTGCACACATGTCTTGAGAAGAGTATTTGGTCAGTTTTAGTTGGACACTGTATGAATAAACCACATTTATTGCTATGTGTCATTAAGTACTCTGGTGATAAGAGAGTTCCAGTGATAAAATTGCATTTGTCTACTTAATAGAAAATAGAGTCCCCCAGCATTTGAAAACTTTCTGCGACACCTCTTCAAAGAGATAAATAGCTTTTAACAGTCATTTGAAGTTAAAGATGTAAGAAAGAGTAAAGAAGGGAGGACAAGCAGTACTAGATCACGTTGGGCTTTTTGGTATTAATGTAATGGGGTAAGTTTTTATGTTTGTGGGATTTTATTTATATCTTATAGTTGTATTGATGCTCTGCACTTGCTAATAATTTATATTTGGCAGTTACATGAAAGCAAAAACTCTTGCAAAAAAACCCCCAAAAAAACTGGGGAGGAATGCAAAGGAGTTTGCTTTATACATTTTGCAATGTTTGTGTAATCATGAAACTACCCAGACAAGCTGCTGTAGAGACCAAAGTCAAATTTTCAGCTCATGTTGTACATCATGAATTGCATAGAGAGCACACCAAACTAATTTAAATCATTGTGAGAGGAGGTTTACATTTTGAATGTGGATCCCCATTCAGTGGTTTTGGAGGCTGTGAGTACTCCCGATTAGCTCTGAGGGGCCGTGAATAGTTAATTTTTCAGCACAGAGTTCTGAAGTTCAAAACTCTAAGCACTTTCAGCAACAGATCAGTCATGTGAAGCCTTGTTACAGTTGTTTTTTTGCATTGCTGCTCTGGACCTTGTTTGCTCTTCATTGTGAGTGACTTTAAACTTTTTTCTCAAGAAAGGCGTGTGTTTCTAGTTGTATGCTAGGTTCTTTTTGTTTTAATTCTGCAGGGCAATTGTAGGGGTTAATTGATTTCCTTAGGTTTAAAGTAAACAAACTTTGGTACAGCTCCATATAAATGATAAGCATATTTTTGGAGCCTTTGTGTATTATGTTGAAATGTATTAAAACTTCCTGGTAATGTGGCTCCATTCAAGAATGTTTACAAGAAATTCAAAATCTGTCATGAGGTAATGTGTCTTGACTATGTCTTGGTCTTGTTTCTAATGGTAAAATTCTTAATTAATAGTATCTTTTCCTTCTGAATATATTGGTTAATTATGGAGAGTTACTTAAAAAAAGGGAGATATTGGACTAGATGTTTTAGGACATGAGAGTTCTGCATTCAGAATTTGCTGTAACATACATATGTTAAGAGATAAAGAGGATTTTATGCTGTTTTAGAACTTTTTTTTAGTGAAATAAGTGCAGCTTATTTAGTGATCAGTCCTTGTATTCAAATGTAAACTGTCTGGTCATTGACATGGGAAAGAGTATAGAGAAAATTAAAATAGATCACCATAGGTGAGGGGATTATGTGAAAGCATATTGTGAGTGAAATATCAGGAAATATTAAAACAGAGTAGAATTGGTTATACTGTTATTTTATTACTGTACAGAAGTTAAATACTGTAGAACTGGTAGAATTTCTTTGAATAATTTAATAACCAATTAAAGGGGAGGAAAAGTGTCACTATTTGCTCCAGTATCTATCCTGTATTAAGCACACTGGTAGTAGGCTTCAAACTGCATAGTACAATATTTCTGTTTATACTAATCCAGTAAATCTCTTTGGAGAATGTACAAATAGGGTCTTTGCATAACCCAAGGGAGGAAAAACCAGCCAAATAATTTATTCTTTCATGGTACATTAAAGAATTCTTTTTGGCTTGATGCTTATTGGGTGCTTTTTTTTTGCGAGGGATACTTTAGCCTGTTTTGTCTTCTGTCACCGCTGATAGTATATTTAAGGTATCTTATCCCTTCATTGCACATATGACTTTAGAAAATAATGAAGTGTGGTTTGTTACTGTTTTGAGGCTTGTTATTTTGTCAGTTTGAAATCGTATGTATAAATGCATACTTGATTTTTAACTTTTATCTGTTTTTCAGAAGAAAATCTAAGGCACCACCTCCTCCATCTCAAACAAAATCCATTCCTGTTTCTCCATTTGATAACACAGAGCCAACCAACCTCATCATGGAACAGAAAGAGAATGTAATCGATAAAGATATTGAATTATCAGTGGTCCTGCCAGGAGATGTGATCAAGTACACTACAGTGAATGGGAGGTTTGTTACACAGAATGATATTTTTGTTTAATATTATTTTTTGCTCAAGTTTACTCCAACATTCATCCAGGTTATAACCATTTGGTAAAATGCATGATTGTTCATCCTATTTGGGTACAAAGTTTTGTGTTCAGCACTTGCTCTGCTACCTGTAGATACTAGCAGTCATCAAAAAACATGTAATCACTCCAGATAAAATCTGTAATGCTTCAAAAAGAATTTATAGCTACAGCTTTGGATTTCTTTTTACAGTTATATTTTCCTTAAGCTGGTTTTAGTCTAAATTGCATATTTCAGACTGGTAATTGATAGGATAGATTGTGCATGTAGCTCTTCAGTCACCTTCTGTTCAGAAAGACCTGCACCTTTACTGGTGAGCTGAAATCATAAATCCTGGGACCTAAAATGTTGCTCTACTAAGAAGAGTCCTGTGCAAGGCTGTGTATAGATCACAGCAATTTAGATGCCAGTCTGTTGCTATCCTAAGCTGAAATAGGACAACCTATTTGTATATTGTCCTTGTGTTAGTGTATAGCCCATGTCTCTCCTACAGAAACCAAGCAGGCTGACTTACTTATTCATTCAAACCAGGTACTATAAATGTGTGCTTATACCTGCTTCCTAATGAGGGATGAAATCTGGCTCGAGTCTGTTTGCACACTATCATTTGCTGGAGTTCATGAGTGTTGCTAGATATCAAATACCAGCTTGTTCACCAGACCTGCAGTGGGTCTTTTTACACCTCCCCCTGACTCTGTGATTTTCAGGATAACTTAAATGTGAGATTTTTTTCTCAGAAGAAATTTTCTGAAATTATGTTGCTTTATGCTGGTTTTGTCAGCACATTTATAGCAAGGAGTATTGCAGTCTGTAAATATGATGCCTTCCTCTGTTTTTAAACCTTCTTAGACATGAGGCTCCATGTGTACACTGTCAGGAGCTTGTTTTTTTGCTGCCTTTGTCCAGTGATGAGTGATGTGTACCGTGGGCCCTCTCTCATGCTTTGCTCAGAACAAAGTGCTAGAAAGGAATGTTGTTGCATCTATTTTCACCTGGTCAGATTACATTGTGTATAATTACTCAGTATTCAAGACGGGCCTTACAGGCTTATCAGGAATTGCACTCATTTCTCAATCAGTTTCATTATTCTATAGTTACAGGATTTTCCAATCAAGATACTGTATGTGATTGATTTCATAAGTGACTATCTTGCCAGTATTAGCACTGCTAGGCTCATCTCAGAATGAGGGAGATGTGCACTACCTGCAGTCCACCGTGAAACATAATTCAAACTATCTCTTGTTCTAGCTTTGCTCTGGCTTTGGAGTTATTTATCATGATCAAATAGGCATAACCCCTCTAAAAATGACATAAACAGAAAAATTGTTACTTTGCTTCTTTTGTCATTCATAATTGGAGGTGAGCAGCTCTGAAGGTCTTGAGGAGAGAACACCTTTTAAATCTCATAGTAGAAAAAGCAAAATGGCAAGATTTAACAGCTGTGTGCTCAAATTCCATAGTCCACCAGAAGAAACTTTTCTTTATCAGATTAGGTGGGGTTGGTTTGCTCCCTGCCTTGGCATAGTGGGTAGCAAGAGCTATGTAGCACAATGCAAGGTGTTAGTGAAATAAAAATCCTGATTATGTAGAAGTTGGAATACGTAAACACATGCTCTGAGATTTCCAGAAAACCTTGAGTAATTTGATGAATTTAAGTTGCAAATAAATATTTTACTGAGTTAGATAAAGGAGGACAAGCAGACTATGTACTCTGAGGTAGCTGATGGCCTCTTCTTGGTGCTTTGCTAAACATTAATTATGGAAGCTGTTAAATGTACTGTGATATATGTATTCTTCCACCTTTAATCCTTGAAGGCTTTAGGGAAAAAGAGTTTTATAAGTTTTGGAGGACATGGTGACAAGAAAACCTTGTTGGGATTTTTTTTTTTTTTTTTTTTTTTTTTTATTGCTGAAGGAATATCTTTCTAAAGCTGCTGGTGAAGATGTCTTGCCTCCAGTGAAGTGGAGGGGACTTAGAAATCCTCCAGTCAAGCAGGTTGTTTCTGGAAGTACCTTTGGAGAGCAAATTTGCACTGAATCACTGTTCTCCTGTATTAATTTGCATGTGTCTGTTGTTTGTTAGCAGCTGTTTCTCACTTATTCTCACTTACCAGTCACTTACTGTGACTCTGGTTAACTTGAGGGTGTGCCCCTGTCACTGTGGTGCATTTCTGTAGGATGGCTTTCTGGGGTCCTTGCTTGTCAGTTCTTGCTCTGGTCATCTTTGATGTTCTACTCCTCTCCAATAACTGAAGTGCAGCTTTTAAAGCCAGTCAGTGTATAAAAATTCACCAGAAAAAAGGTAACAGGTAACTTATTGGATACACTGGCAAGCGGAAAGGTCACTGCAGAAGCGGTGTCTGCTGCCTCCTCTGGCTCCCTCCTCCCTGGCCCTGCCCTGCTCTGCCCCCAGCAAGATGGGGGAATGACAAGATTTGCATTTGCAGCCCTTTTCTTCTTACTGTGAGATGCATGTACTTGTTTTATTAGGGATTAGAAGTAAAAGAAATAAAGTATTCCCTCCTTGTGTCTTGTAACTGAAGCAGGTTGTGCTACATACAGGAGATGCATTGAAATAAACTTTCTGGTTTAGCAATGTTAAAAGGGAAGAGCAGTTACTATTCTTCATTTTGCATAGTATTTCTCAGGCTGTTATATATCATCTAGAGGAAAGGATGGGAGTATATTGCTTTCTCCCATATTGCTTCAGACCATCTGATAACTGCTTTTTCACACACTGGAGTATGGATTTTTTTATTTTATTGTTCCTCCTGTGTTTGTCTCCTGAGGCAAGTGCTCTCCTGCCACTTAAGCAGGCAGAAGTTTTCCTCTAGAAAGGAAATAGCTGTCAGCTTTCAAACAGTTATCTTCTGGAAGTGCAATATATGAGAGTGGCCAAAGAGTCCAGCCCTGCTGCTAGAAATTAGAAGACAGCTTATGGGAAATTTGTCCTTTAAGATGAAGGGAAGTGGGAATGATATTCCAGGGTAAATCAAAGGGGAAAAATTCAGTGTTCACAATAATTTCTAACACTGAGTAATTCTTAATTATTTTTACAGAACTGTATCATATGAAAGGTCTCCTTTAACTTACTGCTTAATAAATATATTCATGATCTTTGTTATCTAGAATTCTGCTTCATCTGATGGTTCTTTGTAGAAGCTATTTTCACATTTGGCTGGGCTACCAGAATACTTGCCTCAATTATGAGATTACATCTAGAATTCAAGATTTCTGATAAAGCCATACCAGCCTAACCCTGTATTAATTTTCTCAGAGACATTCAGCATTTTTTCAACATACCATTTGATTGCTTCAGACTTTTATTTTCATAATATCCTTGTGAGGCAGAGCAGGTGATGGATTTCCTTGTTCATAGTTGTAACTGAAAGATGCAGAGGGTGTCGCAATGAAATTGTCTTTACCCAACTCAAAAAAATTATTGAGGAATGATATGATAGTGCTATAGCCTAATTCAGTTCCATAACATGCAAAGTTAGTACATTCTCCTTACTTTTGGTCTATTTAAACATCTATAACATTTCTGTTTATAGTACAACTTTATTAAATGTATTCTAGTAGCAGCTGGAAATACTCAGCCCATCTTAATACCCTACTCAGCATGTTCTTCATTAAGCACTGAGGGAACAAGGACACACAGGTACTGACTACATGTGACAAATTCTGTTGGCCATTCTTCATTGTGGGAAGGACATCTTACATCACACAGAGCTTCTCAAGAAATGGCATTTGCCTAATATATGGTCATTTGGCTTATTTCTCACTGTTGGTATTAAGCACCTAGATAGTTCTACAATCCCTAATGCGCAACCTGCTTAAAATGTGACTTTCTCACACTTCATTTCTCCTGCATCTTCCAAGTGGCTAATGCACAGAGTTTCTGAAAATAAAGTCACTTGTAACTCAAAATGGATATAAAAATGCCAAGCTTTGCAAAAGAACTGTTCTTACTGAATAACAAACTATTTATCACCACTCTTGGAAGTTCCCACTAAATGTCAAATGAGGTCACTAATCCACATGTTCCAGTTGACCTCAGGAGAAGCTTCACACAACAAGACACTCCCACTCTGTTCAAGTACTTGGCATGCTTTTGTGCAAACTGGTTTTCATTTTCTTTTTAGTGGCCTTTCTGGGGGTTGGCTTTTTTTTTTTACATTGTGTTTTTTAAAGCTTGAAGATATTTAAAGTTGGTGTCTAGCAGTAATTATTTCGTCTTGGAAGGGAAAGGATGACTTGAATTAAATGTTTGTTTAAGCAGCACATCTTGTTATAGCCTGCTTAATTGTCATCTGTTGTGACAGTTCCATTTGTCTTTTACAGGAAGCCCATGATGGATTTGCTGATCTTTCTCTGTGCACAGTATCATTTAAATCCATCAAGTTATACCATAGAGTTGGTATCAGCAGAAAATACCCAGATTAAATTCAAACCCAACACACCAGTGGGTATGCTTGAAGTAGAAAAGGTGATTGTAAAGGCAAAACAAATTGATAAGAAGAAACCTGCTCCAGTTATACCAGAGGTGAGAACTCAAATTAAGCATATTGAGAAATTAGAATTACTGCTGTATTCAACAAATTGAGCTGGTAGCTCATCCTTTTGTTTCAGTGTTTCCTGTTGTCTTTCATCCTCTCACCTTGAAGCTCTGTGAAATGCTTTAGTCTGTTTTTGATAAGCTTCTCTTAGGTAAAATACATCTCAATTTGTTGTAGCAAATATCTTTGCTGCTGAAAGAAGGAAATCATGCAATATTATTTGAAATCCCATGCTTCATTGGCCTTTTGAAAAATTCTGCAGATGAAGTGTGGCTGAGGACAGCCTTGAACAAATTGATAATCAACATCTTGTACCATCTGTCCTGCTGTGATATATGTACCCTTCTGATTGTGTGTTCATTTCCTTCAATACATATTATTCCCTCTTGCATTTTTCTTATATACCCTGAAGAGGGCAGGAGATTTAAGGAGTACTAAACTAATTTCTGGGTGTTGCCTTAAATCTTTTTCTTGCCCCTTTATCGTTGTGCTATGTAGAAGAATACTGACTTTTAATTTATCTAAAGCACTTGCAGAGGGCCAGGAGGGCTCTTCTGCTGCCCTTCTGCTTTCCTTGTTCACCCGTGTTCACGCTTGTGGGGCATCACCTGATTCTGCAGCTGCCCAGTGTAACCCTCTGGGCATGTACCCTGCTGCTAAGGGAGAAAACTGTCAGCTAAATGTGTCCTATTCTTGCATGGAAGGGAGTAGAAAAATAGTTCTTAGTTTCTTATGTAATGTTTCTGAACCCGCAGCACTGGTCAAGTTGGCCGTCCGTGGAATTCTGGTGATTATTGTGAGGCTGTTGTAAAAATGCCATTTCTTTCAGAATTTGTGCTGGTATTTATTGGATTTTTCTTCTCTTTAGCAAACAGTAAGGGTAGTGATTAACTACAAGAAGACACAGAAAACAGTAGTAAGAGTTAGTCCACATTCACCACTTCAAGAACTCATATCAATTATCTGCAGCAAATGTGAGTTTGATCCTTCACATACTCTGCTACTGAGGAGTTACCAGTCTCAAGAACCCCTTGATATGACAAAATCTCTTAATGACCTTGGACTAAGAGAACTGTATGCCATGGATGTCAGTCAAGGTAAGATAACTTTTGTAAATTGCTGTTATAGAAAAGATAATTACTTAATAATTGTATACATGTTGTTGGGTTTTTTATTTATGAAAATATTTTCTAGAAATTTAGTGTATATTTCAGTGGTTTTCCACTAAATTGAAACTGACTCATGTGTACTGGACTTTTGTTTTCAGAAGTTCTGTATAAAAGTTTTATTTTCTAACCAAGTGTTCACTACCAGGAGAGTTAGCTGAGCACAAATCCTCACTTAAATGTAAAGTCTTCTTTTCCTTTCCTCACACCTTCCCCAGAAACTCCAACAACACCCTACTTCCCTTAGCTCCTACATGACATCATGATGACCTGAAAAGAGCAAATGTTAGAGAAAATTAGTTTTCTTTTAAATAATTAAAAATCTTGAAAGCATTAGAGTATTCAGATGGTCTTTATGTCTATTTCTAAGTGCTGCTTGCTAATTTTATAGATTGTGAAGGAATAATAATTGTCTTTTCAATTCTGGTCCAGCATGGACACAATGTACTAACTTTCCAATATTTTGTACAGATATTCCTAGGCCAGAATTTAACTTTATCTGAACAGGTGACAGATTTGCTATACTGTAATTAAAAATTTTGTACAGTGTGGTTTGTTCCATTTCAGACGTTTCTCACAGGAAATTTTACCTCAATGTGGAAAGCAATAATATTGATTGACTCACTCCTGGTATTGACCACTGTTTTATTTGCTTGATTTTATTTCTGCTTAAAACTTGTGGGGCTTGTTGGGGTTTTGTTTGTCTTTGCCCCTCTTTCTACCTAAATATGGTAACCTTACTGTTTGGTGGTTACAGTTTCAGGAATTTTCTCAGTTTACTTTCTAAAGGTCAGAATGACAAATTTGGACAGTATTTCATTTTTCCATAGAGAAAACAAAAATTAAACATCTTTCTCTTCCACACTGGAAACCAACATATTTTTATTTGCCAAAATATGTTACTTTGATTGTGTGTGCTCCCAAATGCATGATTTGTTTTTTGTCTGGTTATTTACTGCTTTCATCTGCAGACTGGAAAAACTGCTTTTTGCATGATATGATGTGTGTTTTACTTGAAGGAGGAGCCAAAAATCCTTAGGTGGGCATACCAGGGCATATATGCTTTCCACACAGACATTTAGATGTTCTTCAGTTCTCTTAATATGAAATAGTTCAGCATTTCAATTTTGCAGGCAGGTTCAAACTCTGAATTTTCCATTATCTTCATGAAAGTAAATGGTGAGTAAATTCTATTAAGTAAAATGTATATTTTACTTAATAGAATTTAAGTTGAAATTTTATTAATATTATATTTTAATTTTATATTCTTCTTTGTTTTCCAAATTTGGACTGTCTAACCATCCAAATCAGAGCAAACTATTCTACATACTGATTTTTCTCGTTGCTTCAGAAATACAAGTGAAGCCTCCCTGCTTATGTGCACAGTTGCAGTCTGTGTTACATGTCTTCAGGCTCAAGTTCTAGAATGATTTAAGTATTAGGCAGTAAAGATGGACATCCTTTTGCTTCTGCAAAGTACCCAGTTAATTTTTCACCAATGCTGAAGATCCAGCTTGGCTTTCTGTGTTTGTATCTTGTTACTACAGCCTTGATTCAGATTCACATTTTCTGTCTTTCTTTTTGTCTTTCTGTAGCCACATCACCAGTTGATTTAAATTTACCATCTTTTCAAGGTATGGTTTATTGAAGTAGGCAGTGAAACTTAGCTCTTATGGGACATAAGCACCTGCTCCTACTACAACATCTTCTTAACTGTGACATGAGTAATATCTCTGTCCTATCTTAAATGCATGTTGCAAATGGTAGTGCAGAATTGGATATACACAGCTATATAGAAAGTACTTTTGTATAGTTTTTGCCCTAGATCAATTTGTTCAATTTAGGGTCATGTTTATGTTGATACTTTTACCAGACTTGCAGATTTCTGTTGCTCATTACATGTGCATTCAATGAGATTTCTTTCAGAAAGTTCATTCTAGTAAAAATAAAAAAAAGTCATTAATGAGATTTACAAATCCTTTGCATGAATAAATCAATTTAAGGAGGATAAATTTTGCAAGATAACGAGAATTGATTTGACTGTTGTTACTATAACTGCCATGCAATTATAGTAACTGCAACTCAAACACTGATTGAGTGTTTGGGGGATCTTTCTCCATAGTTACACCATGTGCAGGCTGGCACCTGGCTTGTACCACATCACATTTTGCCACTTTGCCATAAATTTAAGCCAGTAGGAATGGAGAGCTGAAAAGTCTAATACTCTTTTCCCCTTTTACTACCTTTTTGATATGAACCATAGCATATGACAAGTGGAGTGGGCTGGATTATGTTCTGGTATTAAGAGCAGCTGAAACTCATCTGCCCTGGGTTCTGAGAAGGAGAGGAAGAATATGGATGCTAGGCAAACTGTTCATTTTGCCACATCTAGAAAAAATATTAATATAGATGATTTATGATGTGTTTGGTGTATCATTGCAGGAGGTTTGTCATATGGTGAAATAGTAAGAACGTAGGAAAAATAATCTCTGCATGACGTAATGTCTAGTACTATTGTTTTCTATTCTAGGGTCCTACCAATCTGAAAACATAGATGTTCTGAAGGAGAAAGAAAACAAAGGATTTTTCAGCTTTTTCCAACGAAACAAGAAGAAAAGAGAACAAGTAAGGTGTAACTTTGCATAAGGAAAACTTCTAGAAGCATATTCAGACTGAGCAATCAATACTGTTGATTATTTTCCAGAAAATATCTGCAACTTGGGTTTCTTTTTGTTTCCCACGCCTCAAGGCTGCCAGTGCCCCAGCAACTCCGCTGATGAGCAAGCCGAGGGCAGCGTTCCTGGCGAGGTCCAGCACTGTCAGCAGGCAGTACGACTCCAGCACGCTGCCGCCGGAGATGCCCAAGAAGCGCCGAGCGCCGCTGCCCCCCCTGCCCAGCTCCCAGAGCGCCCCCCAGGAGCTCGCCCGAGCCCAGGGCACGGCTGCGCCCGAAATGGTGAGATCCAACAGCTTTGCCAGGAGTGAGCAGGTCAGTTACCTTTGCTTCACTTCTATTTAAAAGTACGGACATAACAACCCTGTTGTTAATATATGATGAGGCTTGAAATAAAAGTGAAGTAATTGCTTTAAAAAATTTTAGCTAGAAAATAACTGTAGAAATTGAACGATGCACTCCTTTTAAATTTTGTAATCAAAAGTAGCTGCCATATTTTGAAGAGGTAGCACCAACTTCTTCTATTAATTGGTCTTGTAAGCACCTTTTTGTTCTTTTAGATGAATACTTTCTATATTTAACTATGAGAAGGTGGTCTCACTTTATTATAACTAGTAATTTGGGTCAATTTTTCCTGTTAATTTAAAATATTTTAGTTACATGAAATAATGAGTAGTTTGCTCTTTACACTATATTGTTGAAAAAAGTGGAAATGGGGAGCAGTCTAAATATTGTTCCCAGCAAGTTAAAGTAAGGTTTTTATTTTAAAAATTGGGCAGTATTTTGTTTAGGCAACGAGGCCTGGGCTACATATTTGAGTAACATATATATATGTATATACCATGACATGCAGAAATTGTGCCTATAGAATTTGTGAGAATTGATGCATTAACTGCTATCCTGGTATTGCACATATTGTCAGTTGTGAATTCCAATAAAAGATAAGGGTTAACATTTTTGTTATCTATATTTTTAAATTTAATTTCTTGCTTTGCTTTGAATACAGTATCTAAAGGTGGTCTTTGGATGTGAGGTTATTAACATGCTAGAAAAACTAAATGCAGAACTAAATGAAATCCAAGTCTGAGGGATTAATTTTGGGTTAGACTTGGCAACAAGAAATTTCAGACTGTGACTACCTTTATACAATGATTTAGTCTTTCACTGATGCACAGAACCACAAGAGAGCACTGTTTAACAGAAGTTCTGCTTTTGTGTATTGTGTCCTGCTGAAAAGCTTTATCATTTGAAGAAGATAAAGATTTCTTTCTGAATTTTAGTAAAAGGAATCTTTGGGGAGAGTAAGAAAATAATGATTTTTTTTTTAACTCCACCATGTTTCTCTGTTAATTGAGCTCAATTTGTTAAAAAATAGCTTGTTAATGTTAACATGCTTTAAATGATTAATATCCTATTATGTCTAAAAGTAATGTATGACTGATTGGCTGTCACTCAATTGCTTAGATTTATTATTTTGTACTGACATTTCTTAGTGATCTGACTGATGTTGAATAGCTTACAAAGAGAGGACATCCTGATGAAGTTATATTTTTGTGCATATTTTCTATTCTGTACTACTTTGTGCAACTCACTTGAAACTTAGAGGCCTTTGGCATGCTTTTTTTAAGGTGATTTCTCCCTCATTTGGATTTAATTGCACAGTGATTTATCAGAAAATACAGTGCTTGGGACTTAAATGTGGACAAATATTTGCTCCTTCCTTTGAATTTTATTAAATCAAGTAAAATATTTTGTGTTGTGCTATCTACCTTCCTATCTAATGAATGAATTTGGCTTAGTACATATTGCTCAACTTGATCAGGGAACTCCTCATAAGGAACCTGTGGGAAACTTCCTTGGAGAATAAACTTGCTGCTTGGAAGAGTACTAAAACATTTTCAGAGACAGCCTTCCTGCAGTACAGAGTAGTCCATTCTCCTAAGTGGGAATGGGAATAGACATGAAAACAAACACTTACATGTTTTTACACAGTCTTATTTAAATTTGCCACTGAAAGAACTCAAGTTCAAAAGTAAAAGGGGGCAGAACAATTCCCAGAAAGAAATACATAGATACTTCTTGGACATGCAGAGGTTCTCTTGGGAATGCAAAAGCAAGCCTGGTGCTAGAGAGGCAGAGGATGTCATGAGCGAGAAATTTCTGAGTTAGTGGCAAGCAGAAATCTGAGGATAAAGGATGAAGTCATCTACCTTTTATTTTAGCAAGGTGTCCATCACAGTCTACCTCAAATTTTTTTCTTGAAAAAGTGAGATACAAACCAGACAGATGAAGCACAAGATAGGACAAAAAGTGGCTGCAGTTCAAACAGTGGGGGTAATGGCTCCAAGTCAGACTGGTTGTAATGTGGAGTTCCCAAGAAGTTGGTAGTATAGCCAATAGTGTTAAATGTCTTTATAAACAATCTACATCATGGAACTGAATCCACCTTCAACAAACTTGAAGTTGGCACCAAAATGGGCAGAGAGGCAGGTGCTCCAGCCACCAGTCAGGGAGGCAGTGACAGGATGGACTGCCTGCCTAGGTTTGAGAGAAATGTTCAAAGTAGTAACACCAGACAACAGTGAAATGAGCCAACTTTAAGGGAACAGAGTTCTCACTGTTGTCTTTCTTCAAATTCTCAACATATTGTAGTCCAGTTTCTCACAGTATGAAAAAGGGTTTTAATGTTTACCTCCTACAGCTTCCCCAATAATTTTCCATTAAAGAAACTGCTTTCTCTTTGTGTGAGCAGTTAATATTCTGATATGAGGTTTGGAACTTCTTCTGTCTCCATTTCAATGTGTTTAGAATTAGTTTTTAGGGACGTGGTACTATTTTTAGGGGAGAAAATAGTACAGTGGATGACAGGGTACCTTTTACAAGTTATTACATAGCATGATTTGCTTATTTTTCCTGCATGACATTTGGAAGATGCCTAGTAAGCTTAAATGGTTAACATTTGTCCAGCAAATTTCTATTTCAATCAAGTGGGAAATGAGCATGTTAGTCTCTAATATTGAAATCTCTCACTTATTTGTCAGTTCTAGTTCTGGGCAAGATGACTTTTGTCAGAAGTATGTTTAGAACTAGCAAGTTTAAATACACTTGCAAGTAAAGAGGACTCTCAAGGGTTTTTGCAAAAAAGTGTTGTTGTATAATTTAGTGTGTGTATCTTCACAGTTTTCATAATAGTGGTTGCAATTTTCTAGTAATAACACTTCTTTAAAAGAAAAGTATTTGCTTATGCCCAAAATGCCACAGCTGATTTTCTTCCTACTGCTTTATTTATAAAAGCTAGACTGATACATCTGCATTTTATCCCATTAATGCTTCTCTCCTTACCCTGTTTACACTTGTTAGCAGCATGTGTAAACTATGCTTGGGTAGGAACAAGTGAAAAATTTTAGTTAAAACTTTTACAGTTTAAAATAATGGACAGAACTTCTCAACTCTAGAAATACAAATTGCTTTTACTTGCACAACCCTAGCTCCTGAAGAAATCTAAATCTCCAGGCTACCTCTTAAAAAATAAAAGGAAGAAGATGGGAGAATGGGTGAAGGGTGGGAAGCAGCTAAACCTTAAAGTACTTCTGAAAAGATTTTTTTAGCCATTGTCACAGGACAGCTTAGTTAGGATTTCTGTGAGGGGTTCCATGCTGAAGAAATTGCACCAGAAGCTTGCCTGCACTTTATGGTCAGCTCTTTAAAGGAGAAGTTGGACAATGATGCATTGAGCACATGGACAGCAGGGAAGTTTTGGGTAGAGCCAGGGTAAACAGTGCTCAGGACTATCTGAAGTTTGCATGAAGATAATCTGATATTATTCTGAAGTGTTTCAGAATTGGTGATAAATGTTGAATGCATCTACTTTTCAGTATATCAGATGCACAACTTTACTCCTTTATTGTATTTGTCTCTTTACCAGTAAGATAATTCCTAGTAGAAAATAGTCATATTGGTTGTTTGGACAGAATATCACCAGCTGAGTTTCTTCAAATGTATTCTGTATGTCTTTTCTTTCCAATGGATCAGAGGTATATTACTTCCTTTGTAGTACTTAGGATAATTTTAAGTGTTTTGGGGAGCTTAAGCCATGTAATAGAAATTGAGTGCATGAGTTATTTTAGGAGCAAATACATATTTTTTGCTGTTACTCCTTGGACATATGCCTGCATATACAAAGGGAAGAAAGAAATATTGGAAATATGAGTAGCAATGTACTTTGCTATCCCTATATGATACACTCACCTATATTTCTCTGTTAAACATAGATGTGTATGGAGCAAAAGAGGTGGGATGTGGTGATACGAAAATTTCTCTCTATTAATCCTTGGTACGGGGTAGGCTTTCCAGCACACTGGAATGCCCCACTACCACTGTATTCATTCCCAAATGCTTTTTGGTTTTTTACTTCCATTGCAGCTTCAAAATTACTGTGCCTTGATTACCTTGCTTTGCTTTTTTTGAAATGAAAAGAAGGGCAAGGCACTATGTCTGCCACTGCTTATGTTTAACTTGGGAGGCACTGGCATCCACTAGTGTTTGCTTGGGGTGGATTTGGTGTCAAATTTGAGATTAAAAAGTTTTCATATCCACCCTTGCTTGTTGCAGGATGAAGAGGGTGCATGGTGTTAAAAGTAGAACTCCTGCATGTGTTATAGAAGTTACAACGGAGTTCACTGGTGTTTCTGCATAAACACAGTTAATTACTTTAGTGATCCTAACAAGAATTTTAAATGTAACTGATAAAGCGCTGGTTATCAGAGGCAGTTGGTATGACGCATGAACACCCAGATGTATATTCCAAAGCTTTGTCAGATATGTCTTAATAACATAATTTTAATTTTTTTCCATCTGTTTAAAGTACTATTTTCACATTACAGCCTTTGTTAGGATTTGAAAGCTCTTAATATTCATATGTTGAATAATTCCTGAGAAAATCTGTTCAACACTTGAACCTTAACTGGAACATTTAGTACTTATTTGAAATCTCTCTTTGCAAATTGTTTGTTTCTTTGGATGCAAAGGGCAGTAGAAAGGCTTATAAAAATCTCCTAGTAGCATTTGTGCTCTTGTGCTGAGAACATTTCCCCTCCCCACACGCACACACACTTGTTGTGTGCAGAGGGGACTCTGGTGACATCTGCGCAGTGAGGGAGCGCGCGCAGCACAGGGGGCAGCCCTTGGGACAGGGAAATGTGGCTTTGTGCAGAGCACAGGGCCTGCAGCCTCAGCACGGCTGCCAGAGAGCAGACACACACAACTGCCCAGCTCTGAGGAGGAAATGCTTCAGCAAGGAAAAAAAAACCAACTCGTTTGGGGAAATAATGTTGTATTTGATATCCCCTCCTGGATAAATTCAAAGGCTGCATACTATTAATTATTTTTACTTTTTAAGAACTATTTTGGAACTGTGAATAAGGAATCCTAAAAGTGTAAAGTGTTTTTTGTTGTGTGACATTTTAATCTAGAAATTGACTTGTTTAAAAACTACTCAAGCATGCAAGTATTTTTAATTAGGATTGCTGTGTTCCTATCATCTGGTGTTCTTAAAAAAACATTCCACCTTGTGCTTTGTGTTTTCTCCCTTAAACCCTGACTCTTGCTTTGCTGTAAAAGGTTTGAGTGCTTGCTTTGGCGTTAGAGTGGTGGGTAGAATTGTGTGTACATTTTTGGGCAGTGGTGCTTCTTATAGTGCAGTATTTGTGGCTCTGTTGTACCTGATATCAGGGTGGGACAGAGCAGATGACTGAGGGTGCCCAGGGTGGCTCAGAGGATAGTTTTTCATTCAAAGCCCTGTTCATCCATTCAGGTATTGTACTGCAGTCTCATGGGAGCTGCCAAACACTGCCTGACAGATGACACCTTGTGACAGTATCTTTTCTGTTGTCATTTTCTTTATAGATTTGATTGTATACAACCAAATGCTGCAGCTTTTGGTCTTTAATATCCCACTTACTGTGGAATCTTTGGATATTTGTTCAGTGGCAGCTTTCTAAATGATAAGCATCTTTTTCCATGGAAATTGACACGGTCAACAATTCTATTGTCTGATGTTTTTGAAAGGATTGTCAGTGAAACAAGAATATGTGGGTGTCTTTATGCCTTCTCTGTTCCTTGATATTTTGCTTTGTGAAGCAGGCTGGTTAATTGAAGCACAGAGAAGTTCTCTGGAGATGACCCCACACCCAACTGTGTGGATTCTAGGCAGAAATGAATGTCACTGCAGGATTTTATTTTATTGTTGTGAAGACGAGTGATAGGAATCAGAATTACTACAGAAACAGGCAGCTGTGTCCAGTTCCAAAATCCATTCCTTTATTGCTGGAATCCTGAACACTGTCTATCTAATAGATGTGGATATTATTATTTTCTTCAGCATGAGGCAAACTGTAGTTAGGAATGGCAGGCAAATTTACAACCACTGTCTTTCTGAGACAGAGAATGTGTTTCTAAAAACAGCTTAAAATGCAATTGGACTGCTATATCATAAAAATATGAGGTCTTCAGCAGGTATCCTGTGTCCATTTTTTAATTGTTTTGATTATTTGTGAAATAAGATTTTTTACTTTTGCTACAATAATAAGGGCACTACTGTGCTGTAACATCAGTAGGTACTATAACTTTTTTTTGCAACTTAGTAAATTAAACTTTGTTAAATATTCTAAGACAGTTGTACTAGATAAGTTTTGAAATCAGGCATTCTAAACATTTTAATGGAAGTTCAGGTATTTGAAGGAGGGAAAGAAATCTATATTAATTATGTATACAGGCCAATTAGGACTGCTGTTGAAAGAATGGAGAAGGAAACCGTGTTATGTTATTGTGGTAGGATGTAGTTGAAACTTCTTTCCACAATGATTTTAGCTACTTTTAGAAAAGATTTATTTTGGGTTTGTAGAATAGCCTTTGGGCATAAAAGAATTCAAATTCTCTTTTAGACTCTATGTAACAACTGATTTTCTTCTATTGCTCTATGTTGCACATCTGTGAATATATTCAATTACTCAAGAAAATCTTTTTTTTTAAAAACAACTCCTTGGAGGAATTAAGATGAAAGAACACAATACATTCGGTAATACGTTCTCTCTTTCCCAAACGAGCATTATAAATACTTTTGGAGAATAATTATGGGAGCTATTTCAGTGTTTTCCAGTGACAGCTAATAATGTTCCTGCGCCGTGTCCCCTGGCAGGCCGCGGCGGGGTTGGTGCGGAAGGGCTCCCTGCCGCTCAGCGACGCCGCTGCCGTCAGCTCCTCGCTGCGCAGGACCAAGCGCAAGGCGCCCTCGCCGCCCTCCAGAGCACCCGGAGATCAAAGGGAAAGCAGTAATGAGCCTGGTAATCTTTTTATGCTGTTTAATTGCAAGGCAACAGAAAGTATAGCTGGCTAAACATTAAGGTAACGCCACCGTATGAGATGAGAACCTCGAGTGAGCAACCACAAAAGCGCAGATGCAAAGGATGCGTTTGTTGATGTTCCCTCACCAGCCAGGGCAGCCTGGGAGCAGCGCCCAGGCAGGGGTGTCCAGGTGGGAACCCAAGCGGGAACCCCGGCACCGCAGAGCCCAGCCCGGGCCAGACGGCAGGCTGCCAAACCTGCTCCCTTCCTCTGTGTCAGGGATTCACACAGGTGTATCTGCCACGGTGCTTTGATCTTACCCACAGCAGGGCAGGAATCTCCAACATGCCTCATAAGATGCCTTGTAAGTCTAATCACAGGCCTTATGTTATCTGAACACAGGTGTTCCACTTGTCAAACACACAAGATTAAAAAGCGATTAATATCATGTATGTGGAGTTTTGCACCCCTACTGCAAGTCACTTGAGTGTATTTACAGTGCTCCTCATCAATCTTCTGTTATTTTCCCACAGGTGTGAGAAAGAGAGGTATTTAGAGCATGCAGATCAGAAAAAAACCCCAGACAATACCAAATTAATTATATTTAGGTTAAGTACAGAATTGTGTTTATGTTATTCTGATGGACTGCTTGGGGTGGGGAGAAAAGATTAGCTACTCTGGATCAGAGAGAATATCATAGTAAATGGACTGACTAGAAGAATCTTAGAGAATGTCCACTTGTTTTTATATAATTCTTCCATTTGATCAGAAATTCAGTTTGCTGGTTCAAAAATACCTAAGAGTTGAGATTAAAATATCTGGGAAATGTGACAATGAGAACTAATTGTTTCAGAGGAGTTTCTTGAAGAAATTGCTAGGCTGTATGACCACAATCTAACATTTTATTTAGAACTTTTGTTGGTGCTGAAACTGTTGCTTCGCTTTTTGCAGTAACAGAGTCAACAGAATCAGCCTCCACTAAAGTGGGAGGAAGAGCCACCGAAATGCAGCCTGAAACAGGTTGGTTGTTTCTACAAAAGTACTGATATAATTTACTTCCTAGCAAGTTATGTTAATTCATAGCAATAAATTACTATACTACAGATGTGTCATAAGTATAGAACTAATTTTAGTGCTTCAGATCAATTAAGTTTTCCTTTGAAGTAAAAGTGTGGCTTTCTAAAGTAAGAATATTGTACCTTTTTGTCTACAGAAACAAATACAATATATTTTGTGTTGCTATCTGTGCTTTGCATTTAATAAACTAAACATTATCTCTGATTTCTCTCCTTCCTTACAAGTTACAGAAAAGAACTATCCAGAATTTTTTGTGATTTTTTTGTACCTCATAACAAGGTTTTCAAAAGCTAAAGCCCAGTGTTGTTTTTAGAACCCTGCCTTGTGCTGCCCTTGACCTGCATAACATAGGGGCAGGAGCAAATCTGTGCCTGGCTTTTGGTTGACATCTGAACAGCCTTTGAAAACATAAGTTGTAAATCTAAACTGAATGCATAAATAGCTGTTTATACGTTAAATTATTTGTTGGGTATTATGGGAAAAATGTGATTTATGAAAGTGTAGCTGTTTAAAATACAATTATTTAGCTGCTGAACATAATGCTTTTTTAAATTTATGCTGTTTGTACTGTGAAATACTGTTGTTTGTAAGCACCAGACTGTGGGGTTCAGTTACAGTATACAACATCTAGAAGTCTTCTAGAATTTGCAAAAGCTTTTAGAATAATCAGTGCAGTGCAGTCTGAAAAAATAACTCTTCAATGAATTTATTAAGAATCAAGTATATAAATGCTAAGCCTGTGGGGGGCCACTGTCATTATATAAGGCTAAGCACTCAGTTACTGTGCTAGTTGACAGGTATTTTAAAGTAGTTTTCCAGGTGTTTTATTCTGTATGCCAGTCAAATTGTTGGAGTGGTAAAACAATGTACCACAAGAGCTGAAAATCATCTGCTAGGATGATAGGCCTCTGGCAAAGGGGGAAAAATAAAAAACAGTAATCAGTAAACTTGGGCTTGGTTTGCGTTTAGGGCAATTTATGTAAATTATTGAAAAAGACATAAAGTAGAAACAATATGTCACGTACTAAATGGGAATGTGAACCTATGCTGTGGAGTCTGCGGTTGAAGATCTCACAAAGCTGTAACCTTTCCTTGTCTTAGCTGTTGCAGCAGATGAAAGAGAATAATCAAATCTGAGTGTGTGGTTTGTTTATTAGCACTGAATTTTGTGTGTTGAAAACTGTCCGTCCGAATGCAATGTGTCTAAGATGAGCAAGTTCATCATACTGTGATTTTAAATCAAGTTCTTTTGTTTTCTTCTACTTGTTTCCATCTTAAGATTGTTGATCTGTGCTAGAATTTTTGCCTTTCCCATCACTGTAATTAACAAGTGCTGTGTAGATAAACAACCCTGAACTTCAAAGAAATGCCTTGTTTATTTTTTAGATTTAGAAACTTCTGCTTGAGGCATTTGAATGATGTAATTAAATATTTTAATTTAAGCTGTAGTGGAAAGAAATAGAAGAAGGTAATCATCTTTACTGAGCTTAGGGCAGTCTATGTTGAGCCCTTGGATTTACCTTTGCAGTTAGTGACAATCTTCAGTCTCTAGTTTTCCTTGTGTCTTCATGCAGTGTCCTTTGCTGAAGACTTAATGTAGTGCAGGTTATTTTTAATGTACAAATAAGTCACATAACACAGCTTCATGGCCTGTTTTTTTTCTCATGGGATACTGCTGCTCTCTGGTGGCATCTCTGAAACTGTCATGAGGCCTGTGTATAAAGGGTCCTTATAGTAAAAGCCCTCATGCTGGGAGAAACTATTAACCTGCAGCAAAATCAGATGCAGTACGCTTGTCCTGTTCCTAGTCTGAAAATTATCCGTGTTTGGGTATTGTTTTAAATGGGTCAAATAGTTCAGTACCACTTAAATTGCGAAGTTGGACATAATTTTAACTTTACAAAAACCCAGTAGTTCCTTCTGTTTGGATTAATACTGCTTTGATTGTCAGGCATCTGGGAAGCATTGTGGGTTTTTGTTTGGCTGTGACTGTCATTCCGGAGTGGTTCTTTTATGCAGTGTTACTTCAGCAAATAAGCAAAAAAACCTAAGCTGCAAATACAGTGTTACCTTTTGCCCTAAAATGAACCACTGCAAATGTTTTGGTGTCTCTTAGCTATGCACTACTTAGACACATATACATGATATAGTATGGAATAAGCAACTTTTCTCTTGTGAAATGACAGTTTTCCCATGGTGTAAAAACTGTACCTTGACAAAAGTACTTTGAAGACACACATCTACTAGAATAAGCACTGACAGAGAAGTAATTAGGGATTATAAACAACAATTCTCTTTATCAATTATGCTTTTTGTTCACCTTCCCAAAGTTTAATTAATTATTAGTCTTTACTTTTCTAGGGAAGACAGTAAAACAGTATTCAAAGTGAATTTTGAAATCAGAGATTTTTAGAAAACTTTCCATCAAACACTTCCTTGATATAATCCTATTGGTTCCAGTATTTCTTAAGCATCTTGTTAGGGGCTGTAGATTCAAGAGCAGATTTGCATGATGTAGTCAGGCTTTCAGGCTCTGGTGCTTATGAGCAGGAGAGCTCACAGAGTAGCACCAGCCTGTTCTCTGCTGGGCATGGGCTATTCTTACTGCTCAGAGGAGGCTTGCAGTTGGTATCTCAGTCATCAAGGGTGTGTGTGTGTGTATATGTATATACATGTGTGTACTCGTCTATAGATCTACCTTCACAGTGGCACACTGTAACTCTAGCTGTATTGACTTAGGGCTACTTAAAGCCCAGTGACTAATGTCCCAGAGAATAAACTATATGCAGGTGGAAATGCGATTTATATTACATATGGAACTACTGATAAGGTGTATAAGCAATAAGACAACAGTGTGTGGCCAATATTGCTGTAAGTTCTTCCATATTGCATGTAAGAGCTATAGACTGAGGGTTTGGAGACAAATCAGAATCAGAAATGCTGCCCTAGGGAGTTACCTGCATGACGTAAGTGAAGGATGGCTTTTAAATGTTGTTTGTGTTCAAATGTATTCAGGTTTTATTCTCCTGCAGCAGCTATGGCCCAGGTCTGGAACCAGACCCAGTAGCAGATGAAAATCCACTAGCAAGCAGGGCTGATCTTATGCTGACAGAGGAGGTAGAACATTTCTTAAGAAGTGTGAGGGCTGTTTTTGTTTGGCATTATCCATTTGTAGGTCAGGTTAGTTGACCCCAATGTTTGGAAGTGTTTCTAGCACAGCAAAGAACAGCCTTTGACATAGCAGGAATGTCAGAAATGTCTCCTACTAACCCAAGCTAAGTTTCCATTCCTGGAGTATAGATACAACTCAGCCTTTGTTACAGTAGTCTCCAGAGGAAAAGCAGCAGAGAATGCCAGCAGTGCCTGGGCACAAAGCCATAGCAGCTCCAGAATGCTTCCATTTCCCTTGTCAGAAGTCCTGGCTCTTCTTTGTTGTCTAATTCAGGTTTCCATAGAGCATTTAGACTGAAAAATCTCAGTCTTTGTTCCTGTCATTGGTGATGGCTCAGGCCCATGGCATAATAGGTCTCACCAGTGAAGGAGGCAATGTTCTAGAGTGCCAGTTAGGGCTGTGGGATAATCTTAGCCAGGTCAGTGTTGCTCACATTCTGTTATGCTTTGTTTTTTCATTTTGACAGATATATATTTAACTTGTCACACATGAAATGATAGTGCCATCACCAAAATGATCCCCCAAAGCATGAGGCTGCTGGAAATGAGTGTTCCCTAGGTGGAAAAGGGGTTGATGGACAATGAAAGGAGGAGAAGGCCCTTATGACTAGTAAACCTGTAGGAGTCCCTGTAATACCAGTGGGACATATTTGTATGTACCTATGCTGAAACCACATGGAAGGAGCTCGCCTGCACCACTTTGCAGTCTTGCCTTTCTTTCCTTGGGGATCTAAATTGCCTCTGCATTCAGCACTATGGCATGTGTTGACCACACTGCTTAATGTGTAACTACAAAACACTATTACGAGATTGCAATACAAAACCAAGAATTAAACAGTAAAATATTTGGCTTTTCTAGTTTCTCTGTAACTGTGAATGAGTATCTTTGGTATTACTGGACTCTTGACTAATGACCATATTGTAAACTCCAAAGTTTCTGTTCTGTACAGAGCCTTTGTCCAATACGTACATTCTGTTATTGCTTGTCTATAACACTGTACTTCTCTAGAGGTACTGGAAGCATTGTAGGATACCAGCTACTAAGAAAGGTCAGTCTAACATTTTTGTCAGTCTAAGTTTTTTTTTGGTACTCTGGGATCTGCAACTTTCCAGTATTCCTTTTTGTTTTCTTTGGTTTACACTTGGAAATTTACTGGATGCTGCTTAGACTGAAGCCTAATTGTCCAAGTGCAAGGCTTGTCTCCAACAGGTGTCAGTGCACCCAAAGCTGATGGGAGTACCCTGGTCAGGTGTATTTATTGATTCAAGTACACTGATTTATCTGTGTCCTAATCCAACAACTCAACCTTTTTGTTGAACTGTTATCTGGCTGCAAATGTCAGTATTTTAATGAATTATCACTTTTCTATGAACTTTATTTTTGTACTGTAACATGAAGCACTGCACAAGACACTAATACACTTAGGATGGCTATGGGAAATTTTTCATAGTGGTGGTGAAACTTGTTTAAACCATGGACAAAATTGGTATTTTGGTTACCCTTTATTTAGTTCTTGAACATTCTTACTCTGATATAGAGGAACTGTGTGTTTTAAAACTCACTGGAGAGCTAATGGAAGTACAAGAAGTCTGAGTAAAAGCAACTGTCCACCTCCATGAAATTTGGGGTTATGAGATAAATGAAAATATATGTAACAATCCTAATTCAATACTTGAGTAAATATGGAGAATGTTTTACAGTAGATACAGAACTAGATGGCCAGTAGCACAGTGATCAGCATATTCTTGTGTCAAGAGAGAGAATTGAAAAGATACAGAGAATTCTGTGAAGATTGAATGGATCTCTTAAATTTTAATTTTATTTTTTTAAATTTACCTGAATTATGAAAAAAAAATTACTTTGCTTCTTCAAATTATTTAGGCTGCCTTGAACAGTCCCTTTTAATCTACAACCTACATTGAGAGCTGTGGGTTGGTTTGGGCTTTGTTGGTTTGGAGGTATTTTTACTTTCTTTTCCTTTCTTTTGTGACTGTAGATGTAAGGAGCTCAGAATACAACCTGGAAGAGGTTGATGAAAGGGAGGAGATAGGTGTGCAACAGGGAGAGGACAGTGGGAGCACCAACACCTCTCCTGGGACAGGAGAGGTTACTGCAGCCTTCGGCTCTGCTGAGGTATCGCTGGGAAGTGACAAAAATGATCCTGCTTCATCAGCTCCTGCTCCTGGCAGTGTTCCCACAGACAACGCGCAAAGCTTCGAGGAAGAAAAACAAGAAAATATGAGCACAGATGGCAAGTAAGTACGTTTTGTGACAAAGGAAGGAGCACTGGGGGGACAATGGGGGAGGCAAATAAAATACAGAGTGCTGTTTCATTGTGAAGCACAGAATAGAGAATTGTGAGAGAGGAATGAGCTTAAATATGCTTAACTTTCATTGTAGCACTCTTCTGTGCACAGTAATTCATGCAGCTTTTCAACAAAAATGACAATGAAGTGTTCTGCAGTTCTGTTTAATCTTCCCTTTCCTTACTACTCAAACAGCTGGAGCCCAGAAAAGCAGAACCCAGCTCTAAAATGTCCAGTGTATTTACTAGAGCAGAATGCTGCAAAAAAATTTGGATTGATTAGTTAAATAAAAATGTACCAAATAATTCTTGCAGATGAGGGAAAATGGATACATCAGCCATATCTGTTCTTTTGGGCATGATTCTTATTGCTTGCATATTTGTTTTGGCTTTAATTTTTATTTTTTCTTTTCCTTATATGTGGTCTTGACCTGTCTCAATCCATTTGCTCTCAGGAAAACAAGTTAATTCAGCTTTTTTAAAGAATAAACACATTAGTTTCCTTAACTGCTCTTTTTCCCTTCTGGTGATGCTGTACCTTTGCCCTTCAGCATGTTTGTTAAACTACCTGACTCAGCAGGTTTCCAACATGAGTTAGTGCCTGCTTGAAATAAATGTTGATTGTCCAGAGAAGTCCCATTGTGTTAATGTAATTCACTATTTCTCTGTTCCCTGGGGCAACTAAGCTGGCTACTGTTCCCAAATTAAATTGAAAGAACTATTTCGATTATTGTACTGAAGCCAAAACGTGTGACTGCCCTAGTAGCCAAGAACTTTCAAGGTAGTAAAGGGAGGTTTAACTTGTGTTTGAAGGGACATTTTTGTCAGTCCAAGGCCAAATGTGGCTTTGCAAAAATCTTTGATACTCTGTCCTGGTGAATATTGTCCCAGTTGCTTGGGTGATTCTCCTCTTTATGGATCTAATAAATTGTCTTCAGTTTGCAATTTGTCAGGCCTGTGTTATTGGGCCAGTTTGCCTAATTGTCCAGGGAATTTTTCTTTCCCTTCCACCCTGTGAATTGGTAGTGACCTTTCATGTCTGGTGTTGATCAGGTGGAAGGTACTGCACTCTGGCTTTAGAGTTTGGCAGTTGCTTCCTGAAATATCTTGGGGGATTCCAAAATGAGGAGTGGGGCTTCTCTGACATTATATTTCTGGAAAACTTTGGATAATTTTGATTTTATAGATAAGATCTAGTTACTTTGAGAAGTGTTTCTTTTTTATACAGCCTAGGATACATGCAAAATATTCCAGTCAAAACCACTAATTTCTATAACGATACTCCATGGTGTTTTGTGGCTTTTGGGTTTGGTGGGTTTGGATTTGATTTTTTTTTTAATTCCTATTAAAATTCTAGTTCAGCCTATGGTTAATAGTTTTAGTTCAGCCACCCTGCTCTGTTAAAAGGAATGGAGCTAAGCAAGAGAACAGAGTGCGGGACTGAGCTTTAACTTTCTTCCAGCAATAATTTTGAGAGCATATGCTCCTGTTCAGCAGTTTATGGGACACTTACAGTGTGTTTGGGACTATACAGACAACACAAGCATGGATGGTTATTGAGAAATGGTCATTTTAAATGATTCAAAGCAGATGTGTCAGCTCAAAGCACTGGTTCTGACAACTGATGCATTTGATGTGGCAAATAATTTGGAATCTTTATAATGCCAGTATTTCTAACTACATATTATAAAAATACCTTGAATAAAGTTTGAAGTTTTAATAACATTTTATCAATAAATTTTTAAGTATTTTTGCCTTTTTAATTTACCTTTTGAAGCCAAGGACTTAATATGTCCACCCCACACCCAAAAAGATGAGGCTTTTATTCAGAATTTTTGCAGTTCTCTTGTCCCAAGAGAAATAAGAAAAATAGATATTGTATGTTTTCCAAGATGTTTAGAATGTAACACATTGTATATGTGTTTCTTTGCTGTTCTCAAGGTATTTCTTGAAAGGGACTACTTTGAGAAGTCTGTACTGCTCAGTTCATGTGTTCATGCTCAGTCAGTGTCTCATGCAGCATGCGGGGGACAAAGTCAGGGACACATTTTAGATTGAGGGTGTCAGAAAACTTTATATGAGTGAAGAACCATTGTGGCTTCACTGGAATAGAGTTGCTGTTGGAAAGTGGGTTGTTCAAGCTGCACATGTAAACAAAATGAGGGGGAGAAGACGAAGGAAGACTGATCATCTGTTTACACAGAAGCAAGTGGAGCTGCATGTCATTTTGGTAAAATATCATGGCAGGATTTCCTCTTTTTTTTTTTTTAACTCGATTCTGTTGAGTATTCCAGTGTTTGGCAGAGCAGTTCTGTTTTGTCCATCTGTGTTTGGAGAATTTCGCCAGTTCTCTTGCATCATTCCTTGTGTTTACTGAAATGAATGATACCAGCATATTTAACGTACTATTGTGCTTTGCAGAGGACTACAGACTGAGATAAGCAGCGAGGATGCTGGATTTCAAACAGATAGGAAGCTTGAAATTTTAGATCAAAATAAAAATGTTGGTGAGTAATTCCTACTTGTTGTTAATACTTGAAGCTTGAACTTTCCTATTCCTTTGAAGAAACAACTATGTAGTCAACTCTTGGATTATTATAATCAGATTATTTTCTTTACACTTGCTCTAGCTCTAGTGTCTTTTCTTTGAGATGAGGCGACAAGAATTTGCTGCAGTTTTGGGGTTTTTTGGGGGTTGTTTGTAAATATATTTTTGTTTTAGCTGTAGTCAAAGCTGCCTTGTGCTGTTATAGGATGGTGTGGGTGGGACAGTGCTGAGGAGGGAGAAGGCTGGACACAAAGGCAATCCTGCCACATGGGGTGGCATGGCTGCCACATCCCACTGGGGAAGAAGAAGCCATCAGTTGTTCCTTGCTTATGAAATTAGGATGAGTTTTCTGCATTAAAATGCAAATATTTTTAAGCACAAGTAACAGAAAGTGGCACACTGATCTGAAACAAAATGACGACATCCTGTGCATCTAATGGGCCATAAATTTCTCTGTGGATTTAGTGGCCTGACTGATTTATTTTGTTCTTTTGTGACACTGATTTTCAGATTTATATATTAGGCCTTCTATAGTCTTTTATACTCAGTGCACCTCTGTTAATAAATCATCACAACGCAAGTCCTGTTTATATGTGATATAAATTTGAACTACCATTTTATAGCATACATGAAATGAGGCTTTTTTTCCCCCTACAAAATACTACTCCATATGACTATTCCTGAACAATGTATTTTTTACCAATATTGTGTTTAAAAGAATTTGACCAAAATATTCATGTGTTTCGGAGATGATCACATGTTTAGTCCAGAGGTGGAAAATTGAATTACCAGACTAACTAAAAGGTAGGAAAAACAGGTTTGGCAAATTGCTCTTGTCCATATGTTTTTCAGTTGTTTCCTTGTACAAATACTTAAGGTGTATTTGATAGGATTTGTAACATTAAAACTTACGAACAGAAGCCACAAATGTGTAGCACTAAATAAAAACTGCATCTAACTCAATATTGAATAGTCCTTAAGGTCTTTGAGTCACTGATGCCTATAAATGAACTGGAATTCATTAGCATGTTTTAAATTGTTCTAGAATAATTTTTCTATTAAGTTGATGCATGGCATCTGTAACCTGTTTATTAAGGAAGAATACTTGAGTTAGAATATAATTATTTGACATTATAATCAAATATAAATATATCTTTAAAAGGGTTAGGGAAAATATTAGCATCAGTGAGAAGCTAGTAATTGTTACTAAATACACTGGATACAGATCTTCATGATGTAATAAGGAAGCTTGAATCTTTTTGGCATTTGTATTAATTTTGGAATCTTTCTTTAACTTAAAGATCACAGTGATACAAAACTCCTTCCAACAACAGAAGAAGGAAAAGAACTTCAGCCAGCCGAAATTAAAACAGTCGATTTTCAAGAGAATAACAAGCTTGAAATTGACAGACTATCAAACTGCCAGGCATGTAAAAATGACATCTCTGTAAATCATAGGAATTATCCTCAACTGATTTCAGAAAAACAAGATGGCAAAACAAATGCAACTGGCTTGGACACAGTAAAAACTCAGGATGTTGGAATCCAGACTTTGGATAGCAATTTGGGAAGGACTGAGCAGAAAGAAATTACTGTTCCTCAGGGTGTCGAATCATCCACATTTAGAGAACTGGTTCCTCAACACAACAGAGATAAGAACAACTCCCTTGCTCAAGTGATGCATGGAATGCATCAAGAGAGTGAAGATACTTCAATAGAACAAAATCTTGAGACACAAGAAGTTGCTCATAAAAAAGTAATTCCAATAAAAGATCAGAGTCACATCTATATAAATGGCAGTGATTTTGCTTCACCAGAAACAACTGCTGAAGCTCCAGGTGACTCTCCTGTAAAAGATCAGCCTTTTTATAGACCGGACACCAAACCTAAACCCAAACCTGCTAATGAAATTACAAGGGATTACATACCAAAAATTGGGATGACTACTTATAAGATAGTTCCTCCAAAATTCTTAGAAATGATGAAGAGTTGGGAATCAGAAGTTCTATCAGATCATAAGGATCAAGAGGTATCTTCTTTGGAAGACCGCAGAGAAGTCATAGTGCAAACTGAAATTCCTCATCTGTCAAAAAGTGTGGGTCCTTTACAGGCTGGGTCACAAAATGAATCTGCAGCAGCAAATGGTCTGCTGCAGAGAGCGAACAGCATTTCTGAGCATACTGTGACCTCTGGAGCTGAGATTGCTGCCGAGAGCAACCAGATGGAAAGTGAGTCTTTCAGGCAGCCTGTCCCACTGAAGCTAAACTTGGATAATACAAATGCTTCTTCTGAGACTCAGGACAAGTCAAATGCATTAAGTCCATTAAGTCCTACAATGAAGCCTAGTTCTTTTTATCTGCAGATGCAGCGAAGAGCGTCAGGTCACTATGTGACATCTGCAGTTGCCAGAAGCACAGTTTGTGCTCCTAATTCAATTCAAAATGAAGTTAAGAATACAGAGATGGGTAAAAAAATCTCATCACCTGATTTGACTGCTTTGCCTTTACCAAAAACAAGTATTCCCTCTCCTCCTGCAGATCAAGAAAAAGTTGATGATGGAAAAATCATTGAATCTTCCACTTCTCCTGTTAAAAGCAATAAGCCTTTAAATGTTCCCTCCTGTCCTCCAGCACCACTGAATCTAAGAACTCTCAGAAATTTTGCAGTTCCAAAGCCATACTCCAGCTCAAGACCGTCTCCTTTTGCTCTTGCTGTCTCATCTGCCGTCAAAAGGTCACAATCATTCAACAAAACGCGTACAATCGCTAGCCAGGCACCCAGAGAGGAATTTCCAGTGGAACTCTCCTCTGTCCCTTTGGCAGCTGGATTCTCCTCAGCTACCTCCATGCCTGAAGTGAAAAGTCCTTCCTTACAGACCATAACAGCGGGGTCACAAAATAGTCTAATGGATAAGGTAAACTTTATTTCTAATACTAAATTACTGTGGATCCAATGCCATCAAGAGCAGCTGATGTAAAGGCTTGTTTCTGAACCGCTTCCTGGCCAGAAAGTGCTGTATTTGTGCAGGGAAAACACCCTGTCCACCTGATGTCCACCAGCAGCACAGCATTATAATGAAGTGCAGGAATACAGGGAATGTTAAAAATGAAAGCAACATCATTCAGATGATTGGAAATAATTATTTCCTGCCATAATTAGCATCCCCTACTTTAAAGAACTGTAAATTAAATAGTCATATATCCAATGTAATACTTATTTTTATGTTTGGAGTGTTTACAATTTGTTCTTTATAGTTCTGTGTGTTGGTTTCTTAAATTTAATTCTGAGTGGTGTGATCCATTTGGCTTCAAGTGGTCATGCCACAAGCGCATTTGAATGGAGCTGTAAAGTTTTGCCAGCATAATTACTTGAGAGAGAAACTGTGCTATGCTGGAAGTGTGGCTGATGTCAGAAATGTTGAACCAAGCAAACACTAGAATGGCAGCAGTTTGCTAAGCAACCTTGTGCCAGGTTGTTTCAGATTTTCCATTTATAACTAATTCAGATGAAAACTTTTTGGCTTCTTTTCCTTCCACTTCCTCCCTTTATAGAAAGACAGCCGTGTGCCTAGTGAGCAGAAGAGTCAGGCGCAGTCAGGTGCTTCCCCTGGCCACCCACGCCCTGTCACCAAGAGACAAACGGCGGTGACGCTCCCGCGCGCTGACCCCGAGCAGATCCACCAGAGCCTGCTGGCTGCAATCCGCTCTGGAGAGGCTGCTGCCAAATTGAAAAGGGTGAGTTTTCATCATTGCATCCAAAACAAAGAACTCATGGTGCTTCCTTCAGAATTACCATACTAATGCCTGATTCTGAAAGCAGTTAGTTTTGGCACAAACTGCTGCCAAGAGGTCTCTTAACAATGGGAAGGGAGGTGGGGAAAGGGGCAGTTTTGCAGAATGAACTGGTGAATGCACCCACAGAGCTTCAAATGTCTGTAATTTCATACAGTACGAACGTAATCAAAATTTTCCTGAAATGAAATAGAAATCTCTATTTCATTCTCTCTCATTAAGTATCTTGTCTGTAAAATCTGACTTGTTTGTGTTTACATGGTTTGAAAGGGTTTGGCTTTAGAAACCTGCTGAACAGCTTTGTTCTAGACCTGAAGTGGCTACAACATTTTGCAGGCACATAACACACATTTCTGAAGACAGTTTTTTTTTATTTACGCTTTATCAGGTCCTTAATCTGTTAGGCATCATAACTAAGATATTTCTCAATCTTTTGTCAGCAGTCCCAGAACGACCATCTTCCCCTACCCACTCTGGTTAAAAACTTTCTCTCCTAAAATTAACCTAGATATCTCTCATTGGGTAAAACAGTCTGCATTTCTAAAATCTGTACTGTTTTTAGTATGCAACCAGAAAATTATAGTTTCACAAAGTTTTCTTGACTTCACATTAGTAATTTGCATTCTGTTTTGAGGAATAATTTTTCATTGCAGAAGGTCGAAGAAATTCAGTAGGTTTTTTTCCTTCCCTTTTCCACTTAAAATAACCTAATCCTGTGTGGGGATATTTTTGTTTGTTTGTTTTATGGAAGTCTTTGATTCCCTTGGGTTAAAATCTCACAGTGAATGGTCAGATGGTGGAACGTTCTGTTTCATAGGTTTTTGTTTCAGTGTAGTAGTGCAGCAGCCTCTCTGAGGCTTGTAAAATCTCCCATCATTTCTACAGTGAATAGGAGGACTGAGTTTCCTGGAAAAGTTGCAAGCATGCTCAAGTAGGGTTTGATCTCCTGTGAGTAAAAATGGTATATAATACACTGTAGGGTTGCTTTTAGCTACATGTCAGTAATCATATTAAAAACAGGATAAGATTAAGAAAACACTGTATTGTTCAGAATCTGTTAGAGGTAAAATCTGTTCTACCAGAAATACTGTTTGGATTTTATTTGCATATATTTTTAGGATTTTTTTTTCCTTCTAGTGCATAATTACATTCTGAATAATATGACACTTCATTTATTTATTCATTCTTTATAATAGAAATGTTCTTAGTGTAGAGTTGACCCATACAGTCTTTATCAGTCAGGTACAAGAATGGCATGGGGAAGGGGAGAGAGATAATGACTGAAATTGGTTTTCCCCTCCCTTTCTCTTCTGTGGGTGGGAGATGTGCTTTGTCAGTAAATTACATGTTGAGACTGGGGTGATGAAAGGACTGTACTTTTTAAGAAGAAATTATAATAATGAAGAAGCTGTAACCATAAAGAAGAGCACTCTGCAGCACAGAAATCTGAACCAGGCTTAAAAAAAAACCCTGGAACACAAACAAAATGCAGTGAAGAACTCACTGAAGTTTTGCCAAGCATAAAATTGTACATGCTGTTCTTTTCACTCTCAGAGTGCATATGCTGTGGTACAGGTATGTCTGACAGCAGAAAGAGATTTTTTTGGCCTACAGCAAAGTTAATAAAAACATGGTCTCATTTTATGTTTAACATGGACAACTGGCAGTAGTGGGACAGAGAAATGAAGCATTTTGTATCAATAAGTTATTTGCACCCAAAAGTGCTTTTGAGAATTGAGAGGATTTCTAGAATGCATCCACCTCATAGATGCCAGTATCGTGCTGCAGTCAGGAAAAGGAGTAATAATCTGATCCATTTGAACAATGAGAGATGTCTGTCAGGTACTTGCTTCTCTTTTTACCTCTCATCATAATCTCTCTTCTTGCAGCTCTGAGAGCCATTTAAAAAATAAAATCCTGGCACGGCTTGCCAAGTTCTTTAATTTTTTTTCACCTTCTGTTTTACTTAGTATGTTATGAGTATGCAGTGCTGAGATCTGTGGCCTTTTGTGTTGCTGGTCTTTCCTGTTCAATAGGGCCCTCAGTAATTACTAACCTAAAATGGGTCAAGTGAGGTTTCTTTTTAAGGATTTTTCTCTTGAGAATGTTTTCATTGTGTTTGGTAAACTGTGTGCTGTGGTATGTGGTTCTCATGGCTGTGGAGCATCTACAGCTCCCATTAACTCCAGCTGGAGCTGTTGGGTTATGCAGTTCCACTGAAAATCAGGCTTTAGCTATCTTTGCTAGAAGTTACAGTTTGCTTCTGATAAAAGAAACATTACCACAGTATAAATTGTTGGAAGAGTTAGTAAGAAATCAGGTTTGTTCAATATTTAATAAAAACGTTTGGTTTAGTGATGTTTTCAAAGTATTTCTTTGCAACCAGATGTGGAGAAGGACTAAAAATCATGTGTCTTTTGAATAATTATACATGAAATTTTTAGTCAGGATAAAATATGTTTCTAAGAAATGTCTTCTGTTTCCTCTTCCTTGGAATATATGCTTAGTTAAGAAATCATATAGGAGGTCTTTCATTGCAGTGAGAAAAACAAGAAATGAAATAACATTGTGTAACATATTAGAGAGATAAAAATCTGGAAATTTAGGTTAACATTTCTCTAATATTTTTTTCTTTCTTTTTTTTTCTTCCCACACCTTGCTTCCAGGTTGGTCCTCCATCAAACACCATAGCTGTCAATGGAAGAGCCAGGTTTAATCCTTTGTATTCCACAGAAGCTAAGGCTAATCCCTAGATATTATACCAAATGTTTTGCACTTTACTACTGCTTCTTAGGCCAACTTAATACTAACTACAAATTTTTGAAAGTGTAAATGCTAGTATATGTTAATATATTTTTGTCAACGGTAATAACAATTTCAAGCTGGGTCTTTTGTTGCCTTGAAAAGATTATTAGAATATGTAAATAATAGTAATATTTTGCCTTTTTATCTTTATAAAGCTGACTGTGCTGCTAAAATGTTTTAAGACAAGGTGTAGGTGAGCTTTGCTTATGATAGAATGAGAATTGAAGATTGTTGATTTTAGCCTTCAAGACTGAACAATGTGTAGCACTATGCTGAAATTACAGATTGGAAGAGACCTAAAAGGTTTAGATTAAATAATTAATTTTTGACTGTGTATTACTTTAACAGATTGTATGAACTTAAATATACCACATGCTGCCTCCATATTACTTTATTAAATTAAAATTGTAATTAGCAGAAATCTTAATTCAATGCAATACTTTGTTCCTGTCTAAAAAAAACAAAAAAAAATTGATGTTTTTGTTCCTTTAGCAGACAGTAATTGGGATATGTATTTGGATTTTTTTTTACCTTCCTGTAATTGTTTTTCCTGGTAGCAGACACACAAAATTCAGGACATAAATTATTGGAAACCTTTGTACTACTCATAACCTTTTCTTAACAGTAGTGTGACATGATGTTTCTCAACTACTGTTTAAATATCTGTATATAATATTTACCTAGCACTCAGATAAGCAATAATTTTTGTGAACTAATTATATCTTTAAGTAACCATCAACTTAGAGTCACCTACTAATAAAAAACAAATTCCAGTTTTGATACCTAATGAAATAGAATATTTTTTTCACTAGAAGTATAACTAAAAAATGAACTGCTTTGGACTTATTAATATAAGATATTTCAATCTTAAAATAGCACAAAACCACATAAATCATGCTTATGTCAGATATCATATTTATAGATTAAGCATTAAATACAAAAATAGGAATATCTATTAAAAGAAAATGTTCGATGTTATATTTTATCTATTTTGAGTTTTTTGTCAAGACTATACATTTTGGGGGAGGGGTGGAAATATGATCACACTCATGATGAAATACCTACATTATGGATGAATGCAGCTAGTCCTGGGGTATTTGCCATATTAAAATATTTTTGTGCTGGACTTGATTTAAAATTAAGCAATTGTATTTAGTTTCTATTCTCTAACTATATATATATATGTATTGTATTTTAGAAACATTATGTAACTCAGTTTCAGAAACTGATCTATATGTGCATTTTCAAATTGTTTGCTGCCAGGTTTTTGTGCAATAATCTCAAAGAGGTCTAATTACTTTCCTAGTACAGAGTCAATTACCAATTACAAGTTATGGTGTTAACTTAATGCTGAAACCCTTTAAGGAATGTTTTAGTAAATAGAAATTCATAAAGAGATCTGAAGAACATTTTTTTTTCATTGCTGTTCTCTCCTGTTTTCTCTCCTGTATCTTAGTCCCTTGTCAATGGCGTTACCACTTCCAATGTGTTACCACTTCCTTGTTCTTCCCTCCAATCAAGAGTTCATTCTGAGGGTGGGGGAAGCTCACATGGTAGTTCAATAGATCTGTTTCAGGGTCTGACTGCAAAAGAAAGTTTCAACCTTCACTTGAAAATAGTGAGATAAAAGATATAGGGGCTTTTCTAGTTTCTAACTGGGACTTACATTCTGGGTTTCACGGTGTCTTGAGGGACTTGAAAATTGTAACTTGCTCCCACAGATTGTAGTCTGTGCTCATTGTGCTATTTGAAGTCTGTGTTTTAGGCATTCCTATACACCATGCTGATCTTAAACTGCCAGAGAAGGGCTTGCATTGTGAAAGGGTCTTTTCCTTGTACTTTGAGTGTGTGGGAGTTAGAGGTTTTTTTTTCAAATGTTGGTATTCTCTGCCAAGGTGACCAAAGTTATTAAATAAAATAATTTTAATCTCCATCTGTGCTAATACAAATATATATGATGTTTCACTTTTTCAAAAAAATCAACATTGTCCAATTTCTTATTTTGGGGAAAGTTCAAATAACTATACTTTGTTCTTTTCTTTAGTTTTGACAGCAAAACTGTACTACTGTATGCTTCTTAGTCCTATATATTAAAAAAATAAACTGCCTTTTCATGTGAACTCCTGAAGGCAAATATCATCTGATGTAACAGAGATTAAAACCACCTTGCTTGAATTTTAGGGTTTCTTCTTTGTGTAACTGAACTTGCTTGATAACTAACTGAAATGTCTACACATGCTATAGTACTGTGAAACTCTTCAATGAGACTTGTGACTAGCTGGCAATTCCGTTTAGCTAAACTTTCTCTTTCCCTCTTCTTCCAACATGTATATGTAAGACATTTTAAAATCTTGCTATTGTATTTCTACAGATGCTTTTTTTTCTTACACTCTTTTATTAAAGTCTACTAGAGAAACTCTTGTTGATGAACTTGATGTGTTTATTCATTATTCAAGCATAAAAACATTTCTGCTCAAGTAACAAGTAAGTGTTTCCAGTAACTGCGAGCCCAAGCTAGACAGCATTTAATTTTTGTTGTGGATACCTTACATGCAGGGTAAACAGACTTTTTTTGAGCCCAAGAATACTTACAGTTTGGACAACATGTGTCACAGATGTTTTCCAACAGGAGGCAGATGGTTACACCATACCTCTGATAATCCCCTTGCTTTTGCAGGGCAGTCAAAATGTTTGGGAATGAAAGTCAGGATAGTAAATGAAATGTCAGTGTAATTGTCCAGACAAAACAGCAGGCCCAGTGAAGGTGCATTATAAGCTACTGGTACCAGTTCTTTGAAGAAGCAGCAGGTATCCACATAGCACAGTGCACCGTTCAGACTCCAGGGCTTTCAAGTTAAGGAGGGCTAGCAAAGCAAAGAGTTAGGTAGTAAAAATGATCTTGGAAGCTATTATAGGAGATGTATTTTTGAATTTATTCTACACAAGAATAAAAATTAAGACTACAGATGGAGAAGGGAGCAGTTTTGCTGGGACAGCATCACCGGACAAGTTTTGGAAGTATTCTTGTGACTAAAGTTTGTAAGGCCAAGGTAAGAGCTCTTATACTTTGCAGCTGCAAATTGTTGGACCACTCAGTGTCTCCATTTTTGGGATGTACATTAAGTAATCAGTGCCTGAGTTTTTCCAGCTACTTGTAATTGTAGCATACAGCATGACCATCTCCAAGGAAGACATGAAAATTATGTGGATATGGACAAGAAGCATGGTATCACACATGACAGTACCTAATACTTTTAGCTTTATTTCAGGTAGCTGTTACCAGCCGAAGCAAACATTTTCAGTTGGAGCTACTTAGAATCCTGTTTTAAGTTGTCAAAAGGTTTGCAATACTTCTGTTAGGTAGAAACAAGGGAAAAGTGCTGTTGAGCAGTAGGGCATACATCCTTGAGTGCTTGGCCAGACGGCATCCTATGAGGTGTTGGACAACTACAGCAAGATAAAAGACTAAATGTAAATGACTAAGCAAGTGGGTTGGGAGCCCAACAAATAGAGCTCCTTGCAGAAGGGAACATGTCTTAATTTTTCTGTCTGGGTTAACTGACTGTGAGGCTGAAGTCAAAATGGTGTGTTTGGACCAGAACTGCCACAGTCCTGGGCCCAAAACTGTTTGTGGATGCTGTGCATGGTCTGAGGTTCTGGAGCTGTGGTGTTCTGTTAGTGCTTGGCTGCTGATGGCATAGCTGAAATATCACTTGTAGACAGATTGCTTATGAAGTCTATTTTGGTGATAAAGCAAAGCTGTAGCAATATCAATGGAAATGTTTCACAGCTTCTAATTGAAAAGCTTGCTTTCTATGGGGGATTATTTTATACAACGCGGTTGAAAATCACAGCTAGGATGGATGTTTCTTTCTTTAAAATTTCTGATTGGGTAGCTTTGTGAGAGGGAAGGTGTCCTTGCTAAAATGACATGAAATTTCCAAGTATGGCAAACTATGCTTGTTAAAAACTTAATTTTGTTTTGTCTTCCTTGAAAGAGCTATTTGGTATGGGAACTAACACAGAAACTTTTCATCAAGAGTCTATTACAATATATTTTACATAAAGTTGCATTAATTTTTGTCATCTGTTCCTACTTATTAACACAAGCAATTTACATTTTTGGTGGATTTATGTCTTCAAGCAGCATATTTGGGAGAGATGTATAGTTTTCTCATTTTTAGCTGTATTAAACCTCACATTCTCTAACAGTGCAACAGATAGTGTTTAAGTGAAAGAAGAGATGAACACTTCTCTTTTCACATCCCTCCATCACCATGAAAAGATCACCAAAACTGTTAATTGACTAAATTATTTAAGACAGTTAAGAGAAAAAAAAAAAAAAAAAAAAAAACAATGAGAGGGGGAAGGAGAAGGGATGAGGTAGAGATAAAAGGAATTTTGGTTTTTTTGATCTGGATGCTTTTCTTGAACATCATGTTCCACATTTGCTAATATACTGATGGAAGAAAATCTCTTAGCGTTGGGAAAAGGAAAAATAAATGTATCTAAAAAGAAAATGAATAATTTTAGCAAATTTCAACTTAGTAGTAGTATTATTAGTATTATTTCAGAGTGATTGTGCATGTATGGACCTGGAAATAATTAGGGCTGTGTCATTCCCAGCTGAAATAGAACTCTATTGCCAAAAAGAATCGCAAAGAGTTTAATTGGAATGTAAGTTGTTCACGTAAGGAACGTAATTACTCTGTGAACTTTCCAAGCTTTGAGAACAGTCTTGTGCCCATAATGTAGCAGTGTCATTATAAGCAAACACCAGTGATGTTTGCTTGTTAGCAGTTTGGGATTGATTGCACAATGTGTGTATTTTTAGTGGCTGTTTTGTTGATAGCAGCTGTTCTGGGTGAAGAACAACTGTCTTCTGTTTCAACAAATCTGCTTGGTGATTTCTAAAACATTAGTTTCCATGAGTGTCTGGTGAATGTCCCAAAGAATGCTTATAGCAGGAGTTTGAGGGGTAAGGTGGAAAGCTTATTCTTAAGTTTACCCATAGTCATTTCAATGCTCTCAGAACAACTGATACACTTTTTACTGAGAGTTGGGTCACAGTTAATACAAATAGCAAACATGATATATAAGCTGTCCTTGTTAAGACGATACTAGAATGCATTCTTCAGAAATTCCTAGTCTTCCAGACTGATGGAAGAAATTTTCTTTAGCCTCTTCATCCATTTTACCAGTTGTTCTCAGTACTTAGCAGGGCAGATTTTGCTTTGCTCGTTATGTTTGAGGTCATCCCAGCCAGAGCAACAAGAATACTAAATACACTAAATACTGGGCATCCAAGGAAATCTTCACAAGTGACAGAATAGTTTAAAACATGCAACTATTAAAGACTGGGTTTGTGGTGTATGTGGTGGTGACCATCCAAAGGAATAAAGGAATTGAAGCATACAATCAGCCCAGGGCAGAGGGAGAGTTAAGTCCACGGAACCTCTAACAGCTATTAAAAAAAATCTGGCCAACAGTGGCTGTTTGCAAGTGCTAGTGTACTCAGTGTGCTAGTGCTGGTGTACATTAACCACTAGAGTACTTACTAATGGTTAAAATATTTCTAGTTAAAAAATATTTAATAAACTATAGCTGGACCCAGATTTTCGTTGTTTTCCCTCAGATATGCGTGTCTGTCTGCCTGTTTAATGTCTTTTTCCTTTTTTCCCTCTATGTGATCTCCAAGAAAGCAAGAAAGACTGCAATCTAACAGGGTATAGTCACACTTAATCTGAAGTGGCAAAGAAAGAAAAAATGAAATTATTTTACATTTAAGGCTTTATATAGCTCTGATGTATCAATAATACAATAAAAAGAATATTTTAAGTAGTTAAGTTGATTGCAGTTTTCTAAATGAAATACTTGAACTAAATGGGGAGATGGAATGCAGGAGCTGAAATTGGTCACCTTTGGTTAAACAGCAGGATTGGTCTGATCAGCAGACACTATTCCATTGCTTCAATTGCTAAAAGCTAATTAAACACTTGCATTCTGCTAACTGAAGTGTATTTGGCCACCTGCAGTTTCAAAGTGCATGTACCAAAAAGGAAAACCCCACGCATGAACGCCAAGCTGCTGCAATTCTAAACTCAGCACCTAAGTGAAACAAGGAGGTGAAGCAAAGGTTGAAGAAGTGGATGGCAGAAATCTTCCTTTTTAAATGGCAGAGGACTGGGAGCAAGCTGGGCACCCAGGCAGTGCACAGGTGGGTGCTTCATGGTCAAGGGTTAGCATGCTGCCAGCCCTTCTCGAGAGCAGCACTGGTGCCAGGGTGGTTCTTTGAATGGTCAGAGGGCAGCTGAGCTGCTGGTGGCCCCAGCTCTTTAAGCATGTTTTGACCATCTCTTACACATTGTGTAACCTGTACCTGAGCTCTACTGTGAGCTAAGAGCTTTAACAGAAGCTGCCATGAGACACAGGCGCAAGCTCTATGTATCAAGTTCACCTGGGGCTTGGCTCCTCAGGAAAAGGAACCACGAGAGAGGGAGGTCTTGGGGACATGGGCCGCAAGGCTCTACCTGTAAATAGTGACTTTTTTTTCACTTTATTTAAACTCTGTCTGCTTTTGTGTTTTTTAAAAGAAAACTTCTGAAGTAAAAAAAAAAAATATTTTAGAATGTCAGGTGTGCTTGGAAGTTCAATAGACGTAAAAGACATAGCCTTTCCTGCCAAGTAAAGATAAAAGGTTGAAAAGGTGTAAGGAAGAGTCTGTTAGACCATATTGTCAGGAAAAGGAAGTAGGTGTGTCTTGTGTAACTATTACATTACTTTAAAAACATAATTTGGAGGTGATGTGAAATGTGAGTTGCCTGATCATCAGTGGGAAAAATAACATAAGCAGGAATCAAACAAATCTCCAAGTGAAAAATAAAGATGTTAAAAGCAGCAGAATTTCAGACTGAATTCTAACGCTTTAAATAGCTTATCTAACAGTGGAAGGCAATTTGGGTGAGAGAACAAAACAAGACCTTTGGAAACCATGTGAAGAGAGATTAAAGGAATGGGTTTGCTGTAGTTAAAAAAAGAAAGAAAAAGGGAAAACTGATTAGGATGACCATGTTTCAACACAAAAGTTGCTACATGAATGCAAGTGATTATCATTGTACCTTCAAGCAATAGACTTCTAGCTTCAGAGCATAAAGGAAGAATAGTTATGCTGGGTCAAACTGAAGGTTTATTTAGCTGGCTATCTGGCTTTTGACAATGATCAAAAGTATATTCTTAGGGAGAAACACAAGATTATAAGATACACAAAGTAATACTTACCCCCAAGTATGCTAAACCTTCAACAATTTTTAGCTCTGAGAATGCCAAAGTGAAGATGATTTCTGTGTATTTAATAGTCTTAAATAGTCTTGTTCAAGAGCTTGGCAACTTAATTTTTCAACTCCCATAAGTTTTGAAGAGTGACACATTCCTGTGTGATGTGGAGTTCTTCAACTTAATGATACACTGTCTGAAAAACAATTTTTTGTTTGTTGTAAACTTCTACTTGCTAGCCTAATTTTATCCTCTCCAATGCTTTTCCTGAAAGAGATATTAACTCATCAATCCCCATTCATGCTCTCTGTGCCACTCATGGCCTTACATAACATCAGGACTTGTGCCATAGGCATTTGAGGCTTGTACACTTTTGCCATTTTATTAATTATATATCAGCAAGGTTTGGCAAAACAAATATATAGGTCTGAACATGCCTATGCTTTATTTCTCTCAATATCTTGGGAAGAGGAATTTTTTTTTCTTAGACACATTTATTTTTTAAATCTGTCTCCTTTTGCTATAGCAACTCATCTACAGGATATACCTATTCTGTACAAGATCAAAGTTTGAGAAAAGTTTGGTGTCATGCTTCTAAAGCACTAAACATTGAGCTGAATAGAATCTTGTGAATCCTATTTATTCACAGATGTGATCACCCCATTCACAGGTGATTTTTCAGTTCTCTGGCCAGTGAAAAAAAGAACTTCAAATCTTAAGGATATGATATATATTTAGTTGTTAATTTCAACTTAAAGACCATGTGCATGCATGTTAAGTACTTCTGCCTAGTTCAAACACTCTAGCCTGCATTGCTAGGTAGAGGCAGTAGAGCATTTGATATCAAATGCTATTTTTTCCTGAACTGTTTCTGCTGATTCATTGTTACCTTTCTTTGAATTGCAATATTTAGGTGAAACATGCTGCTTTAACTGTCTTTAAATGAACTACCTTTGTGGCAGTGTTTTTAGATGGGTCTTTTGATGCCTTTTTAATGGTACATTAAAACTTAATGAATGCTGAGTAACACTAGAATCCCCATGGAAGCACATATGGTATCTACATTAATACTGAATGAATGCATAATGATCAGTAGAATTTCAGTGATTTCCACATGAATCAACAGTGATGAGCCACTTAGTGTTACACTCAATTACATCATGTTTAATTTATGTAGCATTGTTTGGACATTATGTTTAAAATGTCTTTAGTAAATCATTGAAACTCTAATTGAGCCTCCATTTCAGGGACAAATTGCAGTGTAAACATAAAATTCATTTTTTTAACACAACAATTAATTTATGTTGAAGCCCACTTGCAAAGGGTCAACAATTTGATATATTCTCACTATTACTCCCTGAAAAATGGAATCCTAGTATGAAAACGTATTGCAGTAGCTGTTAAATTGTTTCTGTTCCCTTATGCAGCCACCAGACACTGGAAATGCATTAATTCCCTGAACTCTGGAAACAATGGTAATACTTCACCTGCCCTATCTGACTGCTGCCAAGCACTTCAGAAGACTTTTCAGGTCAGAGTACCTTGCCCAGATCTATGCAGCAGACTCAGAAGAGTTCTCCACAATCCCCGACTAACACCACACCACCCCTCGTGTTTGGCAGGCCCTTCTGGCACATCCATGGCTCCCTTCCAGCAAGGTGTACCAAGAGCATTTGACTGTGCCATCGTGTGCCAGAGGTGGACAAAGAGATGCTGAGGGAGCCCACACCAAAAGTAGGCACTGTCTTTCAGCTGTTCTCCCACCTTGTGCAGGACCAGGAAGCAAACGTGGTGTTGGTTGCCTGTGCAGAGGAAGCGAGTTTTGCCTCACCTCCAAAGCATCACACAGGAGTAAGGACATGCTGCCTCACTCCTGATCCACATGGCAGCACACTGAGCACGGGCTGTGGTTGGCCCTGGGGTGAAGGCTGGAAAAAGCTGCCAGTGGCAGCCCTCCACTGAAGCCTTCCACAGTAAGCACTACAGCAACAGTGTTTAAACAGGGTCCAGACTTACCCAAGTCCAGACTGACTCCTCACGGAAACTACACATACACATATATCTGATCATAGCAAAAAATAATACAAATAAAGGCGCTTTGTAAGAGAAAATGGAAATGAAATATGCATACTTCTAACCTCCCTAGGAACAGTAAACTTCTTGGCTTCCACTTTTCCTGATACTTTTTAGCAGATAACACCCTGACACACTGTTTCTGGGGGTGTCTGCTTGAGCTGGTTTTGGACAGGTTCCATAGCAGGTCTGTAAAGATTCATTCATAGAGTTTGCCTCTTTTTTACTCAATCAGTTACTCAAAGAGCCATCTAAATTGGTCTGGCTTGTGGCAGAGGAGATCCTGCCTTCCAGTACTCCAGAAGGGATCTTGCACACTGCTCTCAATCCTGCTCACTGGTAGTTCAGGCCAGCAAGGTCTTATCAAGGGTCATTTTGACTTTAATATTCATCCTCAAATCCTTGTTCCAAATACAGTAAGCTGGAGAGGTCTAGGCCTAGGGGAGTTTTAGTTCTCTGAGGTTGTCCAACAGCTGTCTGAACAAAGAGGACTAGGGGGAAAGAGGACTGTGTTAGGAGACAAGATCCTACCAGCTATTTACAAACAAATCCATTAATTTATTTTTAGCTTTGGCAGTTTTTTCTGTGCTGGCTTCTAGCACTAGGCACCACATCCAGTTACTTGAGTTTATAGAGGATTTAACAGCTATGAGTTCACAAAGTTATAATTTTAATTTGCTGTTCTTTTTAATCTACTATAAGACTATCTGATCACTGGCACGGCATCTGACAAACAGCTGACCAGCAACTTTGTTAGAATATCCACAGACAAAGAACTTTATAATGTTAATGATGATAACAATACCTGCTCTCATTTCCCTGGATTGCTGAAAAATGAAAATTCAGACCTTTAATGATTGCAGCTAAGGCTTTCATTTCTGACAGCAAAGTGAGAGAAAAAAAATCTTTCGATCCTAGGAAACTGTAAAAAAGACTATCAGAGGTGGGTTTTTTTTGTTGTTGTTGTGATTTTAATTTTTTTAAAATTATAATTCACTTCATTATTGTTAAAAGAATTTAATAAATTAAGTATAAGAAAAGATTCTTATGGAGAACCTTTTTTTGCTTTAAAAAGTTCTTTTTTGGTTTATGTTTATTCATGATTCAGGAATTCTATGCCATGTTAATTTAATTCAGTTTTAATCTAAATTGAATAAAATATATGCCAGCTTGCTGGCTATGATGATTAAAATCCATGTACTGTTTAAAGAGAAAGTGTTTGAAATTTACCAAATAATCTGAAATGCACTTCTCTTCAATGTATGCCCAATAGATTTTAATGGTGTAATTATTTTTAATTTTTTATGTTGCTGTATATTTTAAGAACCTGCCAAGTAAGAAAATTTTTTAGAATGAGATGCCATGAGGTTATAATATTACTATAGCCTTTGGAATAACACCAGTATAAGGAACAGTAAAAAAAAGCAATTGAATGTATGCCTTGAGCTACATGATGACTGTTCAAACAGACTTCACAGAAAATTAGATTTCCTTGACTTAGTGTTGTGGTTACAGTGATATAATTCATGTTTCATAACTCTGAAGAAATAATGAAGACATTATAACCAGAAATATGTCAATTTGAATAAATTTATTATGAATTGCTTTGGTTTGAAAGCTCCCAATATGTTATAATAGAAGCCTACGTTCTTGCTTGAGAGCCAGCCAAACTGGGGCTTTAATATTTTAACAAATCACTTAATGGTAGATTTTTCTCTCCAAATAAACAAAAGGAGAAATGTTCTGAAGGGACTGGGATAATAAAAGATATTAAAACATACCTTTCTTACTCCTCATGGAAATTCAAACAGCTTTTGCCTGAATCCAAGTTGCAATTAGGCAAAATTCAGCCCATGCAAGAATTAACTGCCTTCACCCATTGCTGAACTGTAATTACATTTGGATCAAATGCAATATTCAATGGGCTACCTCCAGCTACACTGCAAAGTACCTTCTCCAAATAAAACCATGCAGGCTAGAATGTCAATTGGAATTTGGTTAAGCTGGTTATATACTGCTCAAAGTCCAGTATATCAGTCAGTAAGTTTCATGTATCACCCTTGGCTTTAACATGATTAATAGGTGGTATTGGCTCTGTGGCCAGGGCTTGACAAAATGCTAAAATGGGCTTGAGGCCTTGAAGAGCTGCCACAGGAAGAAGAATCCTCAAACTCACTTTGTCAGTTCCAATTCTTTAAGAGACTTTCAATGGTTTGAACTCTTACCAGTAGGCTTTTTGCCAGATTAGTTACTGTCTGTCCTCCCACAGCCCATAATGAGAACAGAAAAACCATAAAGCTACTACAGATTCTTTGTTGTGTGCTGTGGCAAATTTGACAGAACTGTGTCTGTGTGCTTAGCCCATCTGTGGGATGGATATGTCATCCTGAGTGATCCAGTAGCACAGAAATCCAGTCATAAGAAAGTGTACCAAGTGTAGTGTGGATGTATAAAGACCCAGACATTATAGAAAGGGGATGCATTAATCCTTCGGTTCTTCCTGATGGAGAGGATGAAACTTCAAGTGGACTTAAGTCTGAAAACTTCACTGTCTTATAAAGTAAGTTCAGGTAGTGTAAAAAAAGAAGAAAAAACATTCTGCTTTCTTAGTTGTAATTCTGAGACAAGTATAATGGGTTGGGATAAATTTATGGACGTGGAGAACACTGAAGGTTGAATTTGAAAGGGCTGAGTGGCTATAATAATTTTCTTAATTTTAGATATGCACTCAGTTTGTATTCCTTCTTTCCAAATACTTCAGATACACCAAATGTTAAATTTCTTTGAAGTCAGGTGCAAATTATTTATGAACTTGTTCAGTAGCCAGCATTTTTCTCATTCTTCCCTTGCCTATCCACCCCAAGGGAAATTCTGTAAAACTTTTTGACTGTTAAACAGAATTTACAAGGTCACTATGTGTAACATAATTGTCTGGATTTATCTTCTATGTTGTTTTTCATATATTGTGAGTGTCTCATTCGTAATTACACAGAAGCAAAATAGATAGTTGCCTACATTTAGTGTTATGAAATTGTTCTACTTGTCATGGTAAAATTATGACTTTTGGAAAAAAAATTAAATTCTAGTAGGTACTTAACAACTCCAGAGCACAGCTTCAATAAGCATGAAATCAAAGGAAAGGTACTTTTTTCTCCAGCTCAAAGGAAAAACGCCTTTTGGACCAGATTTAAAGCTGATTTATTGTTTGAAGTGGCAAAGTATTAATGCGTTTTACCTTTTTCTATTTTTAGAAACAAGAATCCTTCATTATACAAAGAAGGACAGCCTGATTGTTTGAGTACTAATTTTGGACTCAGAGTTTGCATTTCTTACTGAGCCACAAATTCCATTAGATTTTGAGAAAACCACTTAGCAAATTAATTGCACTGTCTAATTTGCAACAGCAAACAGAGATGTTTAAGTAAGAAGACAGTTCTCCTAAGGTTTTCTATGAACCCAGAGGAAACAAAAAGTCTTTCTGGGATGGTTGTCAGTGCTAAACACCCTGTGTTTTTTAATTGACATCTGGAGTCTTCTGTTTCTCTTCTTTGTGATGGCCAGTCTAACATGGTATAGTTGTCTAAAGTCAGGTACTTTGAATAACCTCCCAGGGTTAATTTTTAAACCTGTTCAGGCACATAAAGATGCAAACACTTACTCATCCGTATGAAGGGAATAAATACATTAAAATGTTAGGTGCACTGATGTTGTAATAATTAGGTCTGTAATAAGTGCTGAGATTGGCATTGTTAGATAGGGTTCCTGAATTACAGAGATTTGCATTAATAACCTTTTAATATAATAACTTCAAGTAGTCAGCACAATGCTTTTAAAATATGAACGGTAGGTTGGTTTTTTCAAAGGTTTGTTGAATATCCCATTTCCCGAATATAGATTTCTTGGAATAACTCTTGAGACAGAGAAAATGACCTTCTCTGTGTGATTAATTCATTCCAAAGAGTGCTAAATGTCCTACCAGGTGATGTATTAAAATGGTGGCAGGTATGTTATCATACAGTGGCACTACCTCCAGAATTCCAGCTGGTCTGATGAGCATTTGTTTGGTTTCTGTCATTTGGCAGAAACATAATGACTGCATCATCAGGGTTCAGCAGAGCTTTCCGTCCCAGAGCCCATTTTCAAGGCATTCTAAATTGCACATGCACAGGTAGATTGATTTGGAAATTGCTTTGCTCAACCAGGGCTGGTGCAAATTTAGGGGTGCAAATCTAGGCTAGATCATTCCAGTGATTTTGGAAGAGAAAAATTCCTCCTTCTCTCACATGTATGCCGATATGCATATGAACACATTTCAAATTTCTTACTGTTCCCAGAATTGGAGAAAATCTCTTTAGATCTGATGAAAGCTTTCAAAATCCAGTTTCACACTGCAGTATCTCTGATGTTCCTAGACTTTGTTTCTTAAAGCCTCGGCCAGTTTTTTGCAAGCTGCATATTACAGAAGCAGAAAAGAAATAATATGAGTGAAGTTTAGGCACCTAAATACAAGTGACTGGTGACATATTTAATACCCAGTGATATCTGAAACATCCCCACAGGACAGACCTGTGTGACATAGGCTGAACAGGAAATCTGTGCCATCTTAGGGCATGGTAGAATAGGGATCTAAATTCATATGAAATGTCTGCATTTAGGCAAACAAATCTCTACATCAATTCTTCTAAAAGCAGAATTCGTTTTGTCTTTCAATTGCACACATCAGCCTTGTACTCTGTTAACAAAATTTGAGTGCTGCACACCTTGAGTCTGACCAGGTGTGTTGTTTCTTTAAGACCAAAAGAAGTTTACATTTGCCTTCCTTTTTGCATGTATCTGGAGACTCTTACTGTTCTTTGTCTGGTTCTACTGTTTCAGTGTCCTTGGCAGCAGCTCAGAAATGGCTGAGACTTATGAGTGGCATGGCTGTTTATGAAAAATCATTTTAGCTCTACGTTTCTTGTTTTTATCTTTTTTATGGTTGGTTTGTGGGGTTGGGGTTTTTTGTTGTTTTGGTTAGTTGGTTTTTTTTTTTTATGCTTGTATTTTGTTTCCCACTCAACAAAATTACTAGTGTTAAAGGATCTCGAATCTGATTTCCCAACAACTCACATTACGGAAACTAAACTTCTATGTGCTGGATAAACACATGGAATACTAGATAGCACAGTTGCCTGCAACCTTTTCTTCCACAATAATTACATGTTTTTGTGCAGTACTCTGAAGGCATGTGAGGTCAGAAATTATATTTTTTGTGTAAAGTGGAGTTCCAGAAATAGGGCTGTAAAAAGTACCAGCAGTCCTCTGCTGTTGTGAAACATCACCTGTTTAATTTATCTAAATGGTTAATAATTTATGTGATGTTTAAAGTCGTCCACTTGTCAATTCCCTTCCAGAAGAGTACATCTGGTGCAGTGGCTGTTGTGGTAAGGGGGTAGTTGTGGACAGATGAAGCACACAATAAAGACACTGCTGCAGCTATTTCTGGGAGGGAGCGCACCGCCTCCAACCACCATTAGATGCAGATGTAGCCACCGTAACCCCCACGTATGCAACACTCACCCTGTGCTATTACAGTCCTCTCTAGGAAGGAACTTCAGGCCTCAGTTCAAGGTTGCCAGTGCAGATTGCATCACCTAATGCATTGTTTATTACAGACGTTCTGTGTGACTGATTTCATGCAGCCCCAGTGCGAGGGAGCAGGAGCCAGCATGTCACATGTCTGACCTGCAGCTCACAAGCACTACATGCCACTCAGTCAGCCCTGCCCTGAACCTCATTATCTGCTCTTGGCTACAACAACATTTCACAGATCACAAGCTCTTGATTTGATTTAATTTGATAGATTTGAAGGGTATCATTCTTACTCTAAAAAAACCTGCACAGGATTTCATTTCAATCTTGTGTTACAGTTCAAGGCAAAATTCCATCATGGGGATGTTCTGACAGAGCTATCACAGGGAATTACAGAACTTGCTATTGAAATTGCAAACACTGTTGTCAAAGCTGGCAATGAAATCCATCTCTCTACTCAAGTTTGTTACAAAAGTATGCTAAAGTAATCATGCTTTTCAATTGATAAAGAAAGTCCAAAACCAAACAACAGAAAACAAGTGCAAATCTGCTTCTTGATAGTAAGTGCAGAGAAAGGGAATGTAGTCAGGGGAAACACTGGATTTTTACTCTGCTGTGGTTTGTGTACACTGAGTTTCAGATAAGGTTGAAAAGCAGCTTGGGGAAATGACTGAGACTGGTGGTACTGGTGATTTAATCCCTTGGAATCTTTTCCTTACCTGCAATAAAAGATACACATTTTAACAATAACTGTAAACTTAATATTCAATTCAAGCTGTAATAATAGGGAAGACTCCTCACAAAATATTCAACCACAGATAATTTTCAAAGACATGCACTACTGCCAGGAAGTTAGCTAGTGGTGTCTCCACTTGTGGTCACTGGATAAATTTGGCTCTCATGAAGTACTTGAGCCCATTTTCAAAGTTATAAATGGGCTTTTGAAGTGCTCAAGAAGGAGCTAGAATGCACAGCTCATTGTATGAGGTTCATTTGTTCAACACATTTTAAGTCCATTGAGATAATAAATACACATAAATTGGCACATGCCTTTTTACTGAAAAAATTACTTTTTTCTTAGGGTGATCCTTTGTGTTCTTAGGGTGATCCTCAGCATTACTGCTGAGGCAATTTATTTTGGGAGGCTTTTGGAGAAAATGTATGAAGAGACAAGACATGCCTGGTTGTAGCCTTGCACTGGAAAAAGGAGCTATTTCTTTGGCTTCAATCTAGTACTTGAATAGAAATAATTCCTTTCTCTACTACTGCAGCTATGACAAATGATGGTGTAAAGGTAGGCTATTGGCTCTCTTAGCGCAGTGAAGCTTTATGTGATAAAACTATTATATGTATATTGTGAGTAATTTGATAAAAGCAAGGGAGGACGTGTGGAAGGGGACAAAAAAAAACCCCACAAAAATCTTCTACAGTTTTCGAAGATAATCAGAGGTAGTTTGGATTTTCTGAACCTCCACTTTGTCAGTAATAATTGAGTTTACTCTAATTAAAGGCATAATTTTGTCACATTAATCAAGTGTTGTGATTCTAAATAGCATACAGGCTTTTGAGAACTGGAGAGCTTGATTTTCTGGAAGTGGGGTGCATACTGAATAGCTTGAATCCGTTGCAATTTTTCTCAATATATATTTTAATTTTACTTGATAAACACCTGGATGTGATTATGACTAAGAAAGGTAAAAATTAAAAGGGAATAAGCCTACTGAGTTGAGTATTGAAGAATACACAGGAATTTAGTTTAGTCTTCTCTCCTCCCTTTGCTCTCAGAACTGGTCTTAAAGGTGCAAAACTTATTATCCAACATAAACAGAGCAGAGAACTGGGGATACCAGCATCATATAGCCAACCCAGGACTGGGAAATGGTAAATCTTACAAGAACAACTGTGCTGCACAAGCATGGCAATTATCAAAAAAACACACTAGGCAGCTTAAGTGTATTTATGATGGAAAGGAAACCAAGTCACACAGCTCAACAAATGTTTTGGTGTTGGCTCTCAGCAGAAATCTGCCAGTCTTTTAATATCAACTTTATTAACTGTTCAGAGATTACTGGGTTTATACTTGTTCAAAGAAGGAGTTAAAAAAGGTTACACTTGAACAGATTCTAGGTCAAATGCTCTCAGATATCTTTAGCCCAGCTCATGAAACCATTTGTATTCTTACAGTTGTTTGCAAAGAGAGACAGTAAGGCTGGAGAACCTTCAGTTTCACATTCTCATGCATGCAACATTTGCAATGCCTACACTGGAACAGTCACATAGGTCCTTCTGTGCCTCAGTGTTCCACTGACTGCATGTCCCTCATGCAATGCTGTTCCCAGAGAAAGCACTGACAGTAGCAAGCATCAGGACAGACTATGAGATATGTAAAAAAACAATTTCAGTACATTTGTTTCTTACAACATGCAAGTGAAATTATAATAGCGTGACATTTTTATTGATTTTTTCTAGAAGTGGCATTGCTGCTGTCATAACTAATTAGATTACCACCAAAGTTATTTTTAAAAATAAAGTGTTTATTTGCTGTTATTCATTCTAATTGTGGTTTTTATTTGCCTGGCATTTTAAAACAATTACATGACTAAGCCAAAGACACAAAAACATACCATGTATGTCAGGTTGCAGTTCTGTAACACATTGCACAGAATAGGTGAAAAATCAAAATATATTTTCTTTTTGTGGCTGAACTTTTTAAGTGATGATGAATATCAGCATACAATTCCTACTTGCAGTTTTTATCTCTTTCCAATCTCAGTCTTCTACCTAGAGCACCTATACCATTTGTCCTGCCTTCTATTCTTCTGAAGACAATGAGGTTTAACATGTCACAGTTATGCCTGTGAATCAACTAGGAAAAAAACCCCAGTGGCCTTGTCCCTGCAGTTTTTAAAAGGAGAGCTGCTCACAAGAAACAAGCAAATCCAGTCAATTATCTAACACTATAAAATTCCTGATATATTTGCCAGACTTGTATATAAGAACTGTTAATCAACTCAGACTTCCACTTCTGCTGTGAGTGTAACAGAATGAGCTGTTCAGAGGACAAGGAATCCTTCATTTCATTGAAAATGAATGTCCTGCAAAATCATCTGTGACTCAGCCAAAATGAAACCTGCGAGTATTGCTTCTATGACACAAAAATCTTTCCCCAGAACTGAAATCTTGGCTTGTGTGTGATGATTTTTTCAGTGGATTCAGGAGGACAGCAAAGGATTTGCCTCAAAATATTCTACATTTTTACCAGTCTCACATCTCAGTTACTGCCCCTGACCATGCCAAGGACAGTCAGAGGGTTACTGCATGGTGCTGTCTTCACCAGGGGCTTTCAGATTTTGACTGTCGGATTGACTGACCTAAACACGACTGCCCACTCTGCTTGGTGCCATCAAAATGTTCTTCATACAGCAAGGGGGATTTTTTATTTTGAAATCGGACAAACATTGATAAGGACGACCATGGAATTGCCACAGAGGAATTTATGTACATAAAGCAGAGCGGGATCAAGCTGCTGTGGAGCAGCCCTGGGCATGAGGGAAAACCTTTTCACAATCCACTGTGCTCCAGGCTGTGGCTGGATGTGGGTGCTGGGCCCAGGCCGGAGCCCAGCCTCCTCACGAGCCGCTTTTCTGGCACAAGGTGACGGGTCTGCTCCCCGGCCTCGGTCATTCCCTATTTCTCCAAGGCACGTCCATAAACCCCCGCTGCCCAGAGGGATGTGTCAGTTCAGTTAATGATTTGCCAGGCGCTGAGTCGCGTGTCAGGCCGGTCCGGCGGAGCGCGGCTGGAGCCGCTGCCCGGCGCGGGGCAGGAGGTCCCGGGCCATGCCGGGGCCGCGCTGCCCCCCTCGGCCGAAGGCGCAGCGGCTCAGGGCGAGCGGTGCCCGGGGCCGGGCCCGCTCGGCGGGGCCCCACCAACCTCGGCCCCGCCGGGTCACGCCGCGGCCTCGGGTCCCGGGCCCGCGCACCTGCCGGGCCCGCCCCGCTCCGCCGCCCGGCCTGGCGGAGCAGCCCAAGGGCCCCGCTCGGCCCCCGCCCGCCCCGCGCTGCCTCCCCGTCGCAGCGCGGAGCCGGCGGCCGCCCGCCCCCGCCGCCGCCGCCGCCCTCGCACGTGTGCCGGGGAAGGCGCTCGGTGCCGCCCGGGCGGCGCTTCCCCCCGCTCCCCGTCGCCTCCCCCTCCTCCGCAGCGGGAGCGAGAGCAGCCTCCGCCCGGCAGCGCCGGGGCCGCTCGCCGCCGTGCCGCCCCGCCAGGACGTCGCCGCCGCCGATGGCCGCCCCGCTGCCCGGTGCGCCCGGCGCAGGGCTGGCGGCGGAGCCCGCTGGCGGCGGCCCCCGCGGCTGCCCCCGCCCGCTGCCCCGGCCCCCCGGGCGGGACCCGCCGCCCTCGCCCCCCGACAGGTAAGGCCGGAGCCCGGCGGGCGCCGCCGCCCCGCCGCTCCCTCGAGGGCCGCCGCTGCCGTCGGGGGGCGGGCGGCGCCCTGCGGGCGGGACGCGGGGCTGGCGGGGCCGGGGTGCGGCGGCCTGGGGAGGGGGCGAGGCGCAGGAGGGGGCGGCCTGGCTCTGGACCGGCCCGCGCTTCCCCGGAGCTCAAAAGTTGTTTCCCGACCCTGCAGACACTTTCCGCCGCTGCGGATGCGTGCGTGTCCCACCCCCCACCTCCCTTTTTATTTTTGAGGTTTGTCAGCCTGAGGTGAAAGGAGCCGGCGGTGCCGAGCCTGCCTTGTCAGGCTGAGCCAGCAGCTACTTTATCCCTGCAGTGTCTTTCTCAGAGTGTTGGTGAGATAAAACCGCTTCACCGGGAGCAGTGCCGCTGGCAGTGGTGTGCACCGGAGCAGTGCCGCTGGCAGCGGTGTGCACCCCGTTTGTTACCTCTCAGGCTCTTCTTAAAGGCATTGGTCTCTATTCTTAGTAAAGGAAGAAATGAGCTGGGTTTTTCATGAGGCATCTGATGAGTTTTGGTAGACTGAAGTTTGCAAAATCTTAAAATACTGCATTACAGGATTTTTTTCTCATCCTAAAGCAAAATACCACTTCAAATGAATCCTCACCGGTGTGGTGAGGATTTTCCATAAGTGAAGTATCTTCATTCTGTATTGTAACCTTATTCTGATGGTTTTCCCCACTTTGTGCTAATTAAAATATGAAATCTGGAATGATAATAAAGAAGGTAATAAAGTAAAATATGAAGCTTGGGGGCATTAACTCACACATGTAGAAAACTCTTGTAATATGTTGGCAGATGCAAATACATCAGGTGCTTTGGGTGCAGGTTTTCAGATGAAATCAAGTAGACAAAGAGCTCTTCAATATTTTATGTGAGAAAACCGTGCACTGTAATGTACACAGCAGTCTAAACAACCACATTATTAATGTGATACTTTAAACCCGTGCATAACTGAGCTCTTAGGCAAGTGCAGTGGTGATACCTTCCCTACTCCTGCAAATGCTGGCTGGTGGTAGTTCTGACACAGTCCTGTCTGTTTCAGCAGACAGCAACAACTGAGACATTCATTTTATGATGGAGCTGCAGAGATGCCAATACAAAACTAACTGAAAACAGAAATGAGTGGATTGCTTTGCACTATTTTCTCTTGTCAGTCACTTTGATTCGATTCTGGTTAAAAGAAAAAGTTTGCATTTGTTTAAAATACTGTTGTGGTATACTTGGAAAGTTTTGCTGAGAAGTTACATGCATCTACTGTTGTAATATGTGTACATAGGGAATGGCATAAACACAGGGACAACAAAATATTTACTAATGTCCTTAGAAGCCAATATAAATATATCTCTGCTCTTACTCTGCAAAGACTTACGCATGTTCAAACAACTTTATATTCAGAGCTGAATACTTGGATTGCTTTCAAGTAGTGTTAGGCACTGTATGTTAATATATTCAGCCTACTGATTAAATAAAATAACTCCAAAAAAGAAAGCTAATTGCTGCAACCAGGAAGCATCGTGGTATTAGTGCCTCAGTAGTTAATATATTGTGGTTGGATATTGCAATTTTAACAGCAGCTGTTACAATTATTGCTTGATATTATGTATTCTGTTGAAATAGGAGAAAAAAGAAAGGTGACAGTATTTTGGAGAACCCATCAATTCCAAATCCTTTTCCTGAGCTGTGTTGCTCGCCGTTTGCATCAGTTTTGTCAGCCAGTCTGTTGCCCAAGGCAACTTCAAGAAAAAAGCAGGTAAGATTTATAAATTATTGTTTGACAGTTCCTAAATTGGTTAAATGAAATCTTGAGGAAAAGCTCAGTTATCTATTAAATTATTTTATTAAAATAGAGGTGTTCATATTTCTGTAATTTGGTGAATTTTTTTCTGTATGTCATCAATGATTGTAGAAAATGAGGTTTGGAATCTGTGACTTAAGACATGACTGTTCTTTCACAGAGTGTATGTGCGGCTCTGCAGATTTTTCAATTTAAGTGGAACCAGGGGCAGGCAGGCAGTACTTTATGTCCTTAAATGAGAAGTTAATTTTGTTTTTCCCTTCCTCCCCACCTCCAATTACTGTCATCAATGTTACAGAACAGAGGGTTTTAACAGTCACTGAACAGCTTTTCTAAAGTTCTGATTTTGCCAGGATAATGGGAAAAACCTAAATGCATGGGGAAGGAGCAGATGCTGTGTACCTGGCTATATGTTGTATGCATGTGTGTTTATCTGTGTGTGGCTGATGTTAATGTATTTCCATAAAGACCTTAAACTGTAAGCCAGGAGAAGATCTGAGCGGGCAGAAAGACCTGGCAGTACTGTTCAGACAGAGTTTCCAGTTATTGGAGATTACTGGTGTCGAAGATCAGTTTCACTCTTTGGAAGCTTACCTGTCTCATTCTCTTTGCTCTTCTTGAGACTGGAAAGAGTTCTCACAAGGAACATCTGTGGGATTAGGATTACTCCCTCCTTCACACTCTGTGTTTTGGTGGTCTGCATGATCCCTGTTTCAACAGTTTTAAGGGTGATATTGGAGGTGTAAGAATTTAACCTTAATGGTTATTCCATTTTTAGATTTGCATGAAGAATATGCTTGGAAGTTGAAGTTTCTTGTAGTTGTATTAACTTTTCTGAAGCTAACTTGCCACAGGTGTTTCTGTGCACCTGCCAGAGAACTTTGTTAGCCAAGTTGTGACTAGTACCCAAAGGAGGAGCCTTTTCCTCACTTCTCCAGTGAAAAACATGTATGTGTTGGGAAACTGCCCTGATTTGATTTTGCCCTATTTTGCATTTCCACCATGGTGTCTCTCTGTAAGTTATGGTGTTTTTCTGGACTACTTTTATTGCTTTTAGTACTTATCCTCCAATAGCAATATTAATCTGATGCATTCTAGCCAGTGTGCATCTGAATGTTGTGCATCTGACCACAGTGGGATAAAACTGTTCTAGTTTCCTCTTTTTGAGCAAGGTGGGAGCATTGACTGTCTCTGCAGAGGCAGGAAAAACGTTGAATTGGTAGTATTATCTTTAAGAACAAAAGGACTAAAAGTCACATTTTTAAAAAGATAGTTTAAATTAGTTGCAGGCCTAATTCACAGTCATTGTGGTAATCTTTGGACTTGAAATTGGGAAGCATGATTTAACACACAAAGGTCAACTGCTTTTGTGGCCAGTCATATTTAACATTACTGACAGGCTTCATTGGTTAAATCAGCTTCAGGCTTCCAGAAGCTGAAGTTCATGTCCTCACTGACTTTACTTCTGCTTCTTCTAAGGGTTCACATGTACTTCTTGTGATGATTTCTGCTCACAGTCCTTCAATTTCTCCTGGATTTTTATTTAAGAATGTAGTGCTTCTTCCGGTAAAAGCAGGAACAAGAACAACTGGTTTCCTGACAGAAGTGAACTAACATAATGCTGGTGTCTGTTGGAGGGTCTGACCTGTTTTTCAGCTACCAGAAAAATGGAGAGAAATATTCTTGTTACTTTTGTGGAGGCATTTTAACAAGACTATGATTTGTGTCCCCTAGGTGTCTGTTTATGGCCACTGCCCTAAACAGGAGAAATTATAAGGAGAAATTATTCTAGGCCAAGCAGACCATTTTTGAGACTCAGCATGACTGTTGCATTCTTCATCTAAAATTATTAAAGTTAGGGCCAAATGACAATTGTCAAATTGAACTTTTATCTTTGAAATTCAGGTTCTAATAGGTTAAAAAATTACTCAGGTTTAAAAAGAAAGGAATGCTAAGCAGGTGTGCAAAGAGAAGTGAACTGGCTGTGACTTTGACTTCCCACAGGTGGCTGTGGAGCTGTGCTTGGAAATGTTGTATTTCCACCCCCTGTCCTTATTTTGTCAACTTTGTAGCAGCTCTGTGTGCAAATATGTATCTGTATACAAAAATTTCATGAATATTACTGTTACATTTTGATAGTTCACTAACTCTTAAAAGAAACCAGCTACTCTTAAGAAATTGTTTTTGGTGCATAGCGTTGACAGCTGCCAGAATTCTTTCTCCTCTGATGATCTACATATGTTTTCAGTGATTCTTCTTTTAGATTGCTTGCTTTTGATTTAGTTTCTTTTTCTTCTCTGCGTTTAATTTCAAGCATAGGGCAGGAAAATTGCAGAGTGAATTTCTACTTGTGTCTTGTAGATAACTATTATCAAAATGGGTGTTTCTAAAAGAAAAAAAAAAATAAAAGATGCCTCTTCTGTCTTGTTTTTCTCTCCAAAAAAGATTTTCTGCTTCTGTAGAAGAAAGAAGTTGTCATGAATATCTTCTCTTTTATTCATAGCACCTGTGACATCTGAAATCTTTCTACTTCTAAATAGATTATTAACGTTATTTTGAATTCTTGTTTTTCGAAGCTGAAATTCTTACTGTCTTCTAATGATCTTTTATTGTAAGCTTCTCAAAACGTTGAACATGCTGCTTGAACAGCATGTTTGTGGGGTTGACTCATTGAAAATAAGTTTATAAAAGCAAATTGGTAAAAGCCATGTAGCAGAATAGTGATTTGCCTCTGTGCTTGGGAAGTGGTATGTCCATGTCTTGGAACATTATTTGGTCTGCCTCACCAACACAGCTGTCCATCTCTTTTCTTCCCTTGCAGTTTTGGAAGAGTTTTGTGTTATATCTTTGAATCACAGAATCATTAAGTTTGGAAAAGACTTCCCAGATTGTTGGGTCCAACCTTTGACTGAGCACCACCATGTTTGGTTAACTATAGCACCAAGTGCCATGTCCATTAGTGTCTTGAGCCCTGCCAGGGATGGTGACTCTACTGGAACCTCCCTGTTCCAGTGCTTGACAACCCTTTCACCAAAAAAATGCAGAAAATCTGGCAGCCCACAGCTTGGAGAAGTGCACTCTTCCCTGGGCTGGGAACTGTCTGCATGGCCAGGCCCAGAGAGCGCTGGTGAGTTGTGCTGCTGCGCCAGCGGTGTCCGGTCACTAGAGGTGTCCCCAGGGATCAGTGTTGGGCCTGGTCTTGTGTAACGTCCTTACTGATTGTCTGGATGAGGGCATTGAGCCTACCATTAGCAAATTCAAAGACCATGGGGAGCTGGGTCAGACTTTGATCTGCTGGGGGGCAGGAAGGCCCTGTGGAGGGACCTGGACAGGCTGGATGGATGGGCCAGACCAGGGGCACGAGGTTCAGCATGACCAAGTGCTGGTCCTGCACTCAGGGTACAACAGCCCCATGCAGTGCTGCAGGCTGGGGGCAGAGTGGCTGCAAAGTGGCCCAGCAGAAAATGCCCTTGGGGTGCTGGTTGGCAGCAGCTGACCATGAGCCAGTGTGTGCCCAGGTGGCCAGGAAGGTCAAGGGCATCCTGGCCTGTATCAGGAATAGTGGGCCCTGCAGGTCCCTGTGGTGAGGCCACACCTTGAGTGCTGTGTTCATTTCTGGGCTCCTCACTTGGAAGAAGGACGTGGAGATACTGGAGAGTGTCCAGTGAAGGGCAACAGGGCCCATGAAAGGACTGCAGGATGTGTCTTGTGAGGAGTGGCTGAGGGAGCAGGCTTTGGTTAGTCCCAAGGAGTCTCAGGAGGGGCCTCATTGCTCTTTACAGCTCCCTGAAAAGAGATTAGGGTGGGGTGGGGGCTGCTCTCTGCAGTGAGAGAACACATGGAAGTGTTCTTTAAGCCAAGGCAGGGCAAATTCAGATTAGATAATTGAAAAATGTTTTTACTGCTACGGTGGGCAGGCATCAGAGTGGGTTGCCCAGTGGGGTAATGGAGTCACCATCCCTGTTTCAGAGGCATCTGCACCTGGTGCTGGGTGGTAGTTTAGGGGTTACAGTGGTGGTGCTTGGGTTGATGGTTGGACTGGGTGACTGTAAAGTATCTTCCAAACCGGGTAATTCTCTGGTTCTATGAAATGTGTTCAGATAAACTGAATTTCATGTTTCAGGTGGTAGGTTTTTATCTGAATAGGCCAAGAAAATACCATTTTTCCCCTCATGTCCAACACAGTGTGGTCAGTTTGGTGGATGGTGAGAAATGTTGCCTTCCTCTGAGGAATCAAGCATCTGCTGCTTCTGAGTGGAATCCGTGAACTTGCATGGAAAATCTAATTGTGCCTCAAAGCTTGTGTTCTCTAAGAAATTACAAGGAACTGAAAATATAAAACACTGCACTTCTGGCTTTAATTATGATTAAAATAAATATTAGTAGGAAAAAGTATGAAATGTAAGAAAACTTATTCTGTTCTTGTTGTCTTTGGTAAAATGAACTAAGAAGATGTTACTGTAGCTTTATGGAAGCTTAGTTTTTTGCTTTCTGAAAACAAAACCTGAATATTTTCACTGCAGAAGCTGACTCTTGCCCTGCTCAAGGATAAGCCAAAAACTGTTTCATGACAAAAGTAGTTCAAGGTAATTAGTGCCTTGTTTCTTTAAATTAAATTAGAAGTGCAAAAATAAAACTCAAGTAAATCTCAAGGTCAAGAAAATTTGAAATTTTACCTTGCCTCTTTTGTCTTCCTTGATGTTCTAAACAAGTAGATATTTTTATCATGTAGAATCCAAATGTGGTCCCACAATGTTCTTTCCAGGAATTCAGTTGTATGGAGACCTCAAATACATGTGATTGTAGTGGAATTGACTTTGCTTTTTGTATTCAAAAAGGTTTTAATGTAAAGCTCTTTGACAAAGAAGAGCCAACAGGAACTTTATGTTTAAGAGCAGAGTTTTTAAAAATGTGTACTGTTCTAAGTTTATGAATACTATTGAGCATTGACTGTTGTAATTGGAGCACCATTTATTATTGTTTTACAGCTATAATTCAGGGTCTTCTAATGTATCTGCTTGGAGCCTCATTTTCCAAAACTGCATATAATTCTACTAGCAGATATACAGGGCTAAGTCTTTGGTACTTAAATGTGTTTATGACAGATTTTTTGTCTGAAATATCTGTTTACTATTGACTTTCAAAAAGTGCAAAAACAAAAAGGGGTTTTTTTTGAAATGCAGTGATTCATAAATTGCCCATCAATTTCCAAGGGTTGCGACATCTCTTCCGACCAAAAGAGGCATTTCTTGAATTTACTCTGTAATTCCAGTCTGTGTGTTTGTTGCCAGATTTCCTTCCAAGCTGGAGACAATGGCACATGTCCTCCTTTGTAAGTTCTCAAATCTTTTATTCTTTACAGCCTCCAAACATATATCAGTTTTCCCCATGGCTTTCCCTTAAATTACACAAGAAAGTCAAAAGGGAAAGGAAAAAACTCTTCCAACCAGTTTATAGATTAACAGTAAAAACATTTTGTGCAGAACGGAATTAAAGAGCTCAATGAAATCTCTAATATAAGGATTGCAAAAAGGATTCAGTTGGATCCCTTTTTGTGATGTTTCTTTTGGTGGTCTACTCCAGTTCCTGTGCTCTGTTCTTCATTGATACGGTTGTACCTGCCCACCAAGGAAAGATTTATTGATATTATATTGGAATTATTTAGAGCCCTATTAAAACTTGCTCTTTTAATGCAGGTACCTTTGACCAGTCATCTTAACGCTGTGACAGTCACTTGTCTACAAAGGTAAAAATCAGGAGGCAAGGTTGAACAGTTTCTTGTTTTAGCAATCAGGAATATTGCCTGGCTTATACTGGAGGTGCCCTATCACAAGCTGTGTGATATATCAGCCCGGGAAAACTTCAGAATAATCACCTGTTTGTTTCTTTTTGTATTTTACTTTATCTTCTTTACATTGAAATTAGCTGCTTTCTGTCAAACTTCATGTTAGTGTTTCCTTTCACTTTTTTACTGTCCAAAAACAACTCAAAGACTGTAAAAATTAAGACTGTAAACATTCTAACTTTACAAAAATAGCATTTTCCCCCCCATTCTAATAGGCAAGAAAACAAGTAACTTTTGTGGTTACTAAGATACTGCCTCTGCAAGCTTTTTGCTTAATTTGTAACATCAGGAAGGTGTTAGGCTTTAAGTTTTACAGTTTTCACTTGTATAAAATAAAAAAAAAAAACAAAACATCAGTACTGTCAAAGATTTTGGTAGACATATTGCCAGTGTTTGTCAGATTGAAATGGTTTTAACAATCCTTTGGATTTTGATTGTTTTGAATTCATCAGCCTAAAAGTCAAACCTGAAGCTGCTTATCTTTTCTTTTAGGCCCATTTTCTCAATATAGGAAACTGCCTCTTCTGTGCTATTTGAGAAGTTCTATTTTGAACAAGAAACCTTTGTGATGTTGCAGTAGATCTAATAACTTGTCCAGAAAAACCTCTGTAAATTTGGAAACCTTGATTTTTCTAAGAAGTGAACCATTAATGTTTATCTATTGAATTCTGCATTGACTACCTGGTATTTTGGCCCTGTCAAGTCTCTGTGTCTAGAGCAGGTGATGATACAAACATTATCAACTTCTTTGAATGTGCAAGAGACTTGTCAGTTAAAGGCAGGTGAAACTGCAGGGAACTCTCTTATGCTGCTGAGTCACTTGTGATAACTCAGTTTTATTGAATTTGAAATTAAAAGATTAAACTCTTGTGAATGGAGTTTGAATCCTCATAATTTACGGAATGAAATGAGATGTGATGGATACTAACACAGTTTTTATTTATAATTGCTCCCAGGGACAGGTGCTTTTATTTAGGGTTAGACTGGAGAGCTGGAAAGTTTGGGTCATTTTGTAGCCACTCCATAGCTGCTATAGACAGATCAGTGATTAAAGAAATATTTTATTGGCAGATCTTTTTTGAGGTTTCTTCTCAGTGATGGCATTGTCAGTAAGTGGTGCTGTGTTAAGGAGGCATGCATTGTAACAGCAGAACACTATTGGCATCTTCCTTTTAGGGACCATTGTCTGAACTGTCATTGATCAGAACAGATACATGTTCCCCTCTGATTTCCTGGGACACACAGTCTAGATTAATCAGAATAGTGTTTAATAATATTCATAAAATTAGATGAAGCCTTAAGTATTTTTGTGGGGTTTTTTCCTCCATTTTGTTTTTCCTCAATGTTCTCTTCTGGTCTTATAAAACTTCTGTTGTTCTTTTCTGGTCTTCTTTTGTTGTGTCATTGCCCACTATTTTAAACACCAGTGTTATATCAGCTACTGGTATTTTTATATTATAAACAGTTTATAGTTGCATTGAATGAGACTAGGGTGGTCAATGATTAATAGTTAAATTACTTAAATGATACAGGTTTAGTAAAGTTGACAACTTAGATGATTCCTAATAAAGGTTTACAACCCCTTTTGAATGAAAAAGTGTGCAACAGAAGGAGAAAATACAAGGTACTTTACCATACATTTTACAGTACTAAAAAGTGTGTAAGATGATTGAATGTTCATGATTTTATCATCATAAAACTTTGTTAGTTTAGTGTTGGGGCATTAGCTGAAGAATGGAACTCAAATTCAGATCAGTTTTTCCTAGGAGTTTTGGTGCAGTTTTTAGCATATCCTTGAATTACTGCATTTCTGATGTTCAGAGTTATTATCTTTTCAAATAAGAGCTTGAGAACTATAGAAAAAAGGAGAGGCATATTCCCATCCTACTTCAGTGCATAAATGTTGACACGATAAGTATAATTTAGATTTTATATTAAAAAAACCCCATGCCTCCATATAAACACCACTGTTGAACCAGGTCAGTTTTCACTAGGTGGAATTAACTTGATCTGACTGAATATTTGTGATTGATAAAATAATTTAATACTCTTTATACATTCATATTTTTTTGTATCTATTTACAGTAGATAGCTGAGGACTTACTTGTTCTTTCACGTGATAATTCCAGAGCCACTAATACAGTATGGTTGTTCCCCCATGGTTTTTGCTTCATGCTCTTTTTAACTCTTTGCAGTGGTAATCTTTACTCTGTGACAAGTGTTATTAAGAGATCAAGCTAGAGTTGTAAGGAAAACTGAACCAATTGGAGATGACACTGTTAGGACAGGAAAATAATTCCTCACTTTTTTCAGGTGCCTGATGATATCATGCTTCTCTCTCTGCTTTCAGTTCCCTTGCATAAGAAATGTATAGAAGCTGTCAATAAACCTGAGATCTCTCACCCTTCTTACCACACTCTGTAGCAGAGGACAACCTATATCTGTGTCTTAACATCTGCAGATCACTCAGATGAGAGTCTTTAGGATAATAGCTGTCTGTTGCTGCTTGTGTAGCAGGAACACCAGTGGCAGTGGAAGGGCATCCTCTTAGGGACAGTTCATGCTGATCTCTTTTTGTGTGTATGCAGAGGCAGTAACTGATACAGCTTCCAGCTGGGGATTTCAGGGCTCAGAGTTTCCAAACTTTTCTAGCAGTTGCTTATTCCTATGAAGAAGATGGCACTTGTGTCTCTAGCAAGTGGTGAAACTTGGCAATGATAAGACAGCTGACCAATGCCCATGTCCTCCGTGTTTGTCTTCAGCACATTTAAAGCTGCTACTTCTAAAGGCATTCACATTTTTATGATTGCTTTTGATTTGGGAATGAACAGAAAGGGAGAATTTCAAGCCAGAGTGTTTAAGCATGCCTCTCGTGTTATAGTCCTGATGGGAGTCACCTCAAATGGGAATATTTAAAAAGAAAAAGCTAATCAGGCCAACAAAAATCTTTCATGAAGGGCAGTTGTGGGAGGAGAAATTAAGAGGAAGAAGAAATTAGACCTCTGCTCTAGTAACAATGTGAAGTTGCTTTTCTCCTGTTTCAAGTCACAGAACGTTGATTTGCAGCTAATCAGCTCATATTTTAGCCCAATAGTGTACATGATATTTAATACTGAAGTCCCAAGAGAGAAACATATATCAGTTATCTTATTTGTGTGCCTGTGCTTCTAATTAGGATACTGATGAGGTGTTCCTGCCTGTTTCTGATATATTTGTACTGCATACTGCTAACTCTGTCTTTTAGCTTTTTCACTTGATATTATATCCACAGGAAATCAATATACACGAGATTGTCCTGTGATCAGAATGGGATTTTTCAATTACTGCATTCTTGGGCTATAAATAGCCTTTTTTATTAGTTATGTTATGATAACTCCTGTTACTGATTACATTAAGACTTGGTGTTTATGAACAGCTGCAAGCTCTTGATAATGGCACAGAAATGGTATCAGCTGTTGAGAAACAGGCTGGAGGTTTGCAAGAATTTATTCTCATAATTGCTAGAATTCACTGCTGTGTAGTGAGAGGGAAGCCCTTGCAATACGAGGGTTTTCTTAAATAACTCAGCTGACAGAACTTCATCAGTGTGCTTTTCTATCAGGCTTGAACCTATTGATCACAAAAATAGGCAGCTGAAAAGCTTTGCAAGGAGCATGTGTAACAATGCTTCAAGATCCCCCTAGTTTGTGAGGAAAAGTGGCAGGGATGGAAAGCTTCATTATGTTCCTTGTGGCTCATACTTAGTGAATTTCCTAGGTACATTGTAATGTCTGTGTTGCTTTACAAGTAATACAGTCTGTTTTATGCAGCTGCATCTGCACCAGTCCTTATTGAGCCTCCAGGAGGGTGTACTGTATGCTGTGTGTGAAGACTAAGACCTGTTAGTTTTCTTTGTGTAAGGGACTATATGAGTAGAAAAACACCTCAATCACTTTGAAACCTCTCTTTTGTGGGGTGGTTTTAAAGTAAGTATTTATTTGCCCAGTGTATGTAAATGTACCTGTGCAAAAACCACACTGTGTGTGTTTCTATGGTCACACATTAAAGGGCTCTTCTGCTAAAGAGATAAAGTGGCTGTGCCAGGCAGACAGGAGCTCTCACAAGGAAGGGCAAATAGCACCATGAATAACTTACCTGATTTACCTTGGTCTTGTGTAATAAACTACTGCCTTAGCTCAAAGACAAGTACAAAAAATAGCATCAAAAATTTTTATAAACCTTATTGGATTTATATTATCTGGATTTTTCTTTTTCATCTACAGAAGCAAAAGCTGAGTGTGATTTGTTCTGTTACGTATAAATGCTCACATTTCTGCATTATATCTGGCCGAGCTAGGAATAGATCAGCTCTTGTGACTCCGTATTCAGTGCCTTAAGGACATCACTGACCTTCCTCTTCTAGCAAGAGATCTCTATTCCATATGTTCCTCTAAAACCCTTATTGGAGTTACTAATTTACTAAGGGCATTTCAATTCTTGCCCACTCCATTTAGTCACGCTTTCTTAAGTGGCAAGAAGTAGAAGTAGTTTATATTTTGAAGTGTCTAAAAAGTATCTGCACAATGTTTTCACAACTGTATCTGGTAGCTTAGTGACAAAAATAGGAGTGAAAAGCTGCATAAACATAGTTATTTCAGCAAGTGAGCTGGATCTGATTTCCTTCCTGTCTACCAGCACCAGCAAAATTCCTTGCAGACCTGCCGTGGACAAGGAAAATCTTTTATCTGTAGGAAAAAAAATAAAGTGGTCATATGTTTCTCTGAAGGCATATTTGGCTTTCAAAGCCTTTCTGTATCTCACCTTTATCAATAGAACTCCTCTTGACTTTCACATGGTGAAGTGATTCTAAAAGGCTTGCACTTAGAAGTTGTGTTTTGTTCAATTTATTTTCTTAAATGTATGTTTGTGAAATTTAAAAAAAGAAAATATTTTAATTAATGTTTTCTTTAGTACTCTTGGATGCAACCATGTTTACTTTCACTAGTATACATAAATTACTGTAATATTTTTTTAAACCTAATCATTATTTGAATATTGGATTTTTATTACCAAGTCAAATGCAACACTTAATTTTTTGGTTACTTTCTGAATGGGTCTTGTCTGTTCATCTGATTGGAAAAGATACAATACAGATAATTGCACTGAGGAAAATGAGCCTTTGCTTCACCTTGCAGACAAATGGGTCAATTTTATTCATAGAGCAAAAAGCTGCACATGCTTTCAAGAGCCAAGGACCTTCAGTACCCAAGGGTAAGGAAAAATGGCTTGGGCTATTTTTGTTTCTTTCCCAGTGAAGTCACTAATGCAATGCTGCTAGTTCTGCAGCTGCTGTTACCCAAACATTTTTTCATAAGATCCAAGGGAAAAAGAGTAGAGGGAGTTTTTTGTCCTGGTGCTGCAATTATGTGCATGTCTAATATTCCTTGAGTAAAACGCCTGTGGGATTTGGCTCTGGTACCACAAGTTTTTTTCTGGCTCTTACAGCAAAATTTTGGACCTATATTATAGAATTTTGAAAACATGCTCCCACAGGAAATAAAAACTGTGTGCCTGAAAGGTAAAAACCTAATTGCAAACACTTGACATTTATCATAGCTATCTCTAGTAGAAAAGGATGTTAATTCCAAATGTTACGTAAGTAACACTTTATACTTGATCTCAGAAGTACTTTTTTATTTTATCAAAACAATCATAAAGATTTTGGACTGGAGTTGGACAAAAATAAAATGAAATAAATACCTTAAACCTAAAAGATTAGTTGCTATGGATCTCTTGCTGCTATAAACTGAATGTAGAAGGAGTCAAAGTTAACCTTTATTATGAGGCAAGGCAATGAGTTGTTTAATAATAATGCTGTATTTTAATTGGTTTATGGTTTTATTAGAAGCTCTTGTTTTAAAGCTAACAACGAGGATCAAATGTCTGTCTCTAAAGAAGTTCTCTTTGTGACTTGGCATAAGTTTCTTATCAGTTTTTTTCCACCCTGTGTGTCTCAATCAAGGACAACAGGTTTTGAAATTTTAGGAAAATATTTATCTTTACTTCCTATTCCTTGGCAGTATTTTATTACTAATTGAGAGCTGGTGCTAAAATGTCAGTACAATGCAGGTTTTATTTTTTTGAGGGAGTTGTATTTTTTGTATTTATGGTGTTTGCTCCTCTTGTTCATCAACAGAACTTATTTAAGTACTGCAATTTTAGGGTTTGAGAAGGGGGATTTAGCGTGAAAAGAGATGCTTGAATTCATAGATTCTGAGGTATCTCAGTGGTGCCAGAGACTTGTTATGTATTTCCCACCTGGAAAACTCTCAAATCAGAAAATCCCATGAAATAAAATTATTTATTTTTAACTTGTCATTGTGCAGTTTCCTATGTCTTGGAGATGAGATTCTTTTCTAGATACTTTGGGATTAATACAGAGTGTGCTCATTTCCACTGGGAAAAAAAAAAACCCTATAAATACGTTCTAGTGAAATGTAGTATGGATTATTGTAATATTTACCAAGTCAGTCCTGAATACTTTTGGGACCTATGCATCAGGTGTATGATCAAAATATGCTTGCAGTGATTGCCTATGAAACACAGCAGCCTGCATATCTGACATTTTATTCTTCAAGAAGCTATGAGTGCTTAATAAAAATAACTTTTTAAAAAATGTCTGCAATCTTCAGCTATGAAAAGCAATGTTTCTGATAAGAACTGCTTGGTCAAGAGTTATAAAAGGAATACCCAATATCACAGTTCTAACATCTGTTTAATAATTTGGTTTACAACAGAAATTTTGCTTAGTCATGCTGCATAAAAGCAGAAAAAAATGTCTGTTATTAAGTGCATTATGAGACCTTTAAAAAGAATTATAGCTTGCTTTATCATTTAAACAATACAAAATGTTGCCTTTTTTGACAATGAAGAAAAAACCCCCAGATTTCCTTTGTCAAACCATGTTAATGAAAACAGATTTTTTTATGCAGATATTTGATACATAAAATAATTATGTGAATGGGGGTGATTAAAAACTTGGGTTCATAAAACAGTCTTAAATGTCACTCCTTGAAACATTTTATGTGTCATTATTTCAGACCTTGGTTGCATTGGAAAGGTAGTAATTGCATTACTTAAAGTAAAAGGGATGTTTTGCTTCTGCTTTGAATAAAGGTAGTTAAGAATCGTATAATTAAACTCCATGGATTCATTAAATCTATTCTTGTGCTCAGTTACTTCTCTGGAATTCAAAGATCAGAAGCACTGAAGAGTATTTTGTTTCCCTGGAAAAAGCCAGAGAAAAAGCCCCAAGACTGTAACCACTCAGTTTGAGGTGTTAGAATGCAGTCTTTAATGATTTGGTTTTGTTTTGACAGTAAAGACAAAGCTCTGAGTGATAGAAATGCATGTTGTTCTGCTTATTTTTATAGCCAGAGATAGTGTGGGCATTTGCAGGGACAGAACACAAGTTTTCAAGCTCTTTGGTTGGTTGATTTGTATTTTGTCCTACCCCAGTGTGTTCTGTCATTGGCTTTGAGTAGGACTGAATTCACATAAATGGAATGACATTTACTAGAGCCCGAGTCTTTGTGCTGACTCTCCAATATTTAGGTTATGAGGAATTAGGTTTCAAGAAATATTGCTAACTACTTTGTTCTGCTTCGTGTTATCACCTGGATGAAGGTTGACAAATTCTGTGAAAAGCAGACATGAATTTGTCTTCCAGAAGAGTAACGTTGCCTGCAGTTATGCCAATAACTCTGCAGAAAAGGGTATGGCATTTAAATCAGTCTTTTAATTCTGACATTAGTATGGGTTGCTAACAATGTTTAAACATGGCTGTATTTATTTTTTCACCTTTTCTTAAATTTCTCTAGTGTAATAATAATGTTTCTTTTTTGATAAATGTAGAAATTTTTGATTTCATTATGTGAAATATGTTTGCTTATAAATATATATGTGTCCACAATTGAATTTTTTTACTGGTGCTCTTTTCTCTGTAACTATAATTTTGTACTTTGTGCAGGAAATTATTTTTATTAGAGATTAATGTAGTTTTTAAAATGTCATGATTGCTTTAAAATATGCCTCTTTTGAAGGCTACGATACTGTTCGTAACAAAGGATTACTGGAGTCTGCTTCCACAGGTTTTGCATCAGCCTTAAACACAATGTGCTCTTGCTGACCTGTTCTGGCTAATGCCTTTAGAGTGGATGGCCCATCATGTATTTTGGGAACCAGGGTGACACTGTACAGTGTTTTTCCTTAGCCACTGTACCTTGCCTTTATTTGTTATCTCAATAAAAAGTGTAAGCAGTGCAAAATGATTACATCTGTGTGCACCAGGATTGCCTAGTGTAACTCAATGCGTTGGGGGTATCTGTGAAGTTAAAAATACACACGGAAATGAAGTACAGAAATATGACTCTCTGCTGAGCCAGATATGTTAACTTATGAGAAGTTATTTCAAACAAGTTGTAAGTTATTGGTTAGTTCGATTTATTTTGTAAATGTGGAGATATTTTTCAAAACCTCATTGCTGCATAATGTGATTAACTCATTGTTAATAGACTCTTCTGTTAGTGGCTTTTTAATGTATCAGCATTGTGAAAAATGAAAGTTCACTGAAGGATTGCTACAGTATTAAATGGTTCTCATGAGCAGTTTATGTGGAATGCAGCATATATTTATGGCATTAGTCCTGTGGGTCTAAAGAAGTATATAAACACATAACTTTTATTGATTTGTGATATAAATGGTATTCATTTATATTATTTCATTGTTTGAGTTGGAGGGGCAGCCTGTGAGCATAATTGGGATTGATTGGTAGAGATTAGATTATGCTGCTGTCTCACTAGCATGATAATATACTATTTTTCTGGTATGAAAACTCTAACATTTAGATATGTGCAAGAAGTGCACAGTGTTAACATGGTGTTATCTAAAAATTTGCAATATTTCTGTTACACTTCTCAAAAAATACTCCTTTAAAAATTGTCGTTTAACTTCTCAGCTCTCATCCTCTCAATCTTGTGGTTACTTTCCAGTCCTGTCTTCCTCCCCCTAACACCCTTTAGAGATCAGATCTTGAGTTGTCAGAGTTATTTTATTTTAGTCTGGGTTTTGTTAATTGTATGTAAGGAGAGGAAGGTCTTTGTTCTTGCAGTGTGTAGTTGTGTTAGACTCCTGTGGTATGCACACAGCAGTACTTGGTGCTGTGTGGGAGGGGAGAGGTGTAACTTCACTCAATCTAGCATTCAGAAGGCTGGGAAACTCAGTTTTAACTGTAGTGTATATTTCAGAGGATTGATTTTTATTTTTTTTTTGATGTTGAAAGATAATAATTCTCTGAGAAAATACAAGAGTTTTTTGACAAATTCACAGTAAGATAATTTTCTGCACATTCTCTCTCATTTTTTTTTCATGCTGTTATCAAATTAGCTGCCAACAGTTATTGGCTTTACTTCTCTTTATCTCTGCACTTTGTAAGCCCAAAATAAAATTAATGGAAGCAGTAGGAGGAAGCAGCATAGGGTGTTGCCTTAGGTAGGTAGATATTGGGTTGCACGCTGTTTCAAAAAATTCTTGAAGGCATGTGTCCTCACTGAGGTCTCACTGTGTGCCAAATTTAATAGGCTTGTTAAGGCTTGTGATGGTTGTATCTAGGCATGTAGAATTCCTTCTGAAAGTATCTTTTCCCTCTGCAGAAGGAGCTTTCTTATTCCTATAGCAATGCCTTAATTTCTAGAACTAGAATAGTGGAGGAAGAGAAGGTGGGCAGGAAAGAGCCGTGCTGGTGAGGGGTGGCTGACATATGTGCGTGTGTAAATTTGTTTGTGTTTCTCATGGACATTAGAACCTTTGCCTTAAAGTGGTGTAATTTCTACTTTTTGTTGCACTTGAAGGACCTTGAAAAGTAGGATTTTTGCATTAACACTGCATAGTCAAGAGAAACTTAAGTATTAGCTCATGAAATACTCTTTTAGTGTGTCAGTGATTACAAAGAATTATTTCTTAAATTCATGGAATAGGTAATTGTGTAAGAAGTCTAGTTTAATCACAATACTACAAAAATTGCAAATCTTTATTTTCCCATCTCACAAAAGGTAAAATTTTGCATTGTCAATGTACTTAATCTGTTCTGCCAACTTCTTGAGCACTTAGGTTTTCTCATTTTCATTCAAAATGTCTAATATACTTTGTCCAAAGTTATTTTATACTTTCTGTTTTGATGTCTGATATGAAGTACTTATCACAGTTGATGTGTTTTGTTCTTAAGTAATATATTTTTAACTAAAGCTACTGCGTCTTGTTTAGGTTCCAAGGGGTCTTGTAACACAGATGGCAAAATTACATGCTTAATGAACATGGAGAATTATGTATATTGAGTGCTATCACAACCAGATTTATAGTTTGTATTGACTAGACATATACTTAATCCAAGTCAGAGTAAATGATTTTATCTTTTGTATGGAGAATTTCATACTCTTCTAAAAGTACTTAAAAAATTAGATTTGAAAGGTTATAATGCATTCAAGACATTGTTTTACAGTCAAAGACCGAAAAATTCTTCAATATAAACACAATTCTATTAGATTTGTTACATGGTAAGTAGAAGACTTAGCCACTTGATGTTATATGCAAGGTGTATGAACAGAGACTTGCAGTTTTTTCCCACAACAGCTGTGAACTTCATAACACACTAGGTCAGATGATGTTCAAAAGCTTTGTGTACACAGTCAATATGTATTGCAGATGAATAATTTCCAGCAAGTCTTGAAGAGATTGTATAGTGTCTTTTAATTGAAAGAAATATGACAAAAGGAAGATGTGATTTTAGATTGCTCAGATCTAGGACTGGGCATGAAGATTTCAATATATTCTTGCATCTTTATTCCATCTATTTTTCTGGCCCAAAATCACATGCTGCTTTAATCAACACTTATCCCTCCCCCAAGGAAAAATGGTCACTTAAGCCAAATTGTACTGAGAATTAGTAATTTCTGTCTGCAAGGCTAAGAGCATGAAAGTAATTTTTCAGTTTTGCGTTTGGACCCCTGAGATGAAAGGCCAGTGTGCTAATCCAGGAATTTTACATAAGGCACTTTAAGTGACATGATAATGGTGTCATTAAATGAATACCTTTTATACAATTACTGGATACAGACCAAGCATTCATGTGTGAAACATCTCTTCATAAGGACAGTTTGAAAAATAGTAATTTAAAAATACAAAAACAATGCCAGTGCCCTTTTTGTCTTTCATACAGTAAGAGAAATAAAATAAATACAATAATAAACAATATAATCCAAGACCAGGTTGGATTGGAGCTTTGAGCAATCTGCTCTAGTGGAAGGTCCCCATGGCAGGAGGACTGGAACTAGATGATCTTTAAAGTCCCTTCCAACACAAGTCTGTCTAGGATTTTTTGATTGTACACTACAGTAATGAGATTTTTACTATAATACAATGTAATGTAATGTAAGGGCAGCATCCTGCAAAGTTCTGAAGATAGCTGAGAGGTTTCTTAGAGATGGATGGAGTGGGAGATGGACTTGAGTGGGCTTTAAAGGCTTTTAAAGGCTTAAGCAGCAGTGGTCAGAAAAACTGTGGTGGTTGAGATGAAATTTTTGAATTAAGAGTTTTTGTTTAAAATGGAATATTTTCTTTAATGAATTATTGAGGAATCTGAGAGAAGGTAATGGGGGTAATCACAGGTAAATCATTAGGATGGGTGTGACTGGAAATTCAGTTCAGAATTATGTCTTAGACATAAATTGCTAGGATAAAACATCACAATAGACTACTTCTTTATCTGCAATTTGTTACAAATTGAATAAAGGTTTTGAGCCAGAAAAACAGATCCTCCTCCAGGGAGGGTATTGCAGCACTCATCCCCTTTTTATCATGTCGGCCAAATACATCTAGATCTGAAACTATTCTTGAAAAGAATTTTAGACCAATTTTTTTCCTGTCCTTTGGGATTCTAGTCTCTACAAGCAATCAGATTTTCTAGAGTGTTTTGTACACAAAACCATCAGTGGTCCTGAAATTTAAAATGTAAAGCATTATGCTGCATAGTTGCCATGAAGGGTAGATAGAGATGTATGTGTGTATGTGCCTATAAGAGGGTGAGTATTAAGTGCACTGAGCTTTTTAAAAGTCCTTTAAAATCTCAGTGGTTTAACGCACTTGGCCATTACTTGTCCTTTGTATAGTTTGACAGGGTTTAGTGGTACAATTAACGTTGCACTTTGTCTCCTCTCTGTCTTCAGTTCTTGAACAGATCTTTGATATGTTTTTTTTCAGTTTCTTCTTGCTTTCTTTGAACATCTAACATTCTTCATACAGTAACCAAGGAAATTGGCAGTGTTTAGTGCCCTACTCTGATCATAATCCTCCTCTGTGGCAGAAATCCTTTGGAAAAAACCCAGTTTTTTCATCAGCTGAAGAAAGTGCTTGGCCATTTTCTAGCTCTAGTACTTTAGTCTCCTCTTGAATAAATTAGGCTTCAAGAAGTCAGAACTTGACCTTCAGACTGTGCTATCTGGCCTTGAAGCGCATCAAGAGCTACTGCTGAATAGCTATTTTTGCTGAAGTAAACCCCATACCGATTATGCTGCATTGCTGTACGTGAAGGGAGAAACTCAACAAACGGCACACAAGGTGTTGGTGTGAACCTTATGCAAAAGATCAAATTTCCCTTACTTTTATGTCTGTTACATGTTGCTTTCTACATGCATAAGCAAGTGCCTGAAAAATTAGAAAATTTTCTTTACTTTTGATAAACTGAAGCTACACCACTGAATGCAAAGAAAACTCATCACATTGAACCAAGGAATTATTCATATTTAGACATGCTTTCTTCCTGATTTTCATGCAGTTGCTATAGGTACTGCCCATGCCCCATCTTCCTCACTCCTTGTTTTTCTGCCTGTTGGTCAGGAACAGAGGCAAGACCAGCCCGACAAAACAACAGCTGCCTTAAGGATCTGAAGAAGTTATGACTGTTTAATCATGTATTTGGTTTGCATGGCAAGGTTTTGGTTACAGGGGGAGGGGAGCTCTACGTCGGTGGCTTTCGTGAGAAGCTTCTAAAAAGTTCCCTCTATGTCCAATAGAGGCAATGCCAGCTGGCTCCTAGGCTGACCCCATCATCAACAGTGGTAGTGCCTCTGGGATCATTTATTTAAGAATGCAAAAAAGGTTGTTGTGCAACCGCAGCAGAAGAAAGAGAGAGAACATGTGAGAGGAACAGCCCTGCAGACACTATGGTCAGTGGAGGAGAGGGAGGAGGTGCTCCAGGCGCTGGAGCAGAGATTCCCCCACAGCTGGTGGTGCTGACATGGTCAGACATCTGTCCCCATGTGGGACCGTGGGGGTGTGCCGACCCACATGCAGACCCTTGGGGGCCCCAAGCCACGGCAGGTGAGTGGCCGAGGCAGGCTGTGACGCCTGTGGAAAGCCCACAATGCACAGGCTGCGGCAGGATCTGTGGGAAGAGCCCGTGCTGGAGCAGGTGCAGTGTGAGGAGTCCTCCCCCTGAGGAGGCAGGACCAGCAGACACAATCTGTGATGTACTGACTGCAACCTGTGTTCCTTGTCCTGCTGCGCCCTGGCAGGGAGGAGGTAGAGAGAATTGGGAGTGAAATTGAACTTGGGGAGAGCGGAGGGGTAGGGAAATGTGTTATAAGATTTAGTTTTATTTGTCATTGCCTTTTTGTGGCTTGATTGATAATAAAACTGGTTTTCCCAAGTTGAGTCTGTTTAGCCTGTGATGGTAATTAGTGAATGATCTCTCCCCATGCTTATCTTGACCCACAAGCTTTTTGCTATATTTTCTCTCTTCTGTCCAGCTGAAGAGAGAAGTGAGAGTGGCTTTGGTGGGCACCAGGTGTCTAGACAATGTCAACCCACCACAGATCAAAATGCCTCAACTGATAGAATTCTGTGGTAACGCTGTAAAGTTTAGCCCAGTTCCAGTCTGTCTGTCTCTTACATTGGTAGTGACTTTCTAAAATTTCAGTTTTGAAGTTGTCCATATTCAGTTGCTTTCAACCCTTTATTTATGTTTACATTATTTCAAGGCAACCAGTTTTTCACAGTTTAAAGTAGTTGTATAAGAACAGATTTACTCTGCTGCAGTAGAGTTTATAATGGGTGCCTTGGGAACGGTACAAAGCAAAGCGAGTCAAACTTGAAGTTGCACTTTCCAAGAATACGCATCCATGTTCTTCACTCAGAGTTGTTAGGCTCTTGGCATGTATTGCATATTTCATCATAGTTCTCATATTTCATCTCCTTTTTTGCCAGATCCAAATGGCTTGGACTGCTGACCAATATCTTCACCAAAACTCATGCTTGTGCATCAAAAATGATAACTTGGAGAGACATCTTTGATTCCTTTCTCTCCCATTTTTTGCACATCCCTGCAGTTGCTACTTCTTGCAACTGGTGTTTTTGCAGATAGTTTTTGTTTGGCACCACTAAAATTCATATAAAGGACTGAGACCTGGGAAGAGGTGTTCAGTTTACACCCTTAATGCTTTTCCTTTATTTTCTACTAGAATCCTCTCCCCCCCACACACTATTCTTTAGTGCATTGTGATTTCTTCGCAGTCCTTTGATCACTCTTGTTGCCTATTGTATAATTTCTACTGACAACCTTTGCCCTAATGTAGTGTTGTGCTTTTTTTTTTTTAGGCCACTTGAGCTGCTTTTCTGAGCTAGTCAATCCTGTTCTCCAAGAGGTTAGCAATTAAATGATATCTAGACTGAATAGCAATTGGAGCCCTCAGCTTTTCTTGTATTGGCCTGAAAGCCAGGCTTCAATAGCTCATCATGCCCATCAGCTGCATATGCAAGTCCTCAATGTTGTTATTTTTCCTTTGGTCCTGTTGATTGTAACTTGTTGGATTGGTGTCTGTCACTGTCTTTTTGGGTATCTGTTTGACAAGACTTGTAGGATGATCATAACAGAAATAAAATGCATATATTTATGGTAATATGAACATGGCTTGTGTGTGGGCAAGCAAAGCAGCAGCCAGACAACCCAGCAGACCTCTGAATGTAGCGTATCACAACAAGCACAGAGATGGGAAATGTGCTGCTGGCTTCTGTTCTCCTGTGGGACTGAAGACTGCTCAGTCTATGTATCTCATTTTCATTTTAGAGCAAATGATTAGAGGTAAACATAATCAAAATAGACTAAATTTATGAAATGATCACCCCCTTTTAACTACATCACCTACTTACCTTCCTTTTCACTTGGTTCCCTTGTTTTACTCTGCTGCACGTGGTGACTATTACACTTTTGCCAACAGTTACAGGAGCTGGTTTCCATGCCCAGATGCCCTTCGTCTTTTTTTCTGTTCCTTTATGGGTTTGGATTTGCCAACAAAACCTGCTGACAAATCTGTAATAACACAATAGTGTATAGTTGAAGGTTTTACATGGTTTGAGTAGACTTAATACATTTACTGCAGGATTTAAGCTTTATTTGGATTTTATGCTTTGGCCAGGGGGAACATTGCTATGTGAATAAAAAAAATGTTCAGAAGTGCTGAGAAATAAAATTTTCTGTCAGAATACCTATCCCACAACAGTTAAACCTTGCTCTTACATTCCACTGATGGCTAGAAACAGATACCCAGAGATGACAGTACTGGACTCGAAGTCTGACCCAGCAAAACAAGTTTTTTTGTCATATACCAAGTGGCAAAATATTTCAGCATTGTAAAGCAACCATTTATTACAGTAGGTTACTCTACATGGCCTTTGTCATATTTGGTCTGGACGTTCCTTGTACCACTCCAGAAATACAGAGAAAATTTTCAGACTGTATCTTTAGCTAAAAATCTAAACTTTGCTTTGTCTTTGAGTCTACATGATTTTCTCCTCTATATATTCTATATATTCAGGGGAATACACAGCTGATATAGTTGATAATAAAGGCATTCTTCTCTTTTAAGCTGTGTTACAGTTCAAGCCAAAGCTTCTGTTTAAAATGGCCAAAGTGAAAGAGAGTTTTAAGAAAAAAATATGTTCTCCTTTTTCTTTTCCTTATTTAAAAAATCTATTTCAGGACTGCTGCAAAGGAAATAGGAAGCTAATTGGTCTCTTAACAGTGTTATTCAGACACTTGGTCTTTCTCAGCTTTGCAAGAGATCTGCTCTACTGAGAAACCAGCAACATGGTGTGAAAAACCTGGTAGAAACAATAGGTACTTCTTTTTATAGCTGGTATCTCTTCAGAAACATAGACTGCAGCCAGAACGCGGCAGTAACAGATTTGCTTTCTCTTGTGCTGGAACACAGCATTCTATTTATCTCTGACAAGCGAAGGATATGTTGGACAAACTGCACTATTAAATACAGAAAGCCTCATTTAAATAATGTTAGTGCCTTGACATAAATAGGGACAAGCTATACAAACATGAGGCTGATAACATTTTGCCCTCATCTTCATTGTACACAGAATACAAAAACCACATATTTTAGTGGCTTCATATTTAAATTTATTTTTTCCTGTGTCTTCAGACATGACTATTTTCTGTTCATTTTCTGTTTGACAAACTTTTTTTTTTAATAAATGAAATACTAAAGTGCCTTCTTAAGTCAGATACTTTGAATCCTCCAGTATGATTGTTCCATCTCTCTTTTTAAGTCCAGTTAGTCTAACTAGATGTTTTCCATCTGTCTATGCTAAGTGCATTCTATTTATTGCTTTTGTATGTAGTAAAATGTAAACCTGCATATTACTATTAAATATATAGAATCTGTTTAAAGCTAGGACTTTGCAGGCAGTGTGGAAACAAGGGACTGAAGATAGTAATTCCATAAGTTTACTAATAAGGCTAATATGCTGATCAGCTCCACTAAATTAACTTTTCATGAAGAAAACTTCATGTGAACATACACTTTTATTCACCTGAATAATCAAGTTTGGTCTGAATATTAATCTCTTTCAGTCAAGCAACAAGATTTTTGAACCTTTGTCAGAAAAGGCTTGTTTTGAGGGTAAAAACTCTTAGCTATTACCGAGGGGATTTTTGTACCTTGCTGGTTTTTATAGCAATCTTCTGTGGATTTCATGAGAAATAATAAGGAAGATCTGAGTGAAAGTAATGGGTCCTAAAGCATGTACATTTAGCCTGAACAACTGAGCTGTGTTAGGAGGACTGTATGAACTGAACTCTATGAAGGAGCATTGTGATTCCAGCGCAAGAAGTGGTGATGCTTGGCTTAAGGGAGAATAACCTATGTACATTTACTCAGTGGTTGGATTACGTTATGGTCTCAGCTGAGTTTTCAAATTACTTTCCCTTGTATATAGAATTTTACCCAAGTTTCATGGAAATTTAACCTTTAATTAATTTATTTTTAGTGGCTAGGAAGATGTAAAACTCTCTTGCTTTCCTGATCATCCACATATTGTGATTAGATTAATTGAAAAGCCATGCATTCTGTGCACTGGAGTTGAGAGGGAACCTATGCTGGATTAGCTGTCTTTGAGTGGTAGTCTTAAGAGGACAGGAATAGGGAGCCATTTACCTTTCCCTGCACCAAGAAGTTTTACAAATAGCCTTGTGCCAGGTGTTAATGTATAAGGTTAGCATTAATACTATTATAATGAAAAATAACTACGACTTATTTTTATTGTGTCTAGTAAAACATGGTTCTTCCATTCTGATTTAGAGGGTTAATATGAGTAAGAGCCTGAAATTACTTGACTATAGATGGCTATTCTAAAAATGAACTGTGTATTGCAAGCTTACCTTTATTCTGTAGTCTATTTCTTCATAACTGTTTAATTTTTATTACAGCTCTTTTTTTGAAGGACCTGGGAAAAGTTATTGATACCAGTCAGTGTAAACTGCATTACCCCTCTGAGATTTTTCAGAATTATGATGGTTACTCTAAATCGCTTCAGGAATTGCTATGAACAAGATGGAAAAACGTTTTCATAAATGTAAGAGTAGGTTTTCTTCCAGGAAGAGACAGATTTAGGTAATGTTAGTAGATTCTTTCTTAGCTGCCTGGTGGTAGGCACTGCTGGTAGGCACTGGTGACTCACGAATTTGCAACGCGATACCCAAAGTTAATCTGCTGCAGTAGCCCTTGGGCTTTTCCACTTTTTCAGATCTGAGCAGAACTTTATACTCACAGCCGATGAAGTGATAGATGGAGCCTGAGCCTCCCTTTCCACTGCTGCTAGGATAGGCTGAGGTTTGCCATTTAAATGCTAGACTGTATAACCTCCTGTTAACTATTTGCCTTTTTATTTCCAGTTTATTTCCATTTTAAACAGACAATTTTATTTCACCTATAAAGACTAGATCTGGGAACCTGTTCCATATCTATTGTGAATAATTAATGCAGATAAATGATTTAGCTTCTCTGTGGTGTGTTTATCTTGTATAAGTGCTCCTTCAACAGCTTAATCATTTGGCAAGTCTGCTAATTTTCTTTCATTTCTGATGTTCCATGGAAGTGTATTATTTGAATTTTTTGCTGATAATATTTAAATTTCCTCACGACTTTCTAGTTCTTTGCACACATCTTAACAGTTGTATTTGAAGTATCTTTCACTGGCTTTGTTTGGAATCTCCATAGTTTGAAAAAGATTTTTGGTGAGGTAGATTAAGTTGGGACTCCCAATTTAAGCAAATAGTTTGATCTATCCCTACCTTTCCTTATAAATAATGTGCATTCTTTTTAAGGAGTTTATTGTGGGTTTTACTTCTGTAGATTCCTTTGTATTTCTCACTCCTGCTTTGGTCCTTTGTGGTAATGGCTGTTGATGGTGATAAATCTTTCACTTTTAATCTATTTATTACTGCCATTCCTACTTACAGGATGTTGTACTTCACAGTGTTGCTGTTGCTATTTAATTCTTCAATTATTGTAGTTTTTTGGGCCAAGTGGCATTTAATTATCATATAGTTTATAAGAATCTCACTTTCTGCTCTAAAAGTAGTTGTATTATGAGTTAACTTTCCAACATGTGGCAGTGGCTTTTTCTAGACTTTGCCTTTTTGTTCACTTTTATGCAGGGAAATGGAATCTTCTGTAACTATTTTATTACTATCTTTAACTACATTTTGTTTCTGTTGACCAATATTGTAAAATTGAATGCATCAAATTCAGGATTAAGTAATGATATTTGTATTTTAACTTCCCTGTTGTGTCTTTCAAACTCTGTTTCTCTTCAGTTTTACTGACATTGTCTTTGCCATGATTGCATGTCATATTGTCCTCATTCTGCCATTTTTCCAGTATTATGATGTGATTGTCATAACCTTTGTTTGAAAGAACTTTGCTGGTATATTTTTACACATAGCCTATTATAATTTGGAGATCTGCATAATTTAACCTCCCTTTTTATAATACAACATATTTACACATCTAAAGCAGCAGTCAAGTGAGGAGGTATAAGTGCTCTACCAATCTTAATGAGTTCAGTCTGTTACCTTGCTGTACAGAAACAGATTTCACTTCCCCTGCCTCATGTTGTTAAAAGCAAAACTGAGGGACTAATGCTGCCTTGCCCAAAGTCAGGTGGCAAGTATGTCTTTTGAAAGCAAGAATTGCCATTTGAAAGTAAGAATTGGACCTTTTTGCCTGTACGTAATAGAAAGTATTTTTTGTTACTTCTTTGCAATGCTATTCAGTTTCTGTTTTTGGTGTAATTCCTGGGATGGTCATGGGTGGTTGGATTAGGCAGGCATGGAGTTTGTACTGGGATTCTGAAGTAGGGGAGTGGCTCTGTGAGCTGCATCATACAGACAGTTGCCATAGTGCCATAGTAAATACATTGCCACAGAAGAATAGTACAGAAAATAAGTAAAAATTGTTTTAATTGATAAAATATGCATACTTTTAACATGAAATTTAACAAGTTTTAAAATACTTTCTAGAAGAGTATTTAGGTCTAAAAAAAATTTATTGTTTTGAGGCAAGAAAATTTTTAATTACCAGAGAAATTGACCTTGTCTGTCATCTTACATTGGAATAAAGGCTGCAAATTAACATTGTTTTTGCTCTTTAAAATGTCATTTTTAAAAAAGGTTAAATGATGGGAAAAGTATGAGGTCCTTCTAGGTTGTGGAAGGAGAGGTAGACCAATTTTCCTAGATTTGCTCTTCCTTTGCACTTTGGTTTCATTGCAAGACAGAAAATAGAAGCTGTGTTCCTTCTGCCTCTTGAAGCTATACTGTGTTCCAAATGAGAAGTCAAGATGTGTACAATTAGACATTGTATGCACCTTGTTTTAATGACAGATGTAAATTTCTGGAAACTGCTTGAATCCTTTTGGCCTGGAAATTTTCCCTTTGGGGGAACTGTTGGAAGCTGACATTTTAACTGTAGATGGGGATATTTGAACGGAAAGTCTTGCATTCAGAGCTGATAAAGAACACAGTAAACTTTACTAACATGCTATTTGTTTCTAACAACAGTTGTGACTTAACTTCTTAAATATTTTTATGAATGCAGAATTTAGCTGACTCTTACTAAACCAAGACAGGCTGTTGCTAGAAGTCATAAACCAGTTCAAAGTGCTAGAAGTTTCCAAGCACCTCCATTGTAGTTAAAATACACTCCAAATTCCTCTACCCTTTGCCAATATCAATAAGCAAAAAATTTTGTCTAGCAGGCAGAAGGGTTGGGAGTTGGAGAACAAATGCTGCAGGCAAAAAGCCTGATTGTTTAACTATAGAGAGGGGTTAGCAGAGTATCAGGCCAGCATTTCAGGAGAAGTATGACACCCTGGGAGTGTAAGAATTTTCAAAGCCTGGTTTTGAATACAATAATTCTGCATTTAACAAAAATGTGACAGAAATTATAATGTAATTACAAAAATGTGCAGTTTTTTATTTGGGGGAAAGGGGGTAATAATTTTAGAAATCATAAGCTAAATTTAGGGGCTTTTATCTTTATAAATAAACGTGGCCCTTTTTTTTTTTAAAGGTGCTGACTACCCACTGTGTCAATGGTTATACAGAAGCATTAAGAATCATATAAATGTCAGGTCATATTGGTGTAGGCACCTAAATATGGAATCTGTGTGGTATTGGTTCTTTTTCTGTGGGTTTCTACCTGGCTTTTTTCGCACGTTAGGACTTTGGTTTGAAATTTTAAATTCCTCAGTGCAGGGCATATGTTTGTGCTGTTTCTGCAGATTGGAACTTCCGAAACAGATGGCATGAAGATTCTGAAGAATCAGACTTGGACACCATCTCTTAAAAGTCTATGAACACTTTATTTAATTATTGTAGTGGAGATGACGGTTGAGTGGGGAAGAAGACTCGGGGGAGTAGAGTCCAGCTTAGCTTCTATTGCTCCTCCCTCCTCCCACACTGCTTACCTTATGTGCTCTTTTACTTATTCTTTTATACAATTGCTGATTTTTTGCTTCTTCTGGTTACTTTTTAGTGTAAAAACTAGGGTCTTCTTTCTATTTTCCTTTATTAAATATTTGATTGTATTTTTTACCATTTATTTTACATTCTGAGTTAATTTGATTAGTGAAATATGAAAAATAATATATTTCATTTTGAAGCAACATTTCTTATAATAATAATTTTTGGAGGGATAAAGATGCATTGCACATAATTCTGGGATCTTGGCTGATTTTTAATATATTGAAAATCTGAAAGAGAACATGTAGGAATGCTGTACCTCCTTGCCTGCTCCCATAGGCAGTGAAAATGATTAATGCTTGTCATGCTGAGCTTGGTGTTTTCCTCTTCTAGGAAAATCTTGGAGCTGCTTATTTCTTACTTCCAGTGACTTAAATAGAAGCTATTGAGGTGTTTCTTTTTCTAGCCTTGGGAAGAACTAAAATCTCCTTGTATTTATAAACTAGACCGGAAAGAAGATTTCAGTGCTGCTGAGGCAAGTTTTTCTGCCTAGTAATAGGTATAGTCAAGGGAAGCGAAACAGCTTGCTTTGCTTTGGAGCAAAGTTTGAGAGTGTAGGGTATGAAAACTGTAATGAGAGCTTGGTCTCAATTAGCAGCTCTTTTCTTGTGTACTACTTCTCAGACAAATTTTTCAGGGGAAAAAAAAATGGAAGAAAGTGGAGATGACTGGCCAGTCAAATACATGGTGAGAGCCACAATAAAAGTGGAGGTATCACTCAAGCTTACTCATTTCTGTAGGAAGTCAGCATAGCTGCATCTTTAGCATAACTCTGCCACCCTTTAATTCTCAAAGCATCCTCTACTTCTAGGAAGAGAAATATTGCAACATATTTCCAAGGAAAAATGGCATTTGGAATTTATCTTTTTTCATCTGATCCACTCCTCTTGGATTAAGTACATTCCTAGCAATCTTACAGGAGACTTTCTTCAAACACAACACCAAGTGCATACTGAGCAATTTCTAATTAAAAAAACCCTCAAAGATCACTCTAAGTGATGAGATTTACACCAATTCGTTAAGCAAAATGTGTGACAGAAGTTGATGAGTATCTATTAGGTGACTCTTGTCTCCTGCTGCATCTGAATCTCTTGCAAGGAAAAGAAAAAGGTCACCGTATTTGTGTTTTGTAAGGTACCCCATCATAGCTGTGAGCTGGGGTGATGGGTTCTCCTAGACTTGAGCAGGATTTATTTCCCTATACTGAGAGAACTGAGTGAGAATACTCACAGAGAATATAAACTGGGTTTTTTCTCATTGTTTTTTTTGTTGTGTTGTTTTGTTTTGCTTTAGCTGAGCTCCAGTAGTCCAAGGCCACCTCCAAGGCTTCCCACTCCCTGAGCTGAATGGCCACAGGCGGCTCATTATCATGACTTGTGTTGCTGTCTCCAGCATTTTAAAAACTCTTTTTCTGTTTCTCTGGCAATAAGAGTGAAGTCATCTGCACTGCGACTCTTAACCCTTTTAAAAAGAATTTCTGTTAAAATATCCGTCAAGAGCCTCAGCATGGGCTGTACGTGCTCTTGCTGTAAAATAAGCATATCACTGAACTTGATGAGTGCCTGGGGAAAACTGCAGTTGCTGCTCTGTGCCATAGAGTCCCTAGCCAGCATGCTCATGTGGATTCCCACCCTGGCTTTCTTGCAAGAATATTAGGAAACAGAATAGAATATTTCAGCTGGAAGGGACTTAGAACAATTGTCAATACTTGGAAAGTTACTTCAATTCTTACCTTTGCTTTCACCTTCTCCACTGTTTCTCTCCTTTCTGGCATTTCAGCCTGTAAAATCCTTTAGGTTCAGCCTGACATAGACTTGCTGGACAGACTAATGAAGCTGTCTGTGACCTTCAGTGCTGCCCACAGTAGGACCTATTTTAAGGTGATGGGAGGCTGTTTCCTCCAGTCACCCCTACAGCCCTCCATCCCATTACAGTGCGCCCTGCCAGACACATCTTTTGATTTCATCTTTGAATCATTGTAAATATTGCAGGAATTTAAATAATTCATGCTGGTTTATCCTGAATAGCCAAACATGATTTCTGTGTGCCTGGAGTAGGACTTTGTGTGTGTGGAGCCAGGCTCTGCTGCAAGCAGGGTGCATTGCTGCTGGTCTCCTTTGCTTAGCAGTGGGAACACTGCCAAAGCAGAGATGTCTTACAAAACCAACCACAGCCATCCCCCATGGCTGCTTTGGCAGTATTAAATTCAGTAGCAATGTGGTCTTTTTGGCTTTTGGATTAAATGGAAATACTGGGCTTAGGCCTGTGGAAACATTGGATCTTCTTTCTCTAAGGGCTTCTATTTCCCTTGAGAGTCTCAGCTTTGATGTGGTTGATTCATGTGTAGGGAGAGGGTTTTCAGCACTTTAGGGCATGAATTTCATGTTTGCCACATCCTGAAGACTGGTGTTATGGCAAGGGTGGCTGAATGTTGTGTGGGACTCTTGACCTGTCAACATTGATTAGGTGCAATATTAAAGCAAATTATCGTGGGCTTCATACTCATTTAATGTGCAGGGCCAAAGTTTGGAACCAAACTTCTATATCTCTTTAGTTCCACAGAAAAAAATGGGTTTTTGTAGAGGAGTAAGGCCATCAGTGTGCTTTAAAATCTGAGTGTGATTTACAAAGGGAGTCCTTTTTCCTTGATCTGATGTTTGGAAAACATGAGTGAATGAACCTGTCTTTTTAAAAATTATTTTTGGATTTTTTCTGTTAGTGGGAAGATGCAGGTGGTAGGAGATACAGTTGGAGTTTCCTGCTCACTTTCCTACCAACTTCAGCACAAACCAGAGAGGGAGCTGCCTTGACAAGTTAGGGCACAATACATTGCTGCTTGTTTATTAGATGCTTGAAACGAGCGTGCATTCGGTAAGGCAGCGGTTAGGAATGACTGACAGTAACAGGCTTGTTTGTCTTTAAAGTGAGAACTTGTATCTTGCTGTTTAATGAGGGATTTACAATGGTATTTAGGTTTTGCGCATAAATTTCAGGAGAGTTTTGTCTTGCTTTCTCATTAATATGGATAAATTCAATAAACTGAGAGGAGTATTTTGTCAGTTAAAAGCATCTTGGGCACCCTTTAAACTGAGGATGTGTGTGCAAGAATTCCAATTCTTGCTTGTCAAAATTTGAAGCCACTCTGTAGCATCTCCTGTTTTACTCTCTACAGAACTGTGAGCTGTGAGCATCTTGAGTCTGATTGCCATTCTCTGAACTAACTCCTTTATCAAATCCTTCTACAGTTCTGCAGTCGGAGAATTCTTGATTTTCACTGTTAATGCTGTGTGGTTTCTTTTTCAGCTTATTAAGAATGTACAGTTTCACGGCATTTATTTATCTCTCCATTAATGTTTTTTTAAGGTAATGTACCAGTCTGGCCAGTGTCCTGTGGTAAGGGATATCCAGTGGCCAAATTTAGTTGGGGAATATTCTTTGCTTGGCTGTTCTGTTCTCAATGATGCTATTGCACTAGAGAGGAATGGCTGCCTTTCATGTTGCACTCTGTGTGTGTGGGTTCTTGTCTCAGTCACAGAACTGAGAGAGCAACATACATGGAGTAACTGAAGCAAAGATTAAACTTATGGATATTTTAGAGATTTTATTTATTGCAGGTAATCAAAGTGTATAGTGAAGATGATACTAGCAGAGCTTTGGAAGTACCAAGTGATATAACAGCCAGGGATGTGTGTCAGCTCTTGATATTGAAGAACCACTATGTTGATGACCACAGCTGGACTCTCTTTGAACAACTTACCCACACAGGTTTAGGTAAGACTAATAACATATAATGAAATGATGGTAAATAAGGTGCCTGGTTTTCATTTTCATACATGGAAGTACAATTCTAATAGAAAGGCTTGGAAGCAATATGATGGGAAGTTTCTTCTGATTTTTTTATTTTTGGGGTTGTTGCTTCTGATTGTTTTTGAAAGCATAGGTATAAACTAGATTTTTTTCATGGTATATTTGCTTCACACTGATTGATCTGCATCTGTAAGAACAATTTGGAAGACACTAAAAGATAAAGTTCTCACTGCAAATTCTTCCTTGCTCTACCTTGTTTTTATCAGGCAGTTCTTTCTCTCTTACAGGTGGTATTTTCTGCTTATCTCTAAAAAGACTTGGGTTATTTTCATTGGAAATAAAATCCTGTTTGTTCCTAACACACCTGAGTGAAATATCTGACATCAGGGACTGAAAGAGGTTACACAGTGCTATTTTATCTTTACTATAGGATTTGGTTTTCAGAAATAATATCAGAATGGGCTGTCAGTATTTTCCTTCACTACATTCACTTTGGCTAGATTTATGGTGAACTCTGGGACAACGCTACTGCAAAAGGAAAACAAAACCATTCCTCCAAACTTCCACATAGGACCAGTGAACTGCATTGAAGCAATACCTTGTGTAGTATTTTAAGTTGCTGGTAACAAGATGTTCTGAAATTCTTTCACTTTTTCAGTGTTTCTCTAGTGTAGTAAAACTTCTCTTTTTCTATTATACGGTTCAAAATGTGTAATCTGTGGTTTCAAATGATAACATCTGATCTCTGTTCCTTTTTGAAGTGTATAGTTGTATTTTTGCAGTATAAAAAACATAAAGCAAATTAATTGTAGGGAGAAAGGGAATGTTTGCAGAGATGAAAAAAATGCAGAATACAGGAAAGACTTTCCTTAGGAAGAGAGGAGTTTAGAAGCCCACTGCTAGAAAGTAATAGAACTGAATCTCAAGTTAGACAATCTTACTTGCTTTTACAGCACGGTGTTTCAGTACTGTGTTGTGTATGCTTTTGATAGGAAATTATGTTAGAAAAAATCTACTAGAAGACAAATGCCAAAGAAATATGGTTATAATTTCACATCACTCAAAATTTCCATGTTATTCTTGAACTTTGGCACTGTACTAGAGCTAAAAAAGGTAGTACTTCTGCAACTTCAAGGGCAGTTCCATCTGCTAGTGCAAAGTGTGGCTTGAAAAAGAGGATGTTCTGGATGCCTTCCTGCATTCTAAAATACATAGAAAACTCCATGGAGTTCTTAATTCTCAAAAGAGACTGTGCTGGTACCTGGTAACTCCAGTGCTGTTGATTTAAAAAAAAAATGTACACACCAGGAACAAAAATCAAACACCCCCACAAACATTCTCCCTGGCCACTCTCTCCTTCAACCCTCCCCACCCCCCTAAATATTTAAATATGGCTAAAAACTATTGTTAGAGTCCCTTTCTTCCTCTGGATGTATCTAGGGAATCCAGCCTTGTGCATTTATTGAAAATAAACTTGACTGTGCATCTCTGACTCAGTTATGTTTATCAGCTGTAATTTGAGGATGAACTACAAAAGCTAAAACTGTTTTCTGCCCTTTTATACTCCTTTATCCTATGAAGGCAGACACAAGCGTTTTTCAAATTTCTTTTCATGCTTTATAAAATTTCAAAGATATTTGTAACCTTTTGCACTGAATGTATCAGCTGTAAGATGCTTCCAACTCAGAGGAAGGTCAGAGTTAAATCTGGGTCGAGGTTGAAAATGACTGCTATAGAAGAAGAGGTAGCAAAATGGCTTTAGAAAACAGTGCTGTATAAACAGCAGAAGTGTTTTCTGTTTCCTGTAGTGTAGCTGGTGTTCAAGTAGTGTTGTAACTATTGAAGAAGATGCCTTTGAGCAACCATGCCAGAACAATAGTGGCACTGTTTCTCCAGCTTTCTGTATTTGCACAGTACACTTTTTGACAAGTAGTGTGTTTTCTTCAATCTGGAGGATTTCTTGGAAGATTTCAATATCATATAATTAGTGAAATTGATTTTCCTAATATTCTGATATTCTTGAAATTGCTGAAGACCTTCATTCACCATGCAGTGTTATAATTGCTCCAGCTGCTTTCAGTGTAATTCTAGAAAAAGGTGAATGCTTAATTTTAAAAGTAAAATGATTTCCTAGATTATGAGGTTGGCAATTCAATATTACTGGCCAAGGAAAGGAACAATTTGAGATATCCCCTATGTATTTTTAGAGTACTGAACAATAATGGAGTTATTTTAACGATGCTGATTTAGATTTGGTTTTGTTAGAAAGAGTTAACATATTCATCTTGACTTGCTTTAAGTATATTCTTAAGCATTGGAAGAGTAGTTTGAACAAATACTTTTTAAATGATGAGTTAGTTTGGGATTGTTTTCTGTTAGTGCTGTAAGTTTTATCCATGTAAATTTGGAAAGTCTTTTTCATCTCATAAGTTAGGGGAATTGGTATTGAAAGGAGAAGTGCTGTGGGCAAATGTGTGTGTCTGTGTAAACCCCAGGATTACGTGGATTAATAATTCATCCATCAATTAGTGAACATTTTCTTTAAAATCTAACAGCTGTCTGAATACTCTTGAATTAGATATAATTGCATGAATCTTAATGAGCTGAGCACAATGTTCTAGTTTTAATCAAGACAGACATTAATTACATTGCTGGATTGTGCCTTCATTGCTGTGTGGAGGTATCTGCTGAGAAAGTTTAAAAAGGAAAAAATCCCAACAAAACTCCCACCTAGGGCAAAGCATAAACCCACGGTCTCTATATTTCACTTTTCACAAACATATGTGCCCTTGGGTGCAGAGCTCTATTGTTGAACACCAAGGATGGTTGTGTCCTCACTGCTGCTGCCTTGGCAGCCAGGAAGCTCAGTTTTCCTCCCCACCTCCCAGGTGTTGCAGTAGCAGGGGTTCTACTTCAAATATCTGAAGTTCAGCAATTCCTGCAGCTCTATTAATCAATATATTTCAGACTTGTGTTTTTCTGGTATGTGTTCTTTTAACTTGAATGGTTTTCACAATGTCTAAGATCATTGAAAGCAGCTGAAGTGTGCCTAAATTTGGATGATGCCATGTCATCCCTAGCACCGAGTACCTTGGTGCTGTGAGTCCCATACATCCGCTGCAGTTCCCCTGAGCAGGGCAGGCTCTGAAAACAGAACAATTTTCCATAACTGCTCTCCTTTGTAAGGGAAGTACTATCTTCATCCAGAAATTTTTCCTTGTATGGTGAGAAATTTTTCTGCTGGCTGTAAACAGATTTCTGTTTGCTTCTGCAGCTGAACACACATTTTCTAGGCCTCCTCTTTGAGTAGAGGGCAGTGCCTTGGCCAGGCACATCAGTATCCTTCAGTCTCATTTTGATTTCACTCTGCATTCTTTCAGGTAGTCTGTGAAGGCTGGGAAGGTTCATAAAGCACTACCTGTGATGTAGTGCTGAGCAATGTCTTTCTATTTTTTATTTAGTTTAATTTTTTTCCCAACTGGGTGGCTGGAGAAGAGGTTTTTGAAATGTGTTCTATCATGTACTCCAATTTTAAATCTTTCATGTGCATTAAATACTTCCGTAATTAAGGAGGCTGTTGTGGACTGTAGCAGGTGCTCCTCATGTTAGAGACAGCAGTAATAAAGAGATGACAGAAAGGGAGGTAGAAACTCTCCAGTCTAGTTGGAAGACAAAAATGATTTACCTAAACAGAAAGGCAGGTTTTTCATGTCGGCATTTAAGGATTTGATTACAGGGCTGTGTTTTTGCAGGGCACTCAGTGTTTCAGTTCCTTCAAAGAAGTAAGTTTACTCAGTTATAAAATATTTTTTCTGTGACACCTTAAAAATAAAGAAATATCAGCACCTTTACCCATCTTTTGGGGTGATGCACAATGTCATATTTTTCTACCAAGAAGTAAGTCTTGAGGAAATGGTGTTTTCTTAAATGTCACAATGCCAAGCATTTAAGAGTTTTAAATGTCATCTCAGAGGAGCACTTTCTCTCTATAAAGGAATAAAGGAAGGAAAAAAATGCTGGTTTTAACTCAGAGCTTCAGTTCTTTGCCCTTGCATCTGAAGAATGTGTTTTGGAATAGAACAACCTGTACAAGATTTCAAAATGCTTACTTTTCTTTCACTATTTTGGGGTATTTTTTGTATTCTGAATTTCTTTATGGTTTTATTTGCTTCATTTAATCTGATTACAAAGTGAGATTTTCATACAGCATCTTTAATCTCTGTCTTTTTGGATCAAAAATTGGGTGAAATTTTTAAAATTCAATGAAGGGCAAGTTAAATGCAATGGAAGTTTAACTTCACTTCTCTTTATCTGTAGATCATGAGAGTTCTTTGGCTTCTGCTTGTCATGAGCTTGATATGTGCTTTTGCATTTTCTTTAATATTTTTTGTTGTGTTTTCTTATAGGAAGAGCTATAGAAGACCATGAATTAGTGATGGAAGTCCAGTCAAATTGGGTAATGGAAGAGGAAACCAAACTGTATTTTAGAAAAAATTATGCAAAGTATGAGTTTTTTAAAAATCCACTGGTAAGTCCTAAAACTTTATCTGTGAAGTTCCTGCAGTTACTGTTTCTAAAAGTCTTTTTTCGTGCACACAGATAGTCAGAGTTTAAATTTTTTAGTGTAGCAGGAATTAAAAGGAATAATCAAGAGGGAATATGTGAAATACAGCAATGTATTGTAGTGCATGTGATCATTGGCTGGTCCCTTTCTTGCAGTTGTCAAACAGCCATGTTCATTTTTTATGTTTGGGAGTGATGAGAGCAGTGATTGGGTTTAATTGTATTGAAATTTGCACACGGATGTAAAACAAAATTAAATTTTTGCAACTCACTGAACTTTTCATCAAGTGACAACATAATATAAAATGAAGCACTGTGAGGAGGGGCACCTGTAGCAAAGATGATTTTATTGTTGAAGTGAAAATTGAATGTTCTGGCCCAGCACTGCCAAATTGCAGCTTCTCCCGGCTGTAGCTAAGTGACAACTGACACAAAAGGCCATGAGCAGCCATAACCTACTAGGGGTAAGTGAAAGTGAAGCCAAAGTTAGCATACATAAGGAATGGAAAGAGAGCAGAGATACCCTGTAACTCAGGGATGTTGCCAAAGGTTAATGCTGCTGATTCAGACCTTGGCTGATGGCAAAGGCCAGGGAAGCAGTCCTGGCTCAGCAGAAGGAACTCACCATCTGGTTGCTCCATGGTGTATTTGGACAACTCCTAATGCTGTCTCTTATAAAACCAGCTTGTTTCAGATGTTTTTGGGAGAAATAGCAGAAATAAAGGGAGAAATAGCAGAACTGCGTGAGGGCTTAAAAGATAAAAAGTGAAAGGGAACTCAGATTATCTATGCAAAATATAAAAAGGTAAATATAAAGATAACAAGAAGTAGAAGAGTTTTGGGAATTATTTTGTTTGATTGAACTGTGTGTCTCTGGACCAATCATGATAGATTTGTCCCAGATATGGAGATATCACTATATCAGTGAAAAATTTTTCATCTTGAGATGGTCTGCAGTTAGTAAAGAGGCTTTCACAAAATCACAGAATGGGTCAGCCTCCCTTCTCAAGCAGAGTCATCCCAGAGCACATGATGCAGGATTGCATCCAGAGGGTTCTTGAATATCTCCATTGAGAGAGATTCCACAACCTTTCTTGGCAATCTGTTCCAGTAAAGAACTTCTTCACTATGTGCCATCATCCACATAGTAAAGAAGCTCTTCCTCATATTCAGGGGGGGACTTTGTATGCATCAGTTTCTGTCGGTTGCCTCCAAAAATTAAGTTTATGTATTGTTTACCCAGTGAGTGGAGCTGCAGCTACAGCAGCTTCAGCAGCTATAGCTAAGCAGAGTTCTGCTGGGTGTTCTGGTCCCAGCTGCAGCAAGAATGTTTTATCACAATGAGTTAATATGAATTAACCCTACCAGAAGTTCAATTTCATTAAAAATGGAAATTGCTGGACATTGGGTGGCTAAGGGAATATTAACTTCAAATTTGTCCAGGCCTTGAGAGAACATTATTTGTGATGGTCAAACCCTTGTGTGGTTTATATCTGCATGACTGTATTGAACACCCCAGCTGCAGGTCTGTCCCATAAATTATCCCTTGAGCTTTCCTTGATAATGAAAGTGGCATTTTAATTGTAGGCTTTTAACCCCATCATGTTAATGTAGTCTGATTTTTTTTTTGTTAATTTGTACAATACATAAAATAGAAGATTTAAAAAAAAGAGAGAACTCTTTCTGTGTTAGTGGAAGATATTCCAAAATATTTTACTGGGTTTCTAGTGTAATGAAAACAATAGAGAACAATACACTTTTCAGCATGTTGGTGTACAACCTCCTTACTTTGTAGCATATTGACTCCCCAGGCAAATCTTGTATGTCAACAGCAATAGAAATTACTGCTAGAAAAACAACACTAAGGGCCAAATATTGCAATGTGATTTGCACTGGTGTCTGAAACCCTGTTCCAGAGACTATTGATGTTTTCTCAAAATTCTGTGTTTTTCAGCAAATAATATATAGCATGTGCCAAATTTTGGGATGATATTAAGGTAAGCTTAAATTATTGGATCAGGGAATCTTCAGTGTCTTGTGCTGCACTGAGAACTTAAATTGCACATGCAAGAGAGAAAGTTTTGTATTTATTTCTACAGAACTTTGATACAAGTTCTTGTTGTTACAGAGCTTTTTTCCAGATCATATGATATCTTTTCCAAGTGAGACCAATGCAGCTCTAAGCCACTCTGGGATATTACAGGTATGTAATCCTTGAATGAAGATGAACCAGCGCAGCTCATAATTTCCCATTATCTGTGCTGTGTGAGCATAGTTCTTTATTGCTGTTGGATCTGTTGCTAGGTTTTGAATAACTCCAGACGTGGTTTATAACTTTTTTCCTCAAGAGATAAGAAACAATGTGTCCCTTCCTAGCAGCTTTTATATGTCCACACTTGGTAACTTGGATGTCCTTCAAGAATCAAGAAGCACTAAAACAAAGGAAATACAGTGAAAACATTAAATAACTTTATTGGGTATTTCAGGTGGAAGACACTTTTTCCTTAAATAGGTGGAGGAGTGCTGAGCAAACTTAGCAGCAGGCTATGGTAGAATACCAAAATACTGGTGATGTGACACAAATGGATATAAAAAAGAGTTAAATGGTTAAACTTAAAGAGTAGAAAATTTAGACTGACTGGTATGATTTGTTATCTTGAAGGCTACTGTAGCCTTCAAAAAAAAAATTATGGTAGGTCACTCAGTGTTAGTCATCTTTTAAGCAGACACAGGATTCTAATTTACAGTGGGAATAATGAAATGATAATACAAAATGACCGTATCAGGGATCATTGTCTTACTTTCAAAGAGAGGAAAAATGAGTAATAAAGGTGGAAACATACACATCACTCTTGTTTGCTTGTCATTCGAAAAATTAAATAATAGAAGAAGAACTTCCACTGGTCTTAAGACAGCAACCCTATTAATGAGTTTTGGGGATAAAGAATGATTGGAAAGGCAACCTAACACAGGATATTTAGGGCAGAAGAAAAGAAAGACAGAAATGAAAGTTTAAAAAAAATCTATATGATAATGCCTACCTTAACATCCAGCAGTAAATGAAAAACATTTTAAGTAACTAATTGTCAAAGTATTCTTTCATATTAAATAATTATATACTTATAAGAGTGGATTTTAATCAAGATGTTAAGATTATCCCAAATATGGTAAAAATTTTTGTGAATTAGATTTTACAGACACTAGATTCTGTAAGTAATTTTTACAAACCTAAATAAAATTTTGGTGATTTCAGAAGTGCTGCAAATCTAATGAAAATTGTTTCCATTTTGCCACCTACATAATACAGATTTTGCAGTCTAGCATAAACATTTAATTTAGAAAATTCTGTCCCCTATGTTAATAGAGGTTTATATTTTTCTTCACAAATGTAATTTAGTAGTTCAAAAATAATGAAGAATTTTATAAGATAACTGTTTGCCATATATTCTTGTGCAGAACTTCTTTAAGCCCATATTGTGAGATCTAGAATATGTTCAAAGCTGCTAGGTAAACTTAAGAATCATTCTAAATATACAGCTAGTTACTTGTCATTTTGGTAACTTGAAAAACATGTTGCAAACTCTCCTCTGTTGCTATTTTGTGTTGCATTGTATGCTTAATTGTATTTCATCAAATAAAACTTAATAGGCACAAAGTAGAGAATACCTTGGTGGATTGTGCAGCCATTGTGCACATTTCAGCAGAAACTGTTGGGTAAATTGTTTACAGTGAGTCACTATCTCCTTGGAAACTTTCATTAAGACAAGTTAATGGGCTGCATTATTATTTGTGATGTGCTTGGTTAAGTATCAAAAGAGACATTAGTTTGACAATTCAATGCTTACAAGTCATTAAAAAATCACTTCTGATACTTTGACATCCTTTTGTGGATTGAGCTGTAAGCAAGTAAAATGTTTTCAAGGTCTGTTTTTCTTAACTCTCATTGAAAGTGGAAGAGTGAGTATTTTGGCTGATGAATTTGAATCAGAACATCTTTGTAGAACAGAGGCACAGAAACAAAAGAGAAGTTCATGAGTCTCCTATCCATTTAGCATGTGCTAAGTGAAAGTTCTAGGTCTGGGATATACTGAGTGCCTGTGCGTACCCAAGAGAGGTTTAATTGCTGCCATGGATTAGCCTACAGAGGAGGTGTGTCACCGTATTGACCAGGGTATGGCAGCTCTGAGACACACTGCTCTATGTGCATGTGTAGTAGCAGGCAGTCTGGGTCATTTGGAACTCAGTTTTGGCTATTTTTGCAAATTGGCTGTTTTATATGTCAAAAATGAGCATGGTATGACAATTTTAAGATCATTATTAAGAGCCAGGCTTCAATGTCTTTAATCTTTCTGCCATAGCAAGTCCCTCTTTCCCTAACCAGTTTCTCACATGGCTGCCATTCCAGGCTCCAGGCTGAAGCAGACCTGCACTGCATTTCAGTCTCTTGCCAGTCTCCTGGATGTTGTTTTAATCTTCCCATTGCCTTACTCTGTCTTCCACTCTAGGTTTTGTTGGCCTCCCAGTCTAAACCTTTCAGGTGGACTGAAGTCTGTAGGGGACAATATTGAGATTCAGAATCAATTCTTCACTAGAATGACTTGGTCCTCCCAAAATTTTTCAGCAGGTTCATGGTAAAAATCCAGCTCATTCCCAGTAGCATTGGTCTGGCTAGCTGTCATCACATCTTTGAAGAAATCAGTCATCAAATTCAACATGATTCACAAAGTCTAGTATAATGATGGCTTCTTTAACTCCCTGAAACACTGCCTATGTTTCAACTCCTCAGTGCTGTCTATATCAGCAGCTGAAGGACATGGTGGCATTTGGCACCACTCTGCTTATCAGGGGATATATTTCACTGTGTGGGGAAGAGGGTGCGAGTTTATTTCTACATATTGTGTGACCAGTAGTCCCTGTCAGCAGTGTTCTATTGTTTAACTTTCCTCTCTTCTTCCAGTACTAAGGATTTTTCTTATTTTTATCTGCATAAACAGAGATCCATTCCTTCCTATAATAAACGTATATGTATCTCTATTAAAAAAAAAAAACAACAAGACAAGGGGCAACAAAAAAACCCCAACAAAAAGCAAACTGAAACAAAAAACAAGGAAATTTTCTTTCCTACTGTAATTCATTTTTGGCATTTATTACAGACATTCAGTTCTCACTCTGAAATATTTTTACTGCTCATCCTTCTGACAGTTAATGGTTTTGACTACAGCTTGTTCATGTTCTATTTTCTCACATAGTCCTCAGCTGTCTTTCCTTAGAAAGGAAAAGATGGATTTAAGATTGCCTTTTTACTAGCATTACTGCTACTTTATTTTAATTGATAGCATGGGTACAACAGTGACTGTTGAAGCTTAGCATTGTATTGCTCCTCCACTTTGGTCTGCTGAGTAAGAGAAGTGTTTTTCATGACAACATTTCTGGTTTGAAGTTCTTGTGGCAGAAATCCTGGGGAAGACACTTGTGCAGGCAGGAAGCCAACCACTCCTTTTAGTTTCAGCAGAGACATTAAAGCCTAAAAAGATGCTCTTTTGTTTTTGCATACATTGGCTTGTTTAGATTTTCTTAAGGCTTTAAGTTGACTTTGTTTATGGATTTTATACTTTTTCAGTTGAGCCTGCATATTTCCCACCAGTGAACCTGTTAGTACATGGCAAAAGGGAAGATGAACAGCCAGAACATGTACCCAGACCTACCCATCTGCTTCAGTGTGGCTAAAATAGCTTTAGCTGCATTTGCACACAGCTGTGTGCCAGCAGCACGTGTAGCTAGATGTACCTAGGCTTACTGTAATTGGGCTGTTCAGGTGAATAGCAGTGAAGCTGCTCATAATGCAGCCCTGGTGGTGGGCTGGGGCACTGCCCTGGCCAGTGGGGCCCTGCTCCTGTTACTGCATTCACACCAGCTCAGGTTGGTCTGCAGCTGGTACTCATGCATCTCACTGCAAGGCAGAAAAACAATAAAAGTCAAAGAAACCTTCTATATCTTGGACTGTAATATTTAGTGGCCAGGGTACTCGGTGTGCTTCCAAAGTAGCGTTCACTGTTTAATTCTGCTGGAGTCCAGTACTGGCCAGTGCATCTCTTGCCTTGTAATCTGTTGTTTCACTCCTCAAATAAGATCTTCTGGAAATAGAAGTGTGTGGGAGGAAAATTCAGCAATGAAAACTGCAGATATCGACCAGAAAATCCTTTGTGCCATACCTCTATGCAAGCCTTGACAGAATTTATGATACCACAGACCAGTTCCAGGGCAAGGTTCCTAGAAGAGCTCAGAGATAACAGATTCTGTGGTATATACAGAAATAGAACAGTTCTGGGTTAATATGTTTAGAGTCAGTTGTGAGTAGTGTTATTGGAAGAAGAGTGATAAAAATGAATGTATTACATGGAATTGGGGTAAAGTTAATGTGGTTGCTCACTTTTAGTGGGTACTTTTGCAGCAAGACTGAGTAGAACTGTCAAAGCCTCAGCAAGATAAGAGCTGTGTTGCACTCTGACAATGTCTGATGAAATTGCTGAAGAGAAGTCATTGAATATCCTGAGTAGAGGCAGGAGCTGTCTTGGGGACTGGCCCAGTCGCTCTGATTTTGGTTCAACTAAAGCTCTTCCTGAAGCACCTTTCAGGTGCAGAGCCCTTTCTTCCCTACTTCTGAAAATGCTAATATCTACCTGACCTGCATGTTTTTGTAATTCAGAGTTTGTGGTTTGCTGAATTAATTTTAACTCAGGTCAGTTAATTTCTCTGGTGGATGAAGGGAGGGACATAATTTTTTTCTTCTGTTGTTAGCACTGATTAGCAGTTTTATATAAATAGGGTCTGAGGCATGGGATCAGTACTTATTACACTAGTTTAGTTGCAGAAGTTCACATGCTGCAGAAGTAATGCTCTCATTTCAAACCATATGGTTCCATATAAATATGTAACTTGCTTAGCATACCTTGGAGTTATGTAACATTCTTACATGCCTTAAATGAGAAGTGCTGTTGATGAGATTAGATGTGATCATAACTGAATTACTGTGGTGTGATAGTGTATTTAGGAGTTATTCCCTTTAGCCCTGAGTATGTTAATGAAACACAAAGCTGATTTCCGAGAAAAAGAAAAATGCATGTCTGATACTTTCTTTCAGATGTTCCTTAGCTCCAGCACATATCCTGAAATTCATGGTTATTTGCATGCAAAGGAGCAGGGGAAAAAATCATGGAAAAAATTGTACTTTCTTTTGAGAAGATCTGGCCTTTATTTTTCCACTAAAGGTACATCTAAGGTAAGAGGGAAAAAAAAAGACAGAGAGCAAGAACTGTGAAGTCAGAGCAAATATGTATGTATTTATCATTTGTAATAATAACAACCAAAATTTATAACCAAATAATTAAACTTAGAGTGATAAAAAAGAAAAAATAAATCTAGTCATTATAGATAAAATCTAGAGAGATATGGAGATACAAAACTGGGAAGGTGTTGTCTTAGAAACTCTGGTTTCTTTTTGCCTGATAAGTTTGCTTCGTTTCTGCTTGGTATTTCTCATAAGAGTGTACCCTGTTAAGACAAATTGTCAAATACAGTTAAATTTCTGAAGTATAAGTAGATGTTCTGAAAAGTGGATACAGTAATTAATTGTATGAAATAATAACTTCTACAGATAAATTTTGGAATTCTCAAAATTTTTCACTGGAAAGTTTTTCATTCTACTAGTTCAAATTTTTGGTGGTGGTACTTTAAGCCTTATCGTATTAAGCATTGGAGTTTAGAAACCTTTTACATAAACTACTCAAAGCAATGTTAATTCATGTGTTGGATTTTCTGTAATTACCTGCCAAAGTTTTCATTGAGCTGGTTTGCATCCTTTGGCAAATTTTGTTTGCTTCCTTGACGTAATTAACTTAGTGGGGAGAGATAATGGTTAGAAATGGTACTGGGCAATAATTATAACAGTATGTTGTTTTTCAGTTTATGAAAGTTTATTTTGTTTTGATGTTTGAAATGCATACTGCTTTCAAAACTTGCCTCCTACTCTAATTTTATTATTGCTTGGATCTAGGGGAAGTTTTCTCAGAAATTATATAACTTATAGTCTGGAGGTTTTTTCCCCTCTGGAAGAATAAACTCTCTAACTGATTTGATTTCTTTTTCCTCTGCATTATGAAATGAATATTGAGTTGCCTCTTTTTAGACTTCATGATTGAAATAAAATTCAAACATGACGTCATGTTTGAAACTGCAGTTTGTAAGACTGTATTTTGGAACAGGATAACTACTGTATTCTTCCAAGTTTCTTATCTGGAGAGGCTGGCTAAAAGTAGTCTAACGGTATTACATTACTTTTCTTTTTAGGAGCCAAGGCATCTGCAGTTTTTCTGTGAATTCAGCAATAGTGATATGTACATGTCTTTAACAGGCAAAAAGATTTCTGGAGCACCAACAAACTATGGATTCTGCTTTAAGGTACAAGCTTATTATTCTGATACATATTAAAGCAAGCCACAGTTTTTAGGTAAGCTTAAGTTTCTTTAACACTTTGAAAGCAATATTCAGCTGTCTATTATAAAATAGGAGAATTAGTGGCTTTTATTTCAACAGGTATTATCTTCAAGATATGCTTTAATGCTAAAAAAATGTGCTGTGGCCTTCTAGCCTAACAAATCAGGAGGAACCAGAGACCTGAAACAGCTCTGTGCAGATGATGAACAAAGTAGGACCTGTTGGATGACAGCAATTAGGTTACTCAAGGTAATTTTTCTGTGTGGAGTTAACTTCTTGCTTAAGTGTGCTATGTGGTATTTTGATGTTGTGAGTAGAGAGGTAACATCATTTTAGGTTCCCATGCAATAGCAGTATCAATTTTGTACTTTGAAATCTTTTTTTTTTTTCATCCCCACAAGAAGAGAGCGTTCAAATCCTGAAATCATTTTAAGGGGTGGAATGATGCCTCAGTTCTGAAAATATTTAACATTAAGCATATGTTTCTGTGTAACCATGTTGAATTCATGTGAGATTGCTGAGTAATGTTGAACAAAGCGACAAGAATACACAACAAGGGAACTTTAATGTTTTTAAAATGTGACTGTTTGTGACAAAATAGGAACAGGCCAGTTGGTGTATTAAATGGGTAGTATTTCATGCAAAGTGAAACATTTATAAAGGCAGCAGCAACAGTGATGATGTACCTTTCCTTAGCCTAACAGCTTTTCTCCCTGGTTTTTAATGGTAAAAAAAGGCGTGTGCTATCTTTTTCATCTGGAAAAAACCTTACTTGGCTTAGGTTTATAATTCAAAATGCTAACCATGTTATTTTCTGGTTTTAGTATGGGATGCAGCTGTATCAGAATTACATGCAACCATATCAAGGTAGAAGTGGCTGCAGCCCTTTGAATATAACACCTATGGTATGTCCCACAGTAGCTCCATGAATAAATACATGTTTCTGCCATTGTGCTCTTTTCAAGTAACTTGTGTCAGTTACACTACTGACCTGCTCCTTCAAAACCTTGCATGTGCCAACGCTTGCCGAAATATTTAGGGCTGCCAGGGTTGACTAGAGAGCTAATTAATTAATTTCAATTTAACAAATGAGTTAAAAGGCTTTCTCTTTGTAAAATCTTCAGTATTTTGGGAGTTCATTGGCTTATTGCTGTTGAATGGAAAGAAGATTCTGAAAAGAAAGCAGCAGGACCATAAATGTGTTAAAAGAGAAGCAAAGTGTTTAAGGTTACACATGGTGATGAAGAAGAAGATTGTAACAAATCCTTTTTGGTATACTTCCTCCTTTAATTAAAAAAATACCCAAAAAATTTAAGTATTTGAGATGAATTTGAGCTGGTGTAATACTGACCAGACTTTGGGGGAAAACCGTAATTTGGCAGATTTCTCCTGTTTTGGAGAAAAGCAGACTATACAAGATATCGTGTCCTTCTTCTCAGTAGGATAGTTGGGATTGGATGAGGTTTTCCATTTCTTTATATCTTACGTTATCCCTGCTCTTTATGAGTCATTTCAGACTTTTTCATGGATTATTTATATCCCTTTTGTGTTTTGTTTTTGCTAAATTGGATAAAAATTACTTTTTGCCAAGATCTGTGACAATGATTTTATAGTGATTTTTTTAAGCTTTTATTATAGTTCTTGCTGATAAAATGCCAAAAAATGCATTTGCTATCACAGGTATTCACAAAAGTAGTTTTCAGTGATCTTGCTAATAAGCATGGCTTATTAAGCATGTGCTTAATATGCTGCCTGTGCCTTAGTTTGTGTTCTGTGAAGCTGCTGCAATAGCCAGCTGCTGCTCTTATGATGGATCAGAGAGCTACTACTGATTGTCTTCTCTTTCACTGTTGTGTGCATTTTAGTTCCCATAGCTTCTAACAGGCAGAATCTATCCCACTGCTAACAATGGCACTGTTCTTCTACTCGTGTATAATTCATGAATAAAACAGCAAATTGAATAATCACGGATTAAGTGCACACGCTGATGAACGTACTTCATAAGGAAGCCACTTCCATGTTTCACATCCCTTCATTTCTCAACCATGTCATCTGCAGAGGGTTCCCTCCACCCTGCTAGAGGCAAACATTTTCTCTTAATTTGCCCTTATTCTTTACTTTTGCAAAGTTCTTTACAGGTTACTCAGATAGACCTTAGTCTACGGTGTACAGTGAACTACAGAATTGCTGTCCTCCATTTGTAGTTATATTCATGATTGCAACAAAGCAAAAAAAAAAAACCCAAAAAAACCACCACCAAAAAAAGCCCAAAAAACCAGAGCTGCTCTGATTTTGGACTGGGAAGCTTTGCTAACCCTACAGAAATCTGGGCCTCTTGTGTCCAGATGTTGTTTTAACCTATAGAATGCTCTTCTATTTATTAGATATTCCAGTGCCTGCCATCACAATTCTTATAAAACCTGATTGTGTAAACCTTGGTTTCTGAGAAACATTTTGGTGATTTTTAGGACTGTTTTGTCAAACCTCAATGTTCTTATTCAGTTGTTACAAAATTGATCTTCACTGAGAGAAAAAACACAAGCATTTTTTGTAACAGATGCTGCAGTTATTGAGTCTGTGATTAGAGTTAGAAGTGATGTATCAAAATAGAAGTTGTACTCCATAGAAATTGCTGTTTTCCATGCTTAAATATGCTAAACTGAATGGAAATTTATATAGCAAACATATAAATCTGACGTATTTCTAATGAAATATTTTGAATATTTTTTAATTGGATCATTATGTATAATAATTTTGTATTTTACCTTTTTTCCCCCTGTTACTTGGACATCTTAATAACAGTTTCCTGACTTGTTTTGACATGGAAAGGGCTAGTTATAGTTAAAAATATAAATACAGTTTATGGTAAAGTGATATATTTGTCATCCATTGCAGCAATGCAAAAAAATGGTCTGTCCAGCCAGACTGCAAAATTGAGCTTTGCAGCAGCATACTGGAATTATAAATGCTCCCTAGGGTAAAATGAGTTTGGCTCTGATGAGAAACACTGCCAATACTTGAAATATCATTTACAAAACATAATGTTTTCTCAGAATCTTGCTTTTAAATGATGGATCTTGTAAAAAGTGAGCAAACTAAATTTATTTTTCTTTGTTGCAGAGAAGCGTTTCAGAAAATTCTTTAGTAGCAATGGATTTCTCAGGACACAGAAGCAGGATTATAGAAAATCCAACAGAAGCCCTTTCAGTTGCAGTTGAAGAAGGATTAGCATGGCGGGTATAAATATCTTTGATTTATCAGAATATTATTTTCTGGTTTGGTGGGGTTTATTTATTTATTTTTTTTTTTTTTAACAAAAGAGCTTTGAAGTCACATTTTTGCTTCTCTCTCATACAGAGGAGAGGGTGTCTCCGACTCAACTCCCATGGTAGTCCTATTGCCATGTCTAATATGGGTATGTGTGAGTTAATTCCTTGCCAGAAAAATGCAATAACTGGTTCTTTCAAGAAAGGGAAAATGTTTTTTCACTGATCTTTTTTTCTACAGCTATACACAGATCTCAGTCATGGTTTCATCATAAAATCTCTAGAGAAGAGGCTCAGAGACTTATTTTGCAGCATGGACTTGTAGATGGGTAAGTTAATTCTTTACCTAGCTTCTCTGAGACACGTTTCTAGCCAAAAACTCCTGCTTTCATGTGCCTCTTCCTGGGGGAGGTGGAGCAAGGAGTTTGCACTTGCCTAATAGGGATAAAAAGTCTTTTATATAGGGCTATCAGTTGGTTCTTATTTTGTATCATTTGGAAGCCATGCAGTGGTGATCTAGGACTTTGATTCTGTCACTGACTGATTATTTGTGTCTGTTCAGAGCCAAGCACTAGAGCTGTGTCTTTGCACAGGATTCTCTGGAGCTGTCAGCCTTGGCACCACTCTTCTGTATCTCTATTAGTGATGAAAGAGGGAAAGAAAGCCTGAAAACAGTACTCTAAGATGAACTGTGCTGAGACAGACATTGAAAAAAAAAGTATGCTTATTTCTCATGAATTTACTAAAAATGATGTCATCCTTTAATAGTAAACAATAAATGTTAGGATAAGACTAGTTTTTTTAATATTTCATTTAAATATTAATTTAAAAAATGACAAAGCGAGTAGGCATTTTATGTTTAAATCCTCCTGATTTTCATTCCTGAAGTTTTATCCTTAGTCCTGTATTAAATGTAAACTTGAGCCTCCTTCATTCAATGAGTAATTCCATAAAAATCTCAGTTTCCTTGAGTCTGTTTCCAGTTAGGTACCTGGATCATCAGATTGCTGGTTAAATTCCTTCAGTTTTAGATTAAGTATGTTGTAATATTGTTTTCTACATCTACAGAAAGGGTTCCTGGAAAAAAAAAAGGAAGGGAAGGAAAGAGAGACAAACCCAGCACAGGAATGGTTAATTGGACTTCCACTTTTGCTTTTTTTTTTTTTTTTAATTTTTGGGGTCTTGTTTTTAGGCCTGGCTTATCATCTTGAAGCTGGTTCTGTGCTCTGCATTTATTTTTGCACTTGTTAGAAGAATGGGACAGGACATGGGGATGAATCCAACATATATTTCTGAACAGGATGTCAGTCTAGGCCTGATGCATCTTTCAGTGTATTTCTTACACACACTGAAATGAGAACGTGAATACCTTGCTAGCATTGGTTCAGTACAGTGTTGTTTATGTTATATTCTTGGAGCCATTCATAGCTGTGTAGTGGGATTTTGAGGACTTTTGTGTGGACTATCTAGAATTATTTAGAACACTGGTAGTAGGAGTGCTCATATGCTGTCAGATACATATTCAGGAGTTACAGTGAAGTAATGAACACATGACATCATGTGACATCATTTTGATGAGCTGAAAGCATGAATTATCACCAGAAATGCAGCCATTTTTAATAGGAAAAAATAAGACTTTCGTTTCTGGGAGTGAGAGTAGAGAAAAAAAATCCATATTGAGCCTTTTAAGGTGATCCTGAGCAAGTAGTCCTCATGCATATATGACAAGGGAGTAGGGCCTGTGTAATACTGTATGTACCAACAAATATGTTTCTCATTATGGCTTTTAGAAGACAAGGAGGCAGTTAAATAAACTAGTTACGGTAGTTTTAGAATTTGGATAGCCCAATAACAGAATTAGGGACAGCAACAATCTTAAGGCATGTTATGAAAGAAGAAAGTTTTTGGATATGGTGTTAAGCCAAATTTCTTTAAAAAGTTCATTTGGTAATGTAGATTTTGTATTTTACCACCTGAAGTATATTTGAAGACTTTCCAGTGGTAAATGTTTGATGAAAGGGATAAGAGCATTACCAATAGGCCCATGAAAAAGTCCAGCTCGTCATGCAGAGAAGTTAATGAGGGAGAAGTTGACTGGAGTCATCCAGCATGTCTAGAAAGCTCTTTGCAGCTAACATTTCTGAGATTCTGTGAGCTACAGTCTTTTTGTCACAAACAAAAATTTTAAGGTTCTTTGACAACTAAAGTAGGTAAAATAGGTAATTGTGATTATTTTAGAAAATAATTAAGGCCTTTTTATCTGAAGGAGAAGAAATGTTCCTTATGTGTGTGATAAAACTAGGAAAGAAGTAAGAAAATGTACTTTAAAAGAATTGATGAATAAGAACCAATAAAAGTGATTACATTGTGTATCATTAAATGTGGATCCTAGTAACTGGGTATAGAGACCCCATGTTGGATATCTACAAAGTGGCACATTCCTACAGTGTCATTTTTCTGAAAAAAATGAGTTGCCCGCCATTGATGACAAACGTATTAAGTATGGAAGTTAGTGCAGAGGATCTGTGAGTGCTGTGAGCATGCCGTTCGTGTCCCGGGAGGGTGAGAGCCCGCTAGGTGGTGGGAGCGAGCCGGTTTGAGCGGAGCCCGCGCTGCCGGCGGTGCACGGCCCCTGCCGGGCCGAGCCGTGCCGGGCCGTGCTGAGCCGGACCGTGCCGTGCCGAGCCGGACCGTGCCGTGCCGTGCTGAGCCGTGCCGAGCCGGGCCGTGCCGTGCCGTGCCGTGCCGTGCCGAGCCGGGCCGTGCCGAGTCGGGCCGTGCCGTGCCGTGCCGAGCCGTGCCGAGCCGGGCCAGGCCGTGCTGTGCTGAGCCGTGCCGAGCCGTGCCGGGCCGTGCCGTGCCGTGCTGTGCTGAGCCGTGCTGTGCCGTGCTGAGCCGTGCTGTGCCGTGCCGAGCCGAGCGCTGGGCTGGCAGCAGCCCTCGGGAGGAACTGCGTCAGTAACGGGGCTCAGGCATTTTGACAGAAACGGTAATGAACATGGACTCCAGGTTTCTTAATTCCAGGAATTTTCTTACTGTGTAAAAATAGAACTCTTAAAAACTTTGAGAATGAAATTAGTACTTTGAATCCATTCTGGAAGTCAGTGAATATTCACTGCAAACCTTTGGCTGGTATTTTTCCCCTTGAAATTCTTTCTTTTCATGTGGTACCCGGGCTCTCATTTCTGGTGCGTGGTGGGACAAACAGTTATGATTAGGTGGTCACTAATGCTCACTTGATGGAAATCTGCAAGTCCATTTTGCCCATTTCTTTTCTGTCCTGAAAGAGGAGCATGCTTGCCAGTTGCTGTCCCTCCATTTCCCTTCTTTGGTACAATGGACAGCTATATCTGTTCCAGACCTGCTCAGTATGAGCAGTTCACACTCTCTCCACTCCAAAGCTATCTGCAGGTTCTTCCCTGTCCTCCAAACTGTTCTCTGCCAATACTCTGCCAATATTCCAAGCCAGGTGATTCAGTGAAAACTGTCTCATGCTGGTAATCATCCTTTGTCTTTACCAAATTATTCTACCAGGGCAATGGCAAAGTTATGTTTGTGCATGTTCTGGTTGGAATAAGTTATCAGTGAATTTTAGTTGCAGTGGCACTGTTGGTCATTCCGAGTGTCATGATTTGAATAATAATTCCATAAAGCAAGCAGAGTGTAGCTCTGTCTTGTTGGGAATTTTGCTGCTGTGCAGAAATGAGCATGCATTTATGAGGATTGGCCAGATGTGAAGAACATTCTGGTGTGCCTTGCATTATCTTTTCTGTAAAATTCCTGTTGAACTACCTTTTGACTTTTACTTAAAATGCTTGTGATTTAGAAAATTCAAGTTTTCTCTAGTCAGAGTCCAAAGAAAAATTTTGTTCAAAGCACAAACTTTGAGGGTGCTTTTCTGTCTGAAGAAATGTATTGTAATTCTATGCAGTGTAAAAACTAACGCCTACAGTGTCATTTATTCTGAGAATGCATGTTTTTCACATAATAGACAAGGTGAAGAAGAACTTAAGAGAAAGTATTCCAGTGACACATTTGCAAAGAAATACTGATTAAAAGCCTAACTTATATAATTGATATTATTTATGCTTTTCACTAATACTTGCTGTAATGAATTTAGAACAGTTTTAACTGGATGTTTATAAAAGGATTTCAAATGTTCTTACTTTGAAACTTTTTGCTCTCTTTTAGGGTATTCCTGGTTCGTGATAGCCAAAGTAACCCAAAAACATTTGTATTGTCACTGAGTCATGGATTAAAAATAAAACATTTTCAAATTGTACCTGTAAGTAAGTTTTTTCAGTTTATATATGGAGTTTTAAAACCAAAAAATTGAAGAACTGTGGTAGAATATGGATGGATTTTTTCTTCTTTTGTTGTTTTATGGGAGATGTAAACATCATACCTGTATCACTAAATATAATTAGTATTCTTTAGTAGGGTTGAATGTTTTTGAGCTTCGCTGTTTGATTTGTTCTAAAGCTTGACTAGTATTACAAAATCCTAAAAAGTTTTTCTTGAAAAACTAAACAAATCTGTTTCAATTGGAATAGAAGCAACCCTGATGGCATGAAAATCATGTTTTAAGAGAGTTCATGTTTCCTGTTACTTTTCAGTATGTACACAATTTCTAAGTCATCTGTTTTGGACTGCCTCCATCATGTGTCCATATCTCACTGAGTCTTCTGTTAAGGTTTTTTTCAATATTTGTAGTCAGACATATTTTGTTGACCTCTCTTGTTACTGTGGCATATTCAGAGGAACAAAAAAAAAATCATTATTTAGTCCAGCTACTTTATAGGTGAGCTGGAAGTTACTAAGCTGAAATCATATTTCTCTTAGTTTTCATTGAACATATTGTCCAGTTATCCTGAGGGAATGGTTAGCCATCCTCATCGCTTCCACTCTCTCACAAGGTGGTTTATGTGAGTTTCTTTACATGCTGCATCTCTTGAGTTGAGAAATACTTGAGCATTTAGTGTTTTGGCCACAGATGCTTGACATAACTGAGCAGACCCAGAGCTTTTTTTGTCTCTCTTTACAAGAACCTTTCTTGCAGACTAGATAATACTCTTGCTTCCATGTATCTTCCTCCTGAAGTTTCTAGCATATTCTGCTCTTTCTCAGTAGAAATTAGTGGCACTATTTTTTTTTTCTTTATCTGTTGATTCTCTCTGATCATTCACCAAATTTCTGTATGCCTTACCTAGGGCTTATAGCTAATATTCTCTACTAAAAAAGGTTCATGTAGAATAAAACTGAAGCATTATTTGAGAGGAGGAAATAAGTTGATCAGATTACCTATAAGAATTGTCCAGGATTTTGTTGTGTTTAGGTACAGAATACGGAGGATTCCTTCATCCAAAAGTGATAATTATGGACTGGATCCCATGGGATCATCAACATATAATCCTTGATAAGAATCCCAGGTGTAAGATCTCTGTGCATTCATTGACTGTAGTCACTTCTAGTATTTACTTTGGTATAACTGTTGTGTGGTTTAGAAAAGCTTCCAAACCCCATACAAAGAGTATATGTTTCTAGTTTATTGGGATATCCTTTAACTCTCAAATTGAAGAGACCACTTTCCCTTTCCCTATCAGGAAACAGACCCTCTCTTCTCTAGGCACAGGTATAGCAGGACGCTGCAGTTGTCTTCAGTAACCTCCGAGATGGATGATTCTCTTCTTCCCTTCATGAGAATGTGCTAAAACCTCGCTCTCCCATTGTGGAATCCTTGGATGAACCAGTAATTCTTAGTTTTGATGTAGTTGTCTACAGACTTGGGTCACATTTCCCATGCTTTTCATCGAGAAGACCTGTATCACTTCAGTGCATTTGACTTGAAGGAAATGTTTTTGAATTGTTTTTTAACTAAAGCGATTCCTCCTATGATAGTAGCCAGAAAAAATAAATCATGATGAGAACAGCTTAATCCAGACAGAGTGTATCAGCATGGAAGCTGTTGTCCCCCAAATATTGGCATGTTCCTTTCTGTCAGTTTCTGGTTGCATTCAGTACCCTTATTGCATTCTCAATACCCTGACTTAAATGTACTCTGGTTTTACTGGAATGGTGCTGTTTAAAGATTTCAGAAAATTGTTTTTTAAGGGAGGAAGGGTTTTGGTTCCAGTTGCTGCTGATCTAAATTTAGTGATCATTTTCTAAGAAACAAGGCATTTTATATTACTGTAGTAAAGTCATAGCTTATTAGTTGAAGATCAAGGTTACCTCTTTGAATTTCAAATTCTACTGTTCTAAACACTTACCTGTTTCCAGCCATTCTGAAGGCAAATTTTCTTACTAAATACATGTAATTTACAAAGCCTCTTTACAAGGTAAAAACAATCCAATCCAATCCAATCCCTAGATGACTTATTTTTCTCCTGTATTTTAGGTTGCTTCAGGTTATGCTGCACTTTAAAATGTCCCCTTTTAGACAGGGTGTGTCTGCAACTTGCTAGTTCATGCCTCACCCATGCAAGCAGGTGCCTTGTGTTAATATTGGCAACCTGTGCAACAGGTATTGCAGGTGGGTAGTTGGGAATTGATTGTAAAAAGTTCAGAAGGAAAACTTTGGGGTACATTTGGGATCCTGTACTGTGAAAATTGGAGAGCTTGTTAGTTTAAAGGTATTTGTTAGCCTTTAAGCTGTAAGCTGATGCAAGTTCACTTCAATGGATTCTATCCTGAAATTTCATTCATATGAAAGATGAAGAGTTGATATACAGTTCTGGGACTGTCTTTTTCTAATAAATGCTTTCTCATAACAGGCTTCTTAGCTTGCAGAAGATGATAGGTTCTTGAGCAACAGAACTTTGATATGAGTTTTTACTTTGCAAAATATTGATAGCTTTAAAATTAGCAATCTGTCTGGTATTCATTTCAAGGAATTAACTTATTAGGATCATAACAGACATTTGAATTGTTAACTCTTCTTGCCTGCAGTGTGTTGGCAGGAAAATTGCATGCATAAAGAAAGTCCAATGAATGATAATCCATTTTCAGGTTTTTGGCTGGAGCACAGGAGTTCACACATTCTCACATTGGTAATTCCTTAACTAGCAGAGTTTGACCTGGTTTGACCAAAGTCTGAGAATAAAGAAATTACAAACTACTTCCAGTCATGGTAGAAAGGGGTAGAATAATCCAGGAGTCATAAGCAGTTCAACAGCTGCTTCAGATAGAACTTCTTAATTACAGGTAAGACAGCTCATTATATCTTCTCCTTTCCCCTGTATTCAAGTAGGGTAGCTGCATCTTTCCCTAGCACACCATCTGTTACTCCATGCTAGCCCTACTTCAGGATCCTCTGTTCAATACTCTTTCAGTCTTGTATCTTTTTTCCCTTTTCTTTTTAACAATAGTTTGAATAGGTTTTTTCACCCTTTATTTACATGAATACCAATTAGTCACTATTTCACCTCTTGATATTAGACATATCAGCAGTAGAGGAACTAAATCAAGAAATTATGTAGTCAGCAGTGCAGTACAAATTGTGCAAGAGCTAACATTTAGTAACTTAGAAGAGGGAAATAGTGATTGTAAATTTTTAAGCATCAAAAGGAATCTTTCAAGGTATCTGTTGAAGTTTCTTCTTTCTCTTCTACATCTGTGCTAATACATGTTTGGAGCTGCAGCAATTTTTCCCCCTACAACAAAGAAGTGCTGGAGCAAGCATGTCACTCTTGTGATGGGTAGTGTCTTGTGTAGCTAATAGTTCCCAGCACACCACTGCACTGGTGTGTAGCCTCATCACACCTTACAAAAGTGAAAGAAAATCATGGAAATGAATGGAGCAAAGGTTGAAATTTATGAGTAACTTCAAACTTGGTTTCTTCTTGTTCCTCTCTAAGAACTCAGGGTTGGTATTAACCCCAGCTGTAATTCCAAAGCAAAGGCATGAAGTAGTATTGTTAATGCAGAAAGAGTATTCCTATACTTATTTAACTGTTCTTTTTAGGTGTGTACTTGAAGTCAAATAATACATTGTTTTCCTGTTGGTCTTTTTTTAAAAAAAGTCTTAAAATCTTTTCTTTAAGATGTGTAAATGATCACTGTATTTTTTCTGCTCACAGTAGTTTTAAGATTACGAATATGTTGGTCTGTAAGAACACTTCTCAAAGAAGTATTCAAATCAGAAAAAAATACTCTAGCAAAAGAAGATTTTATTGAATCTTGTTTTTCCATTTTTACAGTTGGAAGATGATGGGAAGCTATTCTATACCCTCGATGATGGTCATACCAGATTTACTGATCTCATCCAGCTAGTGGAATTCTATCAACTTAATAAAGGAGTGCTGCCTTGCAAGTTAAAACACTATTGTGCACGGATTGCTCTTTAACCAAAGCATTTGTTGTTTCATCAGAGGGAAAGGAAGATGCTAGTATACTTTCCCCCCCAAAGGCAATTTGTACAGCAAAAAGGGGGGAAGACCCATTGCATTGTAAAGATTCTATGTTTAGGCTGCAAAAAAAAGATGAATTTATATTCTATGTAGATAAGAACTTTGCTTTGTGATTGTCACAGCAAAATTAACTTTATGGTTTTGAAAAACCATTTTTTCCTATGTAATTCTTTAGTGTTGTCTTGGACTTGCTGGGTTTTCTTTTCATCTGAAAACAGTTTTGAAAAATATTGTGTAACTCCTGCAAAAATATAACTGAAGGAAGATCTTTGTTCTAAGGTTTAAAATTAACTTTTTTCTCTATAAATGTTTCTCATAATTTCTGTTCATCGCATAAAAGAATAACATTTACTGTGGCAAGGATCAGAAGCTGAACTGCACATTTTATTTGTAAATAAAATGAATAAATATTTTGCACTATATTTTTGAATGCTACTTTGAGGATTATCATATCCAAAAAGTGAAAAATCATTAAAATCACTTATAACTGCTCAGTTGTATTGAGCGTGCTATCCTTGTTGTAATAATTTAAAGGATTTTTTTTTCTAATCTAATGACTAAATCTACATCTTCATACAGGGCTGGACTGTCACTTACTTGGCTGTGAAATGTATGAACATGCATAATTATTATGTAGTGCATAATGTGGTTTAGTGTATACCTATAATCTCTGACACAAAGAAAGACCTGTTAAGTAGTATGGATCTTTCCACAGTTGAGGAAGGAATCAATTTCAATTGCCCTAAAAAACAAAAAAAAGTAATGCTTAGTTGTAAGTTAGTTGTAAATTATCAATAATTTACAATACTTACAAATAAAGCTAAATCCAGTGGACTTTGCTGAAAACCTCATGAAAGTCTATTTGTAGTCAGTTCCTAGATTATTTTATTATTTATTATAAAATAAAAATGTCAGTTTAGCTACCAGTTAAGCAATCGTTACAGATTATCAAGTATCTAACATTCCAGCTAAAAAGAACTGTGCCAGTCCACCAAATCAAATTTTGCACCACAGCATTAGAACTAATTTTGGTATTTGTGTTTTGAAAGACAGTTGTATCCTTGAACAAAAACTCGAGTGCAGTGGGACTTGGGAAAGAGGCATCCCCAACCTGATGCTTTGCTGTCCAAGAGATTTGATCTTATTGAAAGGACTCAGGACATTGTCCTGGGTATCTTTAAAAGGGTAACGCTGGAGTGAAGTCAGTGTTTGAAGATGGGCCATCACACTGAATCCAGCTCCCCGTTCCTGTGCTTGCTTAGGACCATGGCTGGCAGCCACAGCAGCTGCTCTGCTGCAGGAGGAGGTGGGGAGAAGGTAAAGGAGGCCTGGGCCGGAGATGGAGCCGCTGGGCCCCGAGGCACGGCGGAGCTGGGATGTGGCAGCTGCCAAGGTCATGGACGTGGAGGCTTGAGAACAGTGTGGTAACTGTAGCCTGTGGTTTTGTTATTGTGTGTCTCTGGAAGGCAAGCATAATAACATAATACTGTGATACTTAATTTACCGACTTGATCCACACATCACTGACCTTTTCCTCTGGTATGCAAATGCAGTTTTTAAAGCTCATTAAAAAAGCAACTCTTCCTAATGTGTACCAAAGATGCAACATATGTGGTGCCTAAGCTCATTACATTAGGAAAGCTTTGTAAAAATCTACAGTCTAATAAATTTAACTCTTAAACCTCAAACATAATTTCAAATTGTACTTAAAAAATAATTTTAATTAAAACCTCTTCAGGTTTGGTTTAATAATGTGGTTACTTCTACGGTAGTTTTATTTCAGATGTTGGTGTTAGAATAAGGAGAAACATTCTCTGCATCCCTTTTTAAAATCATCTCGTGACAAATGTCTATTGTCTATTGTAGTCCATTTCTATTTGGACATGTGAAAGCTTCATAATTTTTATTTGTATTTATGTATTCATGCTTGGCAGAGAAGCCACCTGCTCAGTGACTGAGTACCTGTCATCTTTGGACCTATCAGAAAAGAAAAGAATGTAGGTATTATATCACATGGTGGAGACATCAACCATCAAGAAGCTTTGCCTGATTTTTCAGTTTTTGTTTCACAAGTGAAATTGAAAAAAGCCAAAAAACAAAACAAAACCAAAATAATAATAATAAAAAAGCCCAATTAAAATAAAGTATTGCTTAATGAGCATGGGATTTGAACATTTGAGCTGTCAAGTATTCAAAACTTTCTTATACTGCAAAGCATTTCCTCCTGCATTTTGACAGCTGTCTTAATTAAAATCTAAACTGAAATGTTGCTGGGAATACATAATCACTTTTATATGATGTGCATACCTTTTGTGGATTCTGTTGTTGTTTGTGACCATGCCAGAAAAAAACACACCAGTAAAACTAATAAAATCTAGTTTGCTGTTTAAATGACTTCACAGGCTACCTCCTTGTTTAAATATAACTCAAGAAGGAAGCGTGAAGGAGGTAGTCTTAATGTGTAAAAGCAAAAAACCAAACAACACCTGTCAAAACTCAAATATTCTGATATCCCAGACTTTTTCCTAAATTGTACAAGTGGTTGATTTATGACTTTCAAGATCCTTGCTTGCCACCAGTCAGAACAAAACAGCAAGGAATTTCTATGAGATCAGCCAGGATATGTCTGACCATAAAGTTCTTTGGGGGTGTAGGCAATGCTATTTAGACAGAATTTCAGTGTGTTAATTGTCACTTCTAATTAGGAATACTACACTTTGGTGCCCACCTTCACAAAGAGAATTGGCTAATCAGGAGCTGTTAACAGCTCAGGAAGAAATCAGTACTATTTTGGGCAAGCCAGTCTATCTGTCTCCAACATTTGCTTCTCTACAAAATGTGGACAGTTTTATATCTACATCACAGAATATTTATGGACTGCTTTTTAAGGAAAAACAAAACCCCAAAAAATCAACAAACAACAGAACAGAAGGAACTGGTGTTATTTGCAGAAGCTTTTTTAATACTTAAATGATACGTTTTTACCTTTACTTGATGCCAAAACACCCAGGTATGAAGCGTAGTATTTAAAAAACTCTTCATGTTTTCTTCAGATTTAAAATTTTATGCTTCCCAGAGTGTTTATGTGTAGTGCACTGCCAGGAGGAGAGAACTGAGCTCGCCATGTAGAGGAACCAAAAGCAGTGTAAGTGCACAAGCCTCAGTTGCTATCTGGGGTAATTAGCCCTGCAGGGGTATGCTCTGCGAGATGTGAGCTAGTGCAGAGATTGTGCTAAAGCTCAGCATTGTATTTGTTGGCATGCCCTTTGTGCCTTAGTTTCCAATCTAAAAATCTTCTTGGCTCAAAGGAGATTAAAAGTTAATTCACTGCTGTTTCATAAGGTATATACGTACCCGGACGGAATTAAGGTTGCAGGGGCAGAATTAAGTGACATTTTTAAACTTCTGAGTGTTTTTACTTAACAATCTTATTAAGTCACTTGATGAATTTTTTGCAATATAGTGAGTCTTCAAGTCATCCAACTAAATGTTTTGAAGGAGAGCTTTAACCCATTAAATAAAAGAGGATTATGTATGTAACTAACTGCAAGTGGGATCTTGCAAGGATAATTGAATTTCTGTCAAATGTTGTCTGTTACAGTCTGGTTTAAGAATTGTAGCATTTTGTGCTTCCCTGGGGGTAGAATTATTCCATAGTGGGCTTGCAGTATCTCATTTTAAGTTAAAATCTGCTTATTTCAAGTGAATAGCCTTTTTTTGTTGTTTAAAAGCTACTCATCTTCATCTAAACAGAAGCCACTCATTCATCAATTAATTTTAACTGTTGAAACCTATTTATTCGCTGTGGCTTGCAGATCAATCTAGCATTTGTCTGTAAGAAATCTTATACGTAATTTTTGTTACCTTTATTTAATTAGTTTAGAAAAAGACAAAGAAACTTACAGCTTACATCAGCATTTCTGTTTGATTAGAAAAACAATTATTTTTATGACTGTTCTGGAATTTCAGAGTACTATTCTAATACACTGTAATGCATTCCATTTCTAATTTCAACTTGGTAGCCGAAATCATTGAAGATAGGACATACCCCGTTACTTGAATATACTTGCAAGCTTTCAGAGGTTAAACACTTATGGTCTATGCATAATCAATGTGTATGGTAGTGCAATTAATGTTAACTTTAATGAAATGCATGAATATTTAAAACTTAATGAATCTGACTTTACAGCATGCTTTACAGCCTGGCTCACATATGTGAACAGTATTGACTGTTGGCCTCTGGATGTCAGCAGTGTATCACGAAATTCCTGCAATCAGCCACTGTTTTCATGCTTCCTCCCAGAAATATCTGTGACTTGTGGTCTCTGCACACCTCCAGAACACCCAGTACTTTTTCCTCTTATAAATTATTCACTTACTCTGTACCAATTAGTTCTACCAGTTGCTAGGTTTGTTATCAAGTTAAGCTTCAAGACAAGAACCTGAACTCAATGAGTGATTAAAAATTTATTAGCAGAGATGATTAAATATGCAGATAGTCTGTGAAGCTTGTTCTTGAAACCATTATATTACCTTTTTAATACTAATGATTTGTATAATTAATTTTATAAAAGCCTGAAAGTCTTTTAAAAAAATTCAGAGTAGGACATAAAAGGGAAGAGATTAAATGCAGAGGAGGCAGTGAACCTGAGCATTAAAACAGCTCATTCACATGTATAGGCAATAAAGTGATTTCCTTACAGGAATAGTTTGTGGTTTTTCTTCCCCTCTGCTAAGTTGATTATTTTATTAATCTTTTAAGCAATTTGGGAAAACTCTTATCAACTAGTGAGTCATATTTTCAAAATAGAACTTGATGTGATGAACACTGATAATACAGATGATTCCCCAAAACTTTACAATTACAACATTTGAGCACATGTTGGATTTAGGCATGTGAGGAGCCCCAGGGCTTCCTCGGGAAGGAAGGTACGGGGGCATTAATGCCCATGGTGCCACTGGGCAGCGTGGCCAGCGCCAGGCGAGGCTCCTGAGGGATGGCTGCCCTCACGCCGTGTTCTGAGGGGTGGGAAGTATGCCACTGGGCAGCGTGGCCAGCGCCAAATGAAGCCCCTGAGGGATGGCTGCCCTCATGCCGTGTTCTGAGGGGTGGGAGGTATGCCACTGGGCAGCGTGGCCAGCGCCAGGCGAGGCTCCTGAGGGATGGCTGCCCTCACGCCGTGTTCTGAGGGGTGGGAAGTACGCAGAGCCCTGTGGCTGTGCCCGTGCCAGGCCTGGCTGGGGTGGCAGCAGGGACTCCCCAGAACCCGCTGGCAGGGGGAGCAGCCTGCTGCTGGTGAACCTGCAGGGCTGGCTCAGGAGATGGGCCGGTCCTCCTTTCCTAGGGGGAAAGAAAACAAATGGCTTTACTGCCCCTTAAGGGAGTAGCTGGAGCAGAAGTCAGTCCTGGGGCCAGGCCTCTTGCCTTCCATGTTCCTGAGAGAAGTGAGCCCTCACGGCGGTAGCTGTGGCTGTGGGGAGCTGATGCCAGCCAAGGATGCTGACATGACACAGCTTTTGGCATCTGCTGGTATGTGCAGTGAGCAGGGTGGGAGCTGGTTTGTGTCACCTCTGTGAGAGGGCTCAGGAGGTAATGAGACCTGGCCACACGCTAGGAGCTGAAGCATGCCGGGGCCATGAGGGAGGCTTTGGGGCGAGCTGTGAGTTGCCATGCTAGCAGGGCTGGCAGCGCTGGGTGAGGAGCACAACTCAGCCCCCAGTTCTCTGTTCTCTCCCTCTCCTTCCATCTCTGCCTGGTGCAGTGCCACCAAAGGCAAGAGCTGATGGCCCAGGCACACCACAGGAGTGAGGTGCTGCAGATGAGGCTTGAAGGAAGGTGAGGGTCTGCCCCAGCTTTTCCTGGAGGGCCTGGACAAGGCGGGGGTGAGAGCTACCCAACCTCCTGCAACCCCAGCAGCTGCCCCTCAGTGAGGCTGATGAGCCCCACCAGCTGGAAATTGTCAGAGTTAATGAGTTGCCCTTAAAAAAATATGTGCGAGCAGTGTTTGGGTAGTAGGTGTGTGCTCTGGTGAGGCTGCTATGAAAAGTGAGTAAAATTGTTTATTTTTATTTTTTAAAGGCTCTGGCTTTGGGGTGGGAAAGGAAAATAATGACTGGAGGTTGTCGTGCATTTGTTGTGTTGCCCCTTTTGGGTTTTCTCTCCTTTTTCTGAAGTAGGGTGCCTTTATTCTCAAGTGCTAAGCTCTGTACAGCAGTATTTAGGCCTGAGTTCCACGAAGTGCTGTTTGTGTTTCTAGGCCTGGCTGCAGAAGGCAGCACAACTGTAGCAAAGCCTTTACTGGAGTAAGACCCAACAATAGTGTTTGCATTGCTGTCCTCACTGAGCTTGCACAGCTAGGAGCTCACTGGGGAGGATAATTCTAAGTAAAAATTGTTGGTCTTTGGGTAAAATAGAAGATTTGCCTCTTTGATGGTGAGACATTAAGACTGTGTCCTAGGGACTTTAGCAGAAGGCAGTCTTTGGAAAGCGTTTCCGCAGTGCTCCCAGAGATGCATTGTACATGGATGTCCTTGCTCTGAGCTAACTCAAAACAACCACTTTTGACAAAGACACTTCAGCTTCCCCTTCTAGTGTACCAGTCACCTGCTTGGGGATAGGGAAGGAGCAGATGAAAAAGGATTTGCTAGAGGAAGAATGTTAGTAGAAAAATGTTGAGAGCAAGTTGACTGAAGTGCTTCCTGCTTTTCTCCTTGTGGCTGAAGCTGAACAAAGAATGAACGTTTAGTTCCCCATTCCTGAATATGGCATAGAATGCTGTGGTTTTGTGTGAGGTCATGAATTTAGACTGGTTTTTAGTGTCAATGAAAACTTTCTAAAATGAAAAAAGTCCTTAAAATGAAGGAAATGAAATATATAATTTTAAATCCCTTTACAATGTGGGAGAAAGAAGACATGAAGTGTTCACAGTTTGTGGGTTTGTTTTATTTTGTTGCTAATTTTTAGCTTGATGTGGTAATTTTTTAACAAAAAAACTTGTTCCACTAAATAGTGCGGAACTTTGCAATTGCCAAATTTGCAGCCTAAATTAAATGTTCAAGTTCTGGGAAATAACTCATGGAAAAATGTCTTCTGATGATGGATGTGAGGTCAGCTATGCAAACTAAAATATTTTTTTCCCCAGCTATATGGTATAGGGCTGTGGTGCTCAGACCATATGCATAGCTAGTTATTTTTAGGCATTTAAGGAGAATGTAAAGGAGGTGATATGTGTGGGAGGATGGAAGGGTACTGAGAGAATTTTAAGAGATGCTAACACTTGGAACAACAATAGATATGCTATTGGAGTGATTTTTCCTAACCTGTACACATCACGTCTGGAAGGGTTTGCCTCGGTACTAAACAATTAGAAGTCCTCATTTTTAAATGATGCATGTACATCTTTGTGTGCTGTGCCTAATGCTACAGATTTCTGTATGCTTAAGATAATGTGTGTAAGTGTTGGCAGGATCAGAGTCAAAGATGTCAAAAATAACTTGAAGGGCTTGTGGAAATTTACAAAGTGTAATAAGGTGATACTTCAATTGGTGCTGAAGTGGAAATTGTAGCTGATATTATATTTAATGATGGACTGTGGTCACTGGGTTCACTGTGACTGAACATCTCTATTTTTGAAGTAAATGAAGAGCAGTATATGAAGTTGAACTAAAAATTAAGAATGTTTTTCTCTTGTACATTGGTATTGCTCTTTATGCTTATTATCCTGCATTGTGTGTGCATAAAAAAAAAGAAACACTGAAAAACTTCAACCAAACCTCCCTCATGATGGCCCTGAGAATCCCATAAGGAAGGAATTTGCAGTGGGTATCTATATTTGAAATGGCCTTGGCCTTGTGAAAGTGTAAGATGTGTGACACTTTTAAAGAACAAGTTCTTCATTCCTCATCACTGTAAAGGAATGATCTAATTTTTTCTTTTGCTTTGCTAGAAATAAAACTAATGAGCTGGTTCAGAGTACCAGCAGTACAGGTGGGGCTTAAAGGTTTTCCCATGGAAAACAGGTACAGCTCAATTGTATTACCCCTTGGTAAAGGGAGTTGGCAACAAACAAATTCTAGATTGCTCTGTGGTGAAGTGAAATGCTTATTTGTCTGCAGGAATGTGTGCTCCACTTCTGCTTCTACTTCCACTTGAAATCAGGCCATATCACTCAGCATGGATTTAGAAACACAGGGAAGAATGAATTTGCTTTTGCCATTACACTTATCCAAGGAGTTGCAATAGTGTTAACTATTGATGCTCTTCTCAGCTTTCAACTTGTGTCTTCTTGTGTATATAATTCTTTCTAATTACATTTTATTAGCTGCAGAAATTAATTTCTTGAGTATTTTTTTGTCATTTGTCTTGCTAGATATTTTTCATTAGAAAAGAGGTTTTTTGTTCTCTGAACAAATTTTTGATGCAATCTGGAAGCAGCATTGGTTCTGTAGTTGCTGAATCTAGTGCTGAAAGCGTGATATTTAATGGATTAATGCATATGTACTGTTCAGGATGTTTTCAAAGTTGTAACCGTAGGAGAAATGTGTATTTGATCTAATACAGACTCTTCACAAGTAAGTCTGACGGAGAAACTCTGCTATGTTAGGTTATACAGATAAAACAAAACAAAAAAATATTTCAGCTAACTGACCATCTTTATAGTGGAATGGTTTGCCTTTATAGTATATAAGAGTGGTTGTGGGCAGAACAAGAGAAGACAAACTAAACAAATAGGGATCTCTCAAAGAAGAGAACAGTGGTGATGGATCTAGAGGAAACAATCTCCAAGCAAAAGCTACAGAACTATGGCTGTTTAGCCAAGTGGTCTGTAGCAGTTTGAACCTGAGAAGGAGAAAAGTGAATGAGAAGATGCAATAGAATACATTAGAGAAGAACAGCTACTTCAGCTGCTTGGGGTGGGAGAAGAGTCTTAATCTGTTTGACCCATAATTGAGACATTCTTGAAGGGATGGGTATGAATCTGAAATCCACTCTGTCAGTGACTTGTGGAGTCTCCTGGAGCAATTCTGAATTAGTGAAGCACTGGTGTTTTTACTGGATAATTCTCAATCATCGCTTGGCAGCCTGATGTTGTTGGGGAGGTTTTGTTCTGAGGGGGTTGTGTGGATTATTGACCCAATCTAAACATCTTATGCTCTGCCTAACAAAAACAGTATAAACTGGAGACAGATGGAATGATGGTGAGACAGAAGTGAGGCGTACACATCCCATGGGTTGCAATTGTAAGGCCTGAGCATAGAGGAAGAGACTAGTAAGAATTCTTCTGTTTACTCATTTGGCATCATTTGGTGTGATGCTATGTAATTGTAATTAAAATGCAGCTGTCTTGTGACCCTATTCTGGCTTAGATTTCTGGCTGAAGATATGGATCTATGCTTGCTAGGAGTTAGCTTTGACAATTGTTACTTGAAAGTTTTATTGGAAGCTGACTTTGAAGTGTTGAAGTATTTGAATGGGCTGTGAAGTTTACTTTAAACTTTGCTATGGTATCTCTGTTGAAGAGTAGCTTAGATATTTAAAAAAAGTAGAAAGGTGGAAACCACATATGTAAGCATGTTAACTTTTTATTAAAATAAATCATTCCAGGAGACCTCATTAAGCCAGGATGTTATTCTAAAAGTGAATATACATGTTGACAGCTACACCCATAAATTTGAAAACTGCAAACATGTTCAGCATAAAAGCCATTTTTGAAAAAAAGCTGTTGCTCTGCCCTTGTACTAATTTAAGAATTGTTCATTCATTCTGATTTTTATAGTTTCTTTTTGCATATATAACTGGGACAGTTTTAAAAGTGCATTATAGAATCATTCATGATGAGACAAACTTCATAATGCAGATGATTATTTTTAAAAATGCATAATTTTTCTACAGGCTCAAAATATCAAATAAACTCAATAATTCCAGTATTTTTCTTTTTAAACAAATGAAATGACCTGTCCATAAACTGTACCTCTGTACAGTATTCTTGTGAAGAATTTCTGTTTCCCAGGGTTCATGATGTGAGTTTAAATTGTTTGGCTCTAGTGGTAGGTTTGGTGAAGAGGTTCTCTTGTTCTATTCCTGCTCTATCTGGATGTGTAATAATCTTCACAGGCAGCACAAGATCATCTCAGGCAGTCTCTTCTTTTGGTGCCTTTCTGCCAGAGGACGTTTAAGGTACCCATATTTAAGATGATTTCATTAAATTAGAGACTTGATATCAATGCAGTTTGTGGAAGTCTAATTGGCACAAAGGGAGATGAGTATTCTGTCTGTGGATGCAGATTCTGAGGCAAAGTAAACAATCAGTCCTGACCTCAGGTTTGTTTTCTCACTGGTGTGGGAGGAAGGAGGAGGAACGAATCACTTGTCTGCTCTGTGTGGGTGGAACCAAGATGGTATTTAGAAGATAGAATAATTTTAAGTGAAGATCAGTAATGAGAAATCCCACCAGGAAGAGCACAGGAAGATGGCAAAAAGTCATGAGGTGATGGAGAGGATCTGAGCAAGGGACAAGACCATGGGTTGAAATGGTTCTTTGGCATTAAGAAACACAAAGTATGTTTTTGTTTGTTTATGTTTGTTTTTTTGAGGGGAGGCGGGTCCTTTTATTTGAGTAGGTAGATATTTTTGTGGTTACTTTTAATATGTAAAATGTTTGTGTACTATCTAATTACTTGAGTTTTGTCATACTTAGCAAATGGCTTCTAGGTTCTACATGATAGTACTTTATTTGGGAAGGATTTGCTATTCATGCTTAAATGTATGTTACCTTAGACATTTGGCCAGGGCTGTGTTGTTTTCCCCACTACTTGAATTAAAATATTTTTCATAGAAAATATTTCCTTCTGGGCAGTGATGCAATAAGGAACAGGAGAGACAGGGGAAGGGTGCCAAAATAATCTGATGACACTTGAAGTGATTTAGTACAGTGCCAACAGAAACAGTGTTTATGAGAGAGCTTTTGATACATTAACTGACCTGTTACAGTGTAGTTGTTCAAAACTTTTGATAGGTGGGTAATATGTTTACATTGATGACAAATGAAAGACAGAGGTAGTACTATCCTCAAGGGTTCACATTAATATGTGTGTGTTTGTATATTAACAGGGGCTCCAGTTCAGACTTTGTCTTCACAGCCAAAATCCCCAGTTTTGCTACAGAAAGGCTGTCAGGTATGTGCACTGCAGAAAATAAATCTGCATGGAGTAAAGGAAATCATAAAACCTACAGAGTTCCTGGACAGTACTGACACAGATTCTTTCTAATGAAATTAATTGCAGACGTAGTTGTGCTGTTTCTTGCCTCCTCCAATCTAACTGAATGAAGGCACCTCAAACAGGCTTTTATTAGTGAAAATTAGTGGAAACCATCTGCTAAAGGAGAATCTGTGCAAAGCACATCCTTATCTCTAATTAGTCTCAAACAGATTTTCATCTCTCATTATACTATATGTTATTTGTGGGTAGTGGGAAGAGGAAGGAGTAAATTGATTATTTCAATTTACAGCAGCAGTTCTCAGTGAATCCCAGCATATTACTACTTTCCTATGTATTGAGTTAATCTGCTGCCTCAGTTTTATTATTTGTAACACATTCTGGTATCTTTGATATGGGCAGGGAAACAACCCTCAGTCTGAGTGGGTTGTGTTTGCTGTTTTTGTTTTTTGAGGTTTTCTTGGGTCTGTTTTGGTTTTTTCTGGTGTTGAGTAATAAAAAGTCAAAACCTAAACTTATGCATCCAAATTACAATGTCCAAAGGAGGAACATGAAAATGTGTGAAGGATCTGGATGGGAAGCCTTATAAGGAGCAGCTGAGGTAAACCTGGAGAAGGGGAGACTTCATTGCAATCTTCAATGTCCTCATGAGGGAAGCTGGAGGGACAAATGGTGACTGCTCTTGTCACCAGTGGTGGGACCTGAGCGAATGGCATGAACCTGTGTCAGGGGAGATTTAGGCTGGATATCAGGAAAAGGTTCTTCACCCTGGGGGTGGCTGGGCACTGGGATGGGCTCCCCATGGAAATGGTTGCAGTACCAAACCTGACAGAGTTCAAGAAGGCTTTGGACAACGCTCTCAGGCACAGGGTGTGACTCTTAGGGAGTGTTCTGTGCAGGGCTGAGAGTTGGGCTTGGTGATCTTCATGCGTCCCTCCAACTTAGCTTTTTCTGTCATATTATGCATAGGAGATTCTTTATGTAGTAGACACCCAAGAAAAAGTGAGGCTTCAAAGGGTAGTGGCTCTTGCACATTGCCCTCAGCTGACATGTCCAAAATCATGTAATGATTACACTGTGGAATTCAGGTAGTAACATTCAAGATTTCCTATCCAAGTTTTAGAGCTTGGGGTAGAGGCAATGACAGATCTAGACAAGGGCAACTAACAGGTTAGGAAAAACAGTAGTGGCAGAGAAAGGTCTAGAGTGATGCTGTATGAGGATAAACAGCACTGGTGCTGAAGAAGGGAAATAAAACACTGTAGCCTACAGCTAGTAACACATTAGTCTGACCTAAACATTTCTGTGTTGTCTGGTGTTTGTGCTGAAAAAACATCTTTAGAAGGAAGAACAATGAAGGCTCATCATGTCAAGTTGATAAATGTGGAATAAATATAGTGATTACAAATTTCTGTGGAAGATTTTCAGTTTTTCTCTGCTAACCAAAAAAAGACTAGAGTTTTCTGCAAAGGTAATAGTGAGCAGGAGTACGTGAAACTGAAAAAGAGCACCAAAGAAGTAGGTGCCTGCCACTTAAAAATTGTAGCCACTGAGATGTCTTCCACTTAAAAATTGAGATATCTGCCAATTCATTTACTGCCGGTCCTGGTGATGGATGGAAACAAATCATGCTGGTGTGGTACACTGAAGTCAGAGAGGGAAGTATGCTTACAGTTGCTTGTTTTCCACTGAACCTTAAACTATTTTTAAGGCAGCAGACTCAAAAATAATTCCATGAACATGTTCAGGTGTTAGACTCTTGGTACCCAGCAAGACATATTCTGAAGCAAAACCTATGTACTGTGACCGTACTAACAGAGCACAGCAGTGTACCAAATGTGTGCTATGAGTACTTTTAATGGCGTTTAGCTGTGACTATTATGTGCAGACTCTTTCATTATTTGTAATGCAAAAGATGGTATGTCTTTGAGCAAGCATTCATTTTTTTTGTTCTCCTGCCATGTGCAGGAGTAATCAGTCAAATAAGTAAACAGTGATATTTTTATATAGGCCAACAGATCTTTAGGTGATGCATTATACCTAGACTAATATCTTTTCATGTAATGGTTTGTAGGTTTGGTTTTGGTTTTGTTGTTGTTGGGGTTTGTTTGTTTTTGTTCTTTGGGTTTTCTGTTGTGTGTGGGGGTTTTGTTTTGTTTTTGGGGTTTTTTATTGTTTAGTTTTGATTTAGGTGGTTTTTTTTTGTGCAACACAAGCTGCCCTTGTAAGGGAGAAGAAAATAGATGGAGCTGGGGAACTGAGCAAATATGACCATATGGCAGCATATCCTAGTGTATTCTTCCAGATTCTGCTGTGGAAATAATAACAGTAAGACTTCTATGGTATAAAATAGGTTCTATAGCTAGGCCCATTTTCTTAAGTGTGGTTTAAAAAAACTGTAAACCTTTAGTATTAATTTCATGTCTAGTCTAAACTGCCTAGGTGTGTACAGTTCCTTGTTAAACTTAGTTTTCCAGTTAGCTTATTTTAATTTTTCAATAGTTTGGCTTATAACTGGAGGTAATTCAACTGGGTTAGACTATTTTTTCATTTGGGTCAAAGAATTATTTTGATGTATCCTCTCTCCTGTGAAAACTTCTGCCCCAAACTCCTGCATCTGGGAAACTGTCGATGATTGTCACAGGTAGAAATGCAAGCTGACTGGTTCTGTAGGAGGGATGAAGAAAGCATAATGGAGCGCTGAAGAGATGAGATTAAACAAATTGAAAATGAGTACCTGTTGCTTTTAGGAACAGCTACTTTGAGAATAAAGGTTTCTCACCTCATTCCCAAAATGCTGGGTCTCCTTTTGTAACCAGTCTGTCATTAGAGACCTTCTTTCAGCAGGCTATGCCTTGTCTGTTCTTAATTAGTTATTACTGGACTATGAACTATTGGCAGCTATTTGGTCCCACTTAGACTCTTGAATTCCACTCCCTCTCAGGCAAAGAGTTGCAGTTCTTGTTATGTGGAGAAAGTTCTTTGTGTCTTTTTAAACATGCTTCTCAATATGTTGATAAGCAACAAGTAGAGCAGGTGATGTGCTTTACTTCAGCAATTGTTACTTCATAGATATGGGTGGAATTCTGCTGGAAAAGGGAGCAGTTAAGAGTTGAACTGTCTCCCTTTTGAATACTTTCTGTATTCCTCTTGGCTCTTTAATGAGGTAGTCAGAGCTACATTTAAAAGAAAAGGTGAGTATTTTGATTAAAAAAATAACGTGATATTTTTACTTTTCTGTTTTGTTGCTTTCCTTTGCTTTTTTTCTTTTCAGTTTTTAATACTGTTTATTTTTTGTGACCTCTGAGAATTGAACTGGTGTTTTTGTTGTGGTAGTATCTAACTGCTGCCTAATCATTGCATATGCATGCCTCAGGGTTATTCTTCCCCAATACTTTGAATTCAAATACACTTTATTTCCCATTTAAAACAAAAAAATGGTTAGTGCAGAAATAGATTATTCATATACACGAGAGAGGATGTCATCCTGCCTGGTGTGTTGTTCTGTGTCATCCTTAGTGTTGTCTGATATAACGAGTATTTTAGAAGATGTAAAATTGGGGTTGTCAGTGCTCAGAAAAAATCCAGTGAGGCAGCAGAGACTGTTGGATATCAAGGAAAAGGGAAAATAAATGGTATTTTTTTGAGACAAGTGGCTGGGCTGGCTTTCTAAATCAAGAAAGGTACTGATCCTGAAAAGAAAAGCTGACAAATCTAGGACTCTAATGAAGTGAGTGGATGAATGAAGCAGCATGAACTTTGTCTGGAAGGAAAGTGGAGAAAGAGATGGCTTGATTACGGAGAAGTTTGAAAGTAGAATTTTTTTTTCTTATTTGGTTCATTGAGTCATTTGTGTACGCTTTTACAAATGACCAGTAAATTAAACTTCTGAAAATTGCCATTTGTAACTATTCCAAACTGCCAGTTTGAATGGTCTGTGAAGATATCTTTCCATCCACACCACTTCCCCTGCCACTTTCAGTTAAGATTGGACCCTGATGGATAGCATCATTTTGTCACATTGTGGCACTTTATAAATAACATAATGCAGTGATGTACAGTGCACTGACAATTGCAGTTTTAGTAGCTATTGGGAAAGCTAAAAATGAACATTTTCCATAATCTAGATCGTTTACTTAGGCAGCTGGGCTTTCTGCACATCTCCAGTATGTATTCCCATAAGATATTAAAAAAGATGTATATGTTTTTATTATATTGTGTATACACTTTGATAGGTGTAAAACAAGTTTACATTTTAAATGCATTTGTGCTACTATCAGAGAAAAGCAAAACAAAATAAATTGATGCCAGGGGAAATGTCAGGCATGCAACACAGATTTGTTAAATAAACATTACTGTGTGGCATTACCTAATGTTATCACTTTGTTTCCCTAGTGGCTCTTTTTTTTGATTATCTGCATTTCTAAAGACTGTGCACATTTCAGACACACGAAGAACAGGCTACAGGGATTCTACTTATCTGAAGAGCCTTGCAAAAATACAGAATATGATGGTATTTCTTTATTTATAGGTATGCTAAAAGCATAGGAGTACTTTAGTAATTTTTGTTGTGGAAGGGATGATGTGAAGAAATTTCATTATGGAACTTTTGGAAACTCTATGGGAACTGTATGTAGTAAAACTTAGAAAAATAGAATTTCAGGGATATAAATGAGAGTAAAAAGTATATAATGCTTTTTCTGAATATCTTTCAGGTTAGAAACCAAGATTAAAATGCTTATTTAGAATTTGTTTAAAACACTGTCCAATGGATAGCACAGATAGGCTTGTAACTTTTGAAGGCGATTTCATAATCTTCACTTGGATGTAAATTCTGCTTATTCATAGAACAGTGCTGTAGAAGCCAATATGCAGTGTAGGTAATGCTTTTAAATGGTGTAAATTTAGGAAATCTTGTGAAGAATTCTGTGTAGGGGAAATCCCTCCTCCTCTAGGCAATTCACACCCAATACTAGAGACTTGAGTACCTGCACATCCACTGCACGACTTGTTCAAACGAGCTGGATTAATTAGCAACAATTCATAGTAATACCAGCTAGGAGTTGGCCTGGTTATGTATTTGCTGTTGCAATATTAGATTGCATAATGTATGTATGTTTATCTGAAGAGTATAAGGCTTATTTTCAGGGTTTGCATAATCAGCATATTTCAAGCAAGTCTGATGCAGAAAAGTGACCAGGATAAAAAAGAATATCAAAGCTGAATGTTCTTACCATCTGTTCAGTTTATTTCATATACCATGTTGCTGGTCTTAATCCAAGTCCAAATAATCTTGTATCCATATTACAGCTGACATCAGCTGGCCTGTCTTTTGGCTGTTGGTAGAGAAGAGGGAAGTCTGAGGCAAGAGAACTGATCCTGACATATTATCTAGAGCATCTGGAGGGGAAAGTTTGCACTGATGTTACCTTTCCCAGGAGGAGAACTTAATTTGAACTCAGATCAGTAGTCTGTCATGCCTGCATAATTGTCAGGAGTGTTTTTTATGCATTTTTTCCTCCCTTGTTAAATGTTGACTTGGATGCAGGACTCAAAGCTATAGTAAGTTTGCTGATGACACTAAATTAGGAGGAGCTGTTGACTCCCTTGAGGGCAAAGAGGCCCTGACAGGAAATCTTGACAAATTGGAGAGATGACCACCAGCCTTAATGACGTTTAGAACAGGGGTGAATGCTGGATTCTGTAGTGCTGGACCTGGGATGGGGCAGCCCTTGCAGACTGGGGTTGGATAGCAGCCCCATGGAATGGGACCTGGGGATCCTGGTCAATGGCAAGTGGAGTATGAGTTGGCAGGGCCTTGGCGGCCAAAGCCAACCCTGTCCTGGAGTGCATCAAGCACTGAGTTTCCAGCTGGATAAGGGAGGGGATTGTCCTGCTCCGCTCTGGTGCAGCCTCACCTTGAATATTGTGTGCAGTGCTGGGTGCCACAATATAAGAATAATAATAAAGCTATTAGAGGGTGCTCGGAGGAGGGCCATGAGGATGGTGAAGGGTGTCAAGGGGGAGTTGGATGAGAAGCAGCTGAAGTCGCTTGGTTTTTCAGATTGGATGTGGAGACTTCATTGCAGTCTTTAGCTTCCTCGTGAGGGCCAGTGCCAGAGCAGGAGCTGGTCTCTCCCTGGTAACCAACAGTAGGACCCAGGGCAATGGTTGGAAGTTGTGTCAGGGGAGGTTTAGGTTGGATGTTAGCGCAAAGCTCTCCACGCAGAGGGTGGTTGAACACTGGAACAGGCTCGCCAGGGAGGTGGTCACAGCACTAAGCCTGACAGGTCGAGTTCTTGGACAATGTTCTCAGGTGTATGGTATCATTTTTGGGGATGTGCAGAACTCAAGTCAAACTTGATGATCATTGTTGGTCTCTACTAACTCAGGATATTCTATGACTTTGCCACCTAAAGGTTATTTGGGTATAATTAATTGATTTTGATTATTAAGTAGGGAACAACAAAAAAATTATATGTAAGGAAAAATTGACTTCTCTCTTGACCAATCCATCAGGTACAGCCTACAACAGGAATCTTCAGTTGATTTAATGAAGCAGTTCGTAGAAGTGGCAAAGAGAAATAGCTTACAAGATTTCTATTAATCTCTTGATGAACAAGAATGTAGAAGCAGGGGTTTGTGGATCTTTTTGGTTGTGTTTTTGATGTATGTGTGGTCTGACTTTCAATTTTATCTATCAGACTCAATCTCATGGCCTTTGCTACTCTCCCTTTCTGAAAAGAGGTCTGGCAAGGCATTAGTCACTCCTCTTACTCCCATTTTTTGATTTTTGAACAATGCATTGTTTCCTTCCCTAATATCATCATATCTTGTATGGGTAAAAATAAAGAATGGTTGTTCTGGTTTCTTTCCTAGTGCCTGCCACACCTGAGGGATCTGCTGCTCCCAAGGAAATGGTGTGGCTTGGGTCTGACTTCTCCAGATCATGATATGTTCAGAGCAGACATGTTTTTTGAGGACTTCAACCAAAATATGGCAGTGATAATTTCAGTATGTGCAAATTAAATATAAACAGAAACCTTGTAACTTTAACTGAACAGGTGGCATTTCTGTGTAGGTTAGTATAAATCACTTTCCCAAATTCCATTTTTGTTTCCTGTTCTCCAAGACTGACATTGATTGCTTGCCTCCTTTTTCTCCCATGAATTAAAAACATTGAAGCAAGAAGTTATCTCTGGAGAAAAACGTAATTTCAGAAGAGTTCTGTTCTGGTGAAGGCATGATTTTGTGTTGGAGAATCATGTGCTTTTAACTACAAATATTCTGTATCTTTATTAACCATGTTCTATGGTGTATATATGCTAGAAATGTGCTGAACAGAAACCCTGTGTTCTTGGGGCATGTGGCAGGCTAGATGGACAGCTGTGTCAGAGGTTCACAGTACATCATACTGAATATGTACCGGGTTATTTTTAAATTAAAAACTCCAAGTCCTGAGCCTTATCCAGATGAAGAGGAGTTGGTGTATTGCTCATTAATTTAGGAGATGGATCAGCTCCTGAATTTCTTCCTTTGTTGCATAAAACTGACAGAGGAGAAATTCAATACTATAGGTTTTGCTGTAGGTATAAAACTAATTGCCACCACTGTAATTTCTAGGCTGGAATTCAACTCTCTTTTTAAAAATGAACTCTAAAAATAACCTTTCTTTTTTGTTATTGTTAACCCTATTAATGGACTCTATCACCTAGTGGAAGGACTTTAATCCTGTCATCCACCTTTTCTCGTATTTTTCCTGAAATCTATCATTTGCAGCATGTGGCAATGGAGACTCTTAAATAGTCACATATATTTATCCTTAAGAAGCAGGTTTTGCTGGGGTTCATGCTTGAGTCCGTTTTTCTTATCTTCCTCAAATGGCCAAAGTTAACTGATTTGAAAGGGCCTCATTTTAAATTACATTCATTCAGTGAAAACAGAAATTAACACTCAGAGACATCTATATGCTAATGATTGTAGCTCAGGGAATACCCTTCTAACCTTTTCAAAAGGAGTTGGTAAAAAGCCATTTCACTTGAAAGCAACTTAGTAAAAATGGTAGATTAATTAAATACAATAAAATTTCCCTAAAATCTTTATCCCATTTATCACTTATCATTATTTTTCCTTTTCACACATGGTACCTTAGCTCCAAACTGAATGTTCCAGGATGCATTTATTAAAACTGTTTTTCTACTGACATATATTAGATGCTGAAAAACAGAGGTTAATAATGTCATGAGTTTTAGGGATGGCATGCAAACAGAGGTGAAAAAACAGCCTCATCTATCAGGGTGCATAAGATACTAAGTGTATGAATTTTAGCAAAAGGCTAAAAAATGTGTAGAGGAAAGATTTCTTATAGCCCTTCCAGATGCTAAGAAATAAACTGAATGCAAAGATCCCAAGCCTTCAAGTCTTTTAAGGGCTGTGTCCACATCCATTAGTGAGTTTCTTGTAAATGCAGAATAGGACTATATTGATGCTTATAGGCAAATTTATTTTAAATGCAGTTTGTGTTTGTTCTTGACTCAGTTTGTAGGAGGTTAGAATTCCTGAGGAGGATAAATAGAGCATTGCACATATTAAGTGCCTTGTGCACACTGGTATTCTGCCTCGTAATACCTGCGTTACTGCCTTATGTGCCACATTTCTTAGACAAGGTCACTGCTGTAGAGGCCTTGCAGGTCCTTGAATCACACTCCTATCTGTGAGAAAAGGAAGAGTTTGTGGAAACAGTCTTTGTTGTTCTTAAACTGACTAGTGTTCATGTTGTGCTTGTTCTTAGAGGAAAAATTTCTAAGGAAAGGGCCTAAAAAGCTGATGCCTGATGCTACTTTGAAGCTACCCATCTGATTAGTCTTGTAGATCCTGATATGAAGTCAAACTAGGGTCAAATAAAGTATTAAGCCCTGGAGTAAGATGTGTCTGCCCTAGGGTAGAAGCAATTTGCAACTCATACTTGGTTTAAATTTCATAGCAGTAAAAATCCTATTGAAACAAAATGTGGCAATTATCACTGTTGAAATTCCAGTGAGGGAAACAATGGAGGAAGGTGATGGATCTGTGCTTGGTTTACTGATGAAAAAGTGATGTGAAGATACAAAAGGATCACAAGCTTTAGTAATACTTAGTTAAGCAGGCGTTACAGAACAGCTTTCCTTCCACCCAAAAGAGAGGCCTAGAAACCTTCCCAGATGGCTAAGGAGTGCATCCACAAGCCCAAAGGAGGCAGCTCTAAAAAACTGCATCCAGCTCTCAAGAGAGAGTCAAATATGCTGGGCAACCAGACAAGAGAAGATAGGTGGAGATGGTCCTTGAGCAGACAGGGACATTTGGGACTTGGGGATGGGAGGGTGAGACTTTTCTGCAGGAATTGATGGAGGAGGTAAAAGACTGGGTGATAACTACCTCCTATACAGAAAAGTGAGTAGCAATCTTTTGACTAAGAATTGCTAATAGGTAATATATGATTAAAAAGGAGTAACTGCCTTGAGCACATACCAGATGATTATGCAAGGTGTGAGAGAATGTCTTGTACAGAATTTGTTAGCAGCTCAACTGTACCCTAGGTTTTTTGTGTTATCAGAAAAGTAATGATCTATACTGCTGTGTTGCTCTCCCCCTGGTCTGCAGAAAGACAGTTTTAAAGCAGCTGTTGCTTAATGCCACAAAAAGCTAACATGACCTGGGATCAGAGCAGTTATGAACAACAGGATCTTTGTTTTTCACTGTTCTGAGTAGGAGCTGTTCTCTGCTCTCATGACTTCAACTTTCCCCTGGGTTTTAATCAAAATGATGTCTCTTTTAAAATTCCTTGAAAAGGAGAAAAACATCTTGCTTAAGCTGGCAGGTTTTAGTGTGTGTGCAATAAGGTGCATATTTACAATGCTAAATTGTCTTTTAGTCTGTTGCTCCTCCATCTCACACCAAAAGCCAAAACAACTGTTAAAATTGCCATTCTGCACCTAATCAATTTTGGAAGCAGCGTTTAATTCAGTGGCTGCCAGGAAGAAATGCTTTTCTGCACTGTTTTGGCTCTGGATAAAACACAATAATTCAAGCAATTTCCTTTGCTAATATGAGACTGTGTCTTTTTTTGGGCAGTTGGTACTGTGGGTTCTAGGCTGGTCTAGCTAAATAAAACCCCAAGGTGCCAGACTGGGTTTATTTCTTGGAGGTGTCAGATATTGATTTTTCTCAGTTTATGGTTTATGAAAGTAAACTCACATCTAAGTCCCTCTGGCAAAGTAATAGGGATTTGCAGGAGTTTAACAAGCTAAAGCAGATTCTGCAAATTGAGCAGATTACATATTTAAAGCCATGTAAAAATTTGACTAGGGGAGTTTCATAAATCCTGTTTGCTGAATGCTTCAGTAAGCCAGTTATTTGGTTAGCTGGGGTATGAAAATATAGTTAGCTGAGAGAGTTATTTATTATTTGAAGGTTGTATTCCCTGCAGAAAGATCAAAACTGTCTGAAGTTGATACTATTTATGTTAATGAAGATTTTTTAAAATTGATAGCTATATTATAGTTATGAATTGTCATGGTTAAAACAACTGAAAGAAAAAGCCTATCAAAAACCTCCTGCATAAAGATAATAGTGTAAAATTTCAACCATTTAAAAGTTTATAATAAAAACAAACCAAGCCTCTTTTGCAGAAGTCCTATTTTCAGTTGGTGATACTGTGTTTTACTGTACTTGCACAAGTTGTAGTGTAGTCCTCTAGAGCCAGAACACATATAGACCAAATCATGATAGGGAGAAAAATGCTGTTGTGGCTTGCTATAACTACCAGCTGATGTTGGTTTTTAATGAGATGATGAATTTAACTGGAATGCTATTTTTCAGCTTTATTTGAAGGGTGTCAGTAGTATAAGATTGTATTGTCTGTGTCACTGACAGTGCCTAAAAGAAAGTCTTCATAGTACTCCAACATTTCCCTTTATCATTTTGGAGCAATATTCAAATTGGTACTTGAGTTTAAATGTGTAAATTTGGTATGCTATGGTAGTTCAGCTCTTGAAAAAATGTACCAATGCCTTTAATCACCTGTTCTAGATGGAGTACTTAAGCACTTATGCATTCTTTTAAAAATCAAGCATTAATGATGTGATAAGTTTTTTCATTGCCTGAATGAATATAGATATGAATGAAAAATTGATGGTTATGTTTAACGGTATATAATGATAGTGCAAATGTCACTTGCACAACATTTAATCCACATTCAAAGAAACAAAAAAGATAACCCCACCACACCAAAACCTCAATTTTTCTTGGGTATTCTCGCCCTTCACTGAGATTGTAATTGGATTTGAAGGTAATTTCCCTGCTTTCATATTTTTTGTGTGAAATTTATGTAGTATTTTCTATTGTAAATGCTTCTGTATTTTTTTTAAAAAAATGTTTCTTTACAATATAAACACAGCTTTTTGTTGTCAGTAGTAGCAGACTCCTGATACTGCTTCTAAGCAAGTGTAAGCATCTACTTTTTTTCCTCCTCATCTTGGTTAAAGAAACATCCATGTTAAATTACACGTAATTTTAGCTGATTCACTTGAAAATAAAAACCATTAGTTCTCTTTGCTTCATTGTATGTAAAACTATAAAATGCAAGAAGTTGCTTGCTATAAGCCAGTCATTTAGAATATTAGTAGAACAAAAATCAGCTGGGACAGGGTGCTGTGTGTTGGAACCAAAATGGAGCATGCTGTTAACAAAAAGGAGAGTGAAAAGATTTCCTTCATGCATAAGCAAAGCATGTACTTGACAAAATATAAGTGAAGGAAAATGTGAATTTAATCAACTTCTATGTTGCCTACTTAGTTCCTTTCTGTTCTGTCTCTGCTGATAAAAGTTTGTCTTTGCGTGAGGTTTTAGGTATTCTGTTCCTATAATAAGAGCATAGCAAAGCCATGTAAGGACAAGGAGAAACTCTCTCAAGAGGAAAGGAGGACACAAGGCCAGCTTTGAAGGTTTGGGTCTCCCATGCTGCAGCCAGGCACAGAGCCAAACATCCAACTGATCCTGTGCATCACATGTAGAGGTGACATTGGGTTTGTAATCCAGCAACAACAACATTAGTTAATGGCATACTGAATTAGAGCGATCTGTAATTTTAATAAGTGTTTTATGGAAATAGATCCTTTAGTGAAGTTCAAGGGATTTAGTATTTTCCTACAGGAGATTGTGATGAATTACACAAGAAAAGCAAAGCACAAGCATACCCAGGGTTTGGATTTTCACATGTGTTGTATACAGTCATGTGATTGTAAAGGTATTTGCACTAAATTTGTGTGGCTATGTATTGTGTTACTTGGCTCTTGAAGCTTTTTGGCTGAGCTGTAACTATTCCCTTTTGGAGTGTTCATTCTCCCTATCCTACTTCCCCTCCCTTATCTCTAAAACAAACCAGAGGTATAATATTTACAGTTAGACTTGTGGGGGAATGCCTCTTTCTAACACTGCTGATGGGTAGAGCTTGCTAACTAGGAATCATCCATAAAGGAAAAGGCAGATTCTGGCAAACATAAATTGCCTTTTCTTCCTGCCTCTTCTTTGACTCAGTTTTCAGGCTCTGCAAACCACACTGGGGTTACTATTTTTGTAAAGCTTCAGAGGTTTGTGCCCACCTGTCCCTTTCCTGTTTTCCTCCAGTCCTACCCTAATAAGTACTTGTGGGTGATGTGACTATTACCAAATGTAGTCCATTCAGTATGATCTCTCCAACCCTAGATAAAGGAATAGTATGTGATTAGAGAAGATATAATCCATTGGATATTTACTAAATACTTCCTGCTAACCATAGTAGCCTCCTCAAATGAATAAAAAAATCTAACTTTCCACATCATTCATTTAAATTTAATCTCAGCTGAATCAAAGGCAAACAGATAGTGTGTGCCAAAGTACTTACATCACTTAAAACCTGGCTGATATCTGCCAGTATTCTGTGTGTTCTGTGCCTCACATGATAAAGCTAAAAACTGAGCTATTCTGTGTTTTTGTTTCATGTTCCCAACCCCATCTAGGTCTTTAGCATTAGAAGAGATTTCTGACATGAATTTGCCTGTGACCAAATAAGATGAAATATGGTCCTTGTCTTTGCACTGCTAAGGTATTGAAAACCAGGTATGAAATTCAGGTATGGTGAAGTAAAATGCAGTGTGGGGTTGCTAACACTGTGAAGTATCACAGAATTATCCAAAGAACTTTCACATATTTTTTGAAATCTGAGGGAAAACTTGATTTTTATAATTAAAAACACAGTTCTTCTCGTTCTATCCCTGTAATTAATCCTATTGACATCTCATTTTATAATTCCCTGATCCTAACCTGACAGTGCTCACTCAGAAATAATTTAACTTTGGAATTCTGTTATCTGCCAGCGACTCTCAAGATGTCAAGTGTTCAAAGGAGGGAGGCATAAAAATGCAAAATGGTTCGCACAGAAACATTTGAAACAGTTTCAAACAGACCTCATTCCTTCCTTGAAACAGTTTCAAACAGACCTCATTCCTTCTTTGCAATCAATTCTATTTTTTTTTTCTGTGATTCTGTCATTTATAGTGAAAGTAATTTTTGCAGTTTGGAGGATGAAGAGACTCTTATTTTTATAAAATGAAGGTAACTTTTAGAGCTATGCATGTAGTGGGCCATGTGATATCATAATCTCCCACTTTAAACTCCAGCTTTTCTATGTTTAAAAAAAACCCAGAGGCTTTTTTGAACAGCTATACACATCTTGCATCCTGTTAGACAGGAAATCCATACTAATTTTTTCCTTCAATAAGAAGGGAATTTGAATTCTTTCTCAGGATGATAATGTATATAGAAAAATGGATCCTTAACACGCACACTTCTCCTGTACTATGGATAAGCTATCTATTACTAGGTAAAAGCAGCTCTGTATTTTGTATTTTAGTCATATATAGTTTAGCTAATAGAGAGTTGTGGATGCACTGAAATTAGAAAGTTCAGTTTATTTGGTCCTACTCTATGATTCTAACTAAGGTTTAATGTCTCTTGAATGGTGTTTGTAGCATTAGACAGGATGTAGTGCAGTATAACTTTATTTTTATGTATCCTGAATGGCTTGCAAACAGGCACTCTGCGTTAGTACATAAAGAAAAAGAAGCATATCAATTTTAAAATATGCGTTGTATATTTTACAGCTAATACACTTGCTGTAACTATATGGGGGAACACTTACACTACTTTGCACATCATGTAGTGGAGCATACTCTGCTGACAACGTGGAATTTCTCCCCCATGGCATATCTTGGGAATATTGTTGAAGTTGTGACCTAAGGTGTTACTGTCATTCTGAATCTGCCCTGGCATTGTGCTGAGATGGTGCAACCTATCCCAACATGTGCATACAGTAAACAGCATTCCTGCACTTGGAGACAAGAGGAGAAAAGCAGTCTTAGGGGAGAACTGAAGGGAAACTGAGCTGGAATAGCCAGGAGAACAGTTTGTAAATACTCTGGGGCTTGTGGAATGTGCTCCTGACCATTCAGACATTTTGCACTCATTTACCTTAGTTATAACCATCACCTTGTGTGGTGGTAAAAAAATCTGCTCTAATTACAGTAGGAAAATAATTGTTCTCCAACGTCTTAGGTCTATATTTTGGAAATTTCTTTGTGTGTTTTAGTATAAGTGTAAGTGGTAAATTTTTCATCTTGCTGGAGAAATAAGAAAATATAGCAATAGCTTTTTGCAAGTGATATCTCTGGCAAAGAGACTACTATTAAACATATAAGATGAAAATATTTTCAGTTGTTTAAAGCTCTGTTGCTGTGTAGCAGTCTTGAACTTTTGGTGGCCTTGTATCATTTTGCAAAGTGTGGGAACTCACAGCATAATGCAGACACTTGCAAAAAGATAATATGCTTTCTAACTTAAAAACCATGTAAAAAATAGAATTTTTTTTTGGCGGGGGGTAGAGTGTGGAAGCAAAGCAGGGTTTGTTTTGTATTGCTTACTGTCTGTGGTATGAAAATTAGCTGCTCATGGCATTAAAATTGGGACCTAAAGTGTTGTTATTAGTCTCAACAGAAAGGCCAAAATATTCCTTTTCTTGTGCAAACCCTCAGCCCTTTGGATTATACTTAAGGTGTTGTCTTAACATTGGTTCTCCCTTTTTGTGATTTAGGAAAACTTTTCCTTCATTCAGCTGTAAGGCTTTCTTAACGGGGGAACATGGTAGTCTTACCACTCATCTCAGACATGTTTCTGTATTACTGCAGGTAACAAATCAAGCACTGAGTTCCAAAAGGTGAAAATCATATCATAGGAAAAAAATAATATGTATTTGTAACACAAACAATACACTTTTTTTTCACTAAACTCAACAGAAATTCTTTGGAAAATGCTCTCTGTATTCTGCCTATGATAGTTTGGATAGAGAACTTTAATTAGTTTGTAAGGATTTTTATTATTTTATGTCTGTTCATTATTTTTTTCTCAGTCTGTGAATGTACTCTATTTTCACCATAAAATAGCTTGCTGGCTATTTTTGTCAAACAAGAACCCTGAAACCATTGCACTGGAGTGCTGAGCCTATCTGCCCATTCTGTCAACAGGATGAAAGCGAATCTCAAGCTTTTTTAATTACAAGGATAACATGTTCGCTCATCTAATAATGAAGATGGTTAGCAATTTTAAATTTTAATAATCAATTACTGAAAGTAATTCTCCATTAAACCACAAGAGAGCCATTAAATCTCAAAAGATGGAACATGCTGTATGTAACAGTAGCAAAATTTCTATTTTTAAATATCATTAGGGAATATCTGATTTTCATTTCTCTGCTTTTCTTTTACCTTTTTCCTCATGCAGACCATCTCATTTTCAGCAGGAAGACAGCACATGATCTTATAAATAATAAAAGAAAATCCTTGAAAGACTTGAGCCAATGCCTGAAATATGTGCTAAAAATCTAATTTGTTTCAATCCAGCATATTTTGACTGAATAATAAGTAAAGTGACTAATTAACATCTTAATACACTGAGGGCTAGGTGGCATGGTAGACTTGGTACACTCTCGCCTCAGGAAACCCGAGTTCAGATCTTAGTGGCATTGCTGGTGCTGAACAGAGTTTGGTGGTTTCTCTTTCACTGCTGGTAAAACTGCTACCTAAAACCATAACGTTAAATACCACTGGCAGCTTCAAATATTGTTTCAAATATAAGTATGATGCTACAGCACTCAGGCAGCTTGGTTTCCTTCTGTGAGGATGCCTATCCAGTGACAAGCAAGTTGGCAAACAAAAATCAGTTGTTGCTTCCAGCAGAAATAAAATAACCTTAAAGTACTGGGGAGGGAAGCAATAGGTGTGACTTGTCTAATCTGGGAAAAAGTTATTTCTGGAGTTTTTAAAATTACAAGCCACAGATGTGGTTTGACATAATTTACTGATATTGGACTAGATTTAAAAACATATTGTGCTTTAGTATGCATGGTAAAGCATGATAAACTTATACATTCATTTACTTGGTATGGAGAAAGGACCCAAAACCCTTTGAGGGAAAAACAATAATGCAACTTCAGATGATACTTAGTCTCCTGGTATAGTAGATAAGCATTGATATTCTGGAGTGCATGCGCCTTTTTAGAAGACAGTAGTGCATATTAAGACCTAAAATGTTCCACTTGATTCTTTGAACCTTATCACTGAATTATGCTGTCTCAATGCGTCCGATGGCCAGCACTGGAGCAATATGTGCAGTTGAGAGGCTCTTAATATCAGTTGGCATTGGTTCCCTGTATTCAGCAGGGAAGGTCTGTATCTCTGATGGCTTGGCTTAAATCAGAATGTGATCGCATCTGCAGAAAATTTCTCAGCCTTTTCAAAGGAGCTAAGTTACCTTAGGACTGTCTTTTTGGAAGTAAGGTGGGAGAAGGTTTAAGTTTTGTTTGGTTTGGGTTTTTTTGGTGGTTTTATTTTTCTTTGCTGGTTGTTTTCTCTTTGTTGGTTTTTCTTTTTCCTTTTTCCTGTGTGTGTGTTTGGTTTTTAACCCATACTTGTGTACCACCAAAACTTGGAAAAAATTTGTTTTGCTTGTTGTAAATCCTGCTGCTGCAGCTGTGATAAGTCTGGTTTAGTGATGTGGAGGAAGGGATTGTTTTAACGTAGAACTCTGCATCAGTCTTAGGGCTATTATCATTCTCTGAGATTCACCTTGCTCTTTACTTGTGTTTTTGTTATTATGGGAAAAATAATTACAGAAAACTGTGGTGTTCTCCTATGTCTTCTTCCAGAACTTCAGGTTACCTCAAGATTCAATTTATATTTGTAACGTTTACATATATCTGAACACATTTCCATATAACATCACACTGAATAATGGTGTGATGTTCAGCTTTTTAGTTAGTTTTAACAAATTTCCCCATCTCAAACTTTTCAATAAGACTGCATCTGTATCAGCTTATTTCTTATCAGGCTGTTGGGGGGGGACAAAAAAGCTTTTGAACACAAAGCCAGTCTCAGTGTCTGAAATAGAAGCAAAAACCCTTCAAAATTAAATATAGGTGGAGAACAATTGCTCTGAGCTTAACTTGATTATGTTCATCAGTTAGGCAATTTGAAAGAAAAGGTGATTGGACCTGTGGAGCGAAGGGGAAGTATTAACAAGGAGAGGAGTGACAAGGTCACTAACCTTCATGCCACAGAGAGAGAGACTGATAATTAGCATTTGTGAAACATTAAGGCAATGTTTGGGGGTAGAGGGTTAGTGAATAAACTGTAATATTCCCAAAATGCTCTTGTCACCATAGAGCAATGAATGCTAGTTCGGGTCTTGTCTCTTTCTTCAGCTCTTTCTCAGTTCAGGGCTGAGAAGTTACACGTGGAATGGTTCTTTTGTGAAAAAAATACTTGGCAGTATTTAGCAATATTTCTATTTCTTTTATCAGTTCTTGGTTCACAGTGGCGGTTAGGAATTAGCTGAACCTGTGGATAGCTTTGTTTGGGTATAAATAATTTTATCAAATAATTTCAGGTGTAGTTATGGCAATTAATTGTAATCTTCTGTCTTGACTACTCTGTGATTGGTGGCTTCCATTAGGTAAAGGATGACTTGTGGGATATTTCATTCCAGTAAAGGGTTTTACTTTAAAAGTAAGTGAATTTCTTGACGTGTGATCTTCTAGTCTAAGATGTGACATCTTAACGAAATTTTAAGCAAGTCTGGTAGATGACAATTTAGGATATAAATGCACTGGGCACCCTTAAATGTTGTGTATGTACATAGTACTTTTTGGAGAAGCCATGTGTCTTCTGGAAGAGTTAGGAAAGTCCCAGGTGTCTGTGAGAAAGGAATATATGCAAGGTGCCCTTAGTTTTCTCAAGGTGTTCTGAAATCAAGGCTCTCAGTGTCCAAGAGCCTCTTTGTCCATGTTTTGGATGTGTTTGAAGGCCTGGGGCTTTTGTGGAGTAGGTCTACAGAGTCTCTTAGGTTTGTTGGAGCTTGGGTAGATTGTCTTTTTAGTGGCATTGTTTTAGAAACCATTAGAGGGATTAGATAATCCCCCCCTTCCAAATTAATCAAATTAAGATTTGATAGCTCTCAACTTAAAAGTTTTGAAGAACAGAAGTCCTTCTTCAGTTTTGACTGGATTCTGGCGTCTCACCTTTGTTAAAAATTCAAGTCTATGTAGTTGATTCAAGTGAAATTTCTAAGAAGTCTCATCTCTTCTACTTATAACTGTAGAATATCATGAGTACAGAAGCACCACTGTCAGTGCACACAATTGTATAAATATATTTGGACACCATGGATTTCAGTCCTTTCTCTTGGCTACAACAAGAATCCCCTTTCCAGGTCCTGGGGCAAGTGCCTGTTGGTCAGCAGGGTGCAGTGGTTTGTCATTTAGAGGTTGATTGGACATTGCAACAGTGTATTGTATTCAGTGAATGTGATTTATGGAATAAGGCAACTAAAAAATCCCACAGCTTTTCTCTGCTGTGTTTCCAAGGGAAGGGCTTTGAATATAAACATAAATTTTTATCAGTACCATCCACTGCCTTCCTCTTTGGCCCTCATAGTATATGTTCAAGTGTGCATACTAGTGTTGCATCATGTTCTGTATTTTTCTCTACATACTTGTTTCTTCTCTCGCCCCAAAATCCTGCATATAATAAATTGCAGATGCTCTTTTTTTTTTTTTTTTTTAATTCAAAGGTCTAACCTGCAGTGAAAACATGCAGAATTTCTGTAGCATAAATTTAAAACATCTAAAATTGTTATTTCTTTTAGTGACTCATTGAAAAGTGCCTATTGAGTTTGAGTCCAGGGATCAGATTGTGAGATTTTTTCCTGTCTTCCTTAGTATTTAAATTAAACTATAAGAATTACCCCTTTGTCAGTGCAAGATTTTTTTTATTCATGTATACTTGCATAACAATCTTCAGGCCTTGAGACAAGTTGTGAATTCAAGGTCCTTGTCCATCTGTGATCACCAAAGTCTTCATGGAGCTCTTTGCAAGAGGAAGCAAGTTAAGGCCAATGCCCTGGCCAGATGGCTTCAGTAGCTACACTTTATCTTTCTGAAAGTATCTTTGCTGTTTACAAATGCAAAATCTGTGCTTTATGTTCTTTCCAAAATTACTGCTTGGTGGCGATGAGTACTATAAATAACATTCAGCATGGACCAGAGAGGGTTAAGCAGAGACTCAGGCAGAAACCTTTGACCTCTCTCTATAGAGCTGTCCACCTTGTGCTATACATGTGCACAGGCATAAATAGCTGAAAGGAGTTCTGTGTAATTCATAGTTCAAGTTTGAATATCAGCATTTATTGTTTCATGATGAAAACATTGCATATCTTTGAGGATTTTTGCTGTTTGTCTCATGTTTAAGAAGAGTTCAAAATACTTTAAAAAATGTTTGCTACTACCTTCTGTAAATTTTTTTTCTTCGTTATTGCCATAAGAGGAAGAAAAAATGTTCAGGAAATATATAAATATCTTCTGCTGCTACTCAGTCTGTTTCCTTTGGTCCTTTTTCATCTGAACTACCATCAAAATAGAATAATGGAGAAGCAAATGCCATTCTTGTGTGATTCTTCTATTTAATAATGCTAAAATAAGAATTGCTCACTGTTCATTTGCTCACATGTTGCACTGCCTTCTACCAGCCTGTTGCTGTTTAGTACACATGTATTTGGATAAAACATTTCCTGGAGGCTTACACTTGTGGGTAGGCAAAGGATGGGAATATATGGAAGGTGATTAAATTACTTAATTCAGCACAGCTTTGCATTTTAAGGCAGGCCTAAGTAAACAGCAGGTTATATTAATTTAAAGTTAAATTTGTATATTGAATATCTTTTGAGCTGTGTAGCTATGGTTAAGCACTTGCACAAGAATGTAGCTGTGTAGTGCTCATGAACAGAGTTGGGCAGAAGTTTGTGTGCTGGGATGTGCCAAGGGAGTACAGCTCATCTGAAGAACTTGATAAATGTTTTAGAACTTCTCTAACCCAGCTGGTCTAGTTTGTTTTCCCGTTTTGCTAATGAATTCCCTGTACGCTGTAGCCTTATAAATAAAACCAACTTCGCTATAAGCTGAAACTAGCTTTCTCTTTAAAACCCCATACTACAATAAAAATTGAATGTCATACAGCAGGAATAATACCAAAATTTGTACCCCATGTGTATAATCAGTGGAGACTACTGAAATGTGTTTCGCTGTATTAAAATTAAATGTTATCTAAAACCAAAAAAGAATAAGAAAATTGTCATATGCTACAATGCTGGTATAACGATTACTACACATACATAAGATAGAAGACACATGACATTTTTCAGTCTGATTGTGATAAGATGTAATGTTTTACTGCCAGATTGCAGTTTTGTTAAGTAAAACTTGCAAATAACACCACCACAAACTTTGGAAATGCAGCTTTAGCATTGTTCTGTGTTCAATAATTAAATACAAAATGCAAGGAGTTGCCTTCTTGACTTTCAAATCATACTTTTGCCACATCCAAAATGAAACACAACTGCAGGGTACTAATAAAAGTAGGCATGACTAGGCAAGGTAATTTCCTCCAGCATTAATCTTGAAATCTTTAAGAGTCATCAGAGTTTTATTTCACTGGTTCTGGTTTAAATGGCTGAGTTTAACAGCACATTAAAACTTGCACTGGGGGATCAATTTCAAACAAATGCTCCCTTTGCAGTTGTGCCTGTATAGAGAAAAAACACTCTGATCAGAAATTCAGTGTGTTTTAAACAGCTTTCAAAGTGACTCTCCTGTAAGTGTGTTGGGTGCTTCATGTCCCCTCATTTGTGAAGGAGCTGTTTAACTTTAACAGTAAGTACTCAGGACAATGTTTGCTTCTGCTCTGAGACTGCCTGAGCACAGGAGTGGCGAGTAGCTCTCAGGGAGCAGGTTGTAAGTAACCACAACCAAAATCCTGCTGCAAAGTAGATCACTCATAGCAATTTTCTTTTCTTCTGAGTGACAGTGGCTAGCTCAGATTCCTAAGGAATCAAACACACTTCTGATTTGCAAATTTACTGTTTGTCTCTTACAGGCTCCCTTTTGCTGGAGGGTGGTGGAATATAACGGACCTAATTTAATTTCCTGAGTTAAGGAAAACTCTGAATGGGCCCTTCTCCATGTTTAGTTTTTGTCTTAGAGAGGAGATGGCCTCATTTATGCTACAGCTGAAAATAGAATAAGGCAAGGAGAGATTGTCATGCAGCTCTTGTTCATTTCTGTAATCCTAGTATGGATAACTGCATATCCTGGTCAGTGGAAAGGAGAGCAAGACCATTCTGTTTTAGGATTGTAGATGTCATCTTATGCCTTCACATTTGGAGATTACCAAGGCAATGAAGTAATAGATAAGAATTAATTATTATGACAGCAGCCACACTTCTATATAAAATAGTTCTAGTGAAATATTTGCAACTATATATGTGGGGTAAATAGAATCACAGTCTAAACTTATTTCTGAATTGTGTTATCTGATGTCTGGAAGCAATATTTGAACCAAGGGGTCAGGCATAATTAAATTTGACTTCTGCTGCTTGGTAGTATGTATATAATTTCAAGTTTATGTTTAATTTTTAGTGAATTTTAGCTGACATCACTGCAGAAGCACTCAAGTATTTTTTGGGGGAAATTAAAACAGCTCTTGCTAAGAATTTCCTTGCCTTTTAGTATTGATTAAGCTAATTTGGTGACTTGTGGTGCTTATGTGGCAGGTACCACTGTGAAAACAATATAAATACCTTTATCAGAGCTATTTCTCATAAAAAATAATGGGAGAAAAGGTATACAGCTCCTTTCCCTGGGAGGAACTTGCAGTCTGATCTGGGGTGCTTTTTCAAACTTTCTGGTTTGCATCTCATGGATTAGTCTCTCTGCTCCAAGGCTTCCAAGTGTTGTATCTTTTATCAATCACAAGCATCCCTGCTCACCTCATGCATTCAGCTGACTCCAGGCAAAGTCCATTTATTTTTACTATTTTCTCATAGATTAGTAAAGGGTCAGTTTTGTGAGCAGCAAGCAGGTGGCTTTATATTTCTCTTCTAGATTTTTCACTACACTAGACATACTTGGCTTTTTCCTTCTAACTTGGAAGTAGCAGGATTATTAGAAGGAAGAAGAGAAATTTCTTTGAGGTGTACTAGCTACTATTTGTGGGTATTGCCTTCTATCAGAAATATTTATGCACCATCTGCACCAGTTACCTTAGCAATAATGCTACCCTAGTTAGCCAAAATGTGGCCCTGTCAATACCAGCTTCTTCCTTCGTTCTGACGGCAGCAAGCATTGCCTCTGCAAGCCGCTGGCATCCTTAGCAATGGAGCTGTTAATTTTTCAGTCACTACAATAAGTCGTCAGTGATTATTTTCAGACAACTTTCAAACATGCATATTAGGTAATTAAATTTGCAATAAATGTCACTCTGTTATGCAACCCTTTTCTTGTCCTTCTGTATTAAGCCCTTTCTAAACTGATGTGTCAATAACTAATTTTTTCCAGCTGTTCTAGATCAACAGTTATTTTCTGAGCTGTGAGGTATAAAACCCCAAACTCACCTCATTCATACTCTTTGTAGCATCTGCAGAAGTCACTTTCTTGTATTCAGGTGTAATAACCTAGCCTCTAATATTACTTTTCTCCTTTGTTACTGCTTAGAGATATATGCATATGTTTCTTCTCTTTTGGACCTTTTGAATGTATCATGATGCAAGACGAACAAATTTTTAATGTTGAAAAGAGTCTTAAAGTAAGAGACTATCTTGTGCCCAGAAAGTGTAATTGAAAACAAACGTTTCAAAAATATAGAAATATTTCCTTTTAAGTGTCAGTTTTTCCCTTCAAATACTGTTTTGACAAGGAAGTTGTTCTTATTGGGGTTGGGGCAGGTCAGAGCTCAGGCCATTCAAAAGGCTGTTTCTGAGGGCTTTTTCTCTTTAGGTTTCCTGGTATAAGATTGACATTATTGTTAGTATTACTTAATTCATAAGTCTTATGTCATAAATGCTAGACTTCAACAGTTGTTCAAAGAGAATCAAACAACATATATACATCATCATTTTTAATGGTGGATGTGACAGTGTTAGGTTAACAGTTTAACTCTATGTTCTTAAATGGTTTTTTCCAACCTAATTCATAAAATCATCTCAATCACCTAAAGCAGTCTCTGATTCATCAGAGTTCTACCAAGTCCTGCCTGTTTCTGCCATTCCACCTTAAATTGCTTCTTAGAAGCAGTAACATGATGTTGAGGAAAAAAAAATTCCTTCAGCCTTTCTTATTACAGAATGGACTAAATTCTGAATCAGGTGAAAAACTTTCTTTGCTAAGAGGATGGTAGTTAATAATTTTCAGGCACTATGGAGTTCAGCTGGACCTAAATAATATGCAAAGAATTTTTTCTGTTTCATGTTTTTTCTTGTCCCAAAAAATGAAAGTGAAAAATTGTTCTTCCTCTTGACTAAGACTATTCCTGAAAAGCAAACTTTAGCCCATAGCTCCTAAAACAGTACCTACTAACACATTTGATAAAGCCTGGTCATAATAACATATTTTTGGTAGTGGTATTCCCTGAAGATATAAGTTTTTCTGTGCCCTGGTAAGCTTGTGGACTTATGTGACAACCATGGAACAAATTTTTTTTCAGCTGTCAGTGAGGGCTCCCTTAAGCACCACAAAACAGGTGGGAGTAGGTAAATAGGCATTTGGGAGAATGAAAGCATAAAAGTTGCTGCACTTGTTTTTCTGTTTTCTAAGATGGCATTCTGTATTTTACATGTACATTTGGGATGTTCTAGCAGACTTTCTTTGCCTGGACTATGCAGGTGTAAGATGCTACACTTGTTTTCCTATAGAAAGTACACATTATGTACTTATGGAAACTATGTATTTCAAAACTGTGCTGTAATACATATGCATCAGGGTGCAGGGCTCATGTAGGGTGTGAAATACCAAGGCTTTCCATTCCTGATTGGGAGCTCTTTCCATCACAGCTGTGATGGCAAGAGCTGCATCCCTGCCAGTTTCAACTTGCTTATCCAAATATGCTGACACCTTTCATGTAGCCCTTTTGATGTAATCTTGTATAAGGTGATCTCTATGATCCTTCTTTTTAAAACAAAGCAACTTTAAAACTAATATAGCAGCAGAGCCACTTTCTTTAAGAAAATCAACGTCTTGACTTGGGGAATGAAATGTCAAATGTCTAAACCCCACTTCTGGAAGTTTACAGCATGAGTCTTTACTGCATTTAAATCAGAACAGTGATAAGGTGATTGCATGCTGTCTTGATGTGTTTCTCAGGATAGCAAATAGAACATTATAGGCTTTTGTGAAGGAAGATGCTGAATATCCTAGTTGTCATGTTAATATAATTTGGGGATAGGATGTGCAGACAACTAATGCCAAAGGAAAAATTCCTTATGAAGATAGTTTGCTTTGCTGTATGCATTTAATATGCAGAGGAAGAAATGTTGTTCACCTACCAGCTAAAATACAAGAAAAACCAAAACTCTAGAGTGACTTCCTAAAAAACCACTGTTGTTAGATTTACCCAACCTTATAAGATGAGCTTATGAAGAAAGCATTAGGTAGCAGTGCTATAGAATTTTATTGATTAAAAAACCCCACAAAAACCCATAAAAACAAAAGAAAGCTCGCCTCTTTTACTTTCCTCGTTATAATTGTTTTTGTGATTGCCTTACTTTGAAGTATTACAAAAATTTGTATGAGGACATGAGTCCTCATTTCCAAAGGCACCCAAAGGAAGATATGTGACATAAGAGAATTAATATGAAGTCAGTCACAAGGGGTTTGTGGTGAGGTTTAAAGTGCTTCTAAGTCTTCCTATGTTTGGACCTGCAGTTATATACACCCCTAAAGGGCACAGGACAGCTGTTATGACACTGGATGTGGAAATACCTGACATTTAGGGGTCTCATTTGTGACATAAGACCTCTTTGACATCTGACTGATAGAGATTTACTGATAGCATGAACCATCAGATCTGAATTCTTTTATTTAAAGATTCCTATAAGGTGACTATCTAAATCAGTCAGTAAGAAATCCTGATTGCATGCAGTATTGAAGCACTGCATTAATTTTTCAGAGCTTGAACATATACCTTTATATGATATTTATAGGCTTAAGTTTTCTCTTGGTGTTCGATCCTGGGAGCTGTTTTTTTACAAAAAGCAAAACATGATATTCTTCTCTTGAGAAGAATTTCTTTCCATCTGTGTGAGGTGCTCAGCAGAAGAAGCAGCAGTTTGACTGCCAGAGACTTGAACTTATATCAGACCTCATGTCTCTTTTTTCAGCAAGTGGCCTCACTGTTATACTGTGCCTAGGTTGCTGTTCCCTTCCTTCTTTGCAGAAGAAAACTGTTAGCACGAAAGGAATAAGCAGGATTCCTGATGGCGTATTCCACCAGGAATGGGAAATCTGTGCTCTGCTCCTTGTTCCAGTGACTGCTTGTGTTTTATGCATTAACTGTTTTGTATGAAGACTGTGAAATCTCATTCATAAAAGCAGCTTCCCAGCGAGCTGTATAAATATGTGGTTGTTTGGTGCTCAAGAATGAGATGCTTCTGGGTGTATTTAGAAACAGAACAAGTGTCCGAGTCTCTGCAGTCCAATGAATGTTGTGAAAAAATACCTGAACTGCAGACTAAAAAAGTGAAATTATAATATCTGTGGCTACTCTGGCTGTACTAATCATCACATCTCAAGAAAGTTAATGGGATCAGATTGCTTCTAATATTTGAGATGCCCTGAGATTATGGGCTATTGCCAGTTTAAGTATAAACTATGTAAAAATGTAGATACTTGGTGTTGTTTCAGTCTTGGAGCTTTTGACATATCTGCTTTTGACCAGAAGATACACTAAGGGAAATCTACGTGTTTCTGAAGTGACAGCTGGAGATCAGATAAAATATTCTAGAATTTCTACAAAAATACCTGTAATAAAAGGGGTAGAACTGAATCTTATTGCTGGGTGAGTTTTTGACACCTATGGAATTAAGCAAACATCTAAAGGTAGGTACTGCTGGGTTTCTGAACACAAATGTGTCCTGTCCCACATCAGCCAGCAAGTATGTGAGCATGCTTTACTGAAATGGAAGGCAAAGAATAGGCTGGGCTTACTGGCAGATGGCTTAGCTGTCCCCTGGGGAGGTAAGAGGTATGAATTTGAACTTTGTCAGACAGAAGAGGAAATTGATACCTCGCCACAACCTAATAACACACTTGAGTGTCTGCTCAAAAGCTCCTGGTGCGAGTGTCTGAGTTGCAGAGTGGATGCTCTCCATGGTGCAACTTGCATTCTTGCTCCCTGAATGTCAATGGAGTCCTTCTGGATTTACTGTGGATTTAAGGTTCTCTCCAAGGGAACCCTGCTGAAGCCCTCACTCCTATCTGCAATCAGAATACAGCTATGTGTGGCTGGGTTCCAGTAGGAAGAGGAGATGATTGATGGGCTGAGGTTGTCTCACTAGGTTACACCATGGTGTTGATAATGCCAAGGTTGCAGGTTTGATCACTGCAGTGCAATGATCCTTGTGGGTCCTTTCTGACTCTGAATACTCTGATGCTATGACTTGCAGAACATGAGCAGCTAAAATGCTTGAATACTTATGAAGTCCTGCTGTGTTTTGCACATATATATTTTTGTCTGTGAATATGCATAGCTAAATGATGTACACACCGATCAGGTTTTTTAACATAGCTTATGCTCAGCATCCACAACAATATTTTTCTGAGCAGGGGTACAGGCTTTCATCCTTTAATGATTTTGTGTAACAATCATAATGATCTTCTCTTCATAGAACAGTGTGTTATTTTCACCATGTGTGTTTTGCTCCAAACTACTCAACTTTGAGCTCTTTGGAGAAGAGTCAAACCTTTGTTATCTGTATGAAAGGCTTTAGATGGCTAAGACTCCTGTGTTCCTGGTGTTTGGAGGCTAATTTGAAATAAAAAATAATATTGCAATGGTAGTTTTACAATGAGAATGGGAGGGAATAACAATAAAACTTCTTTGTAGAATCATGGTAAAATTAATACTAAATTGTAAGAAATTTAAATCTTCTACTATGCTTTTGTATTGCAGTAACATGTAGTTTTCTCAAGGTGAAGACACAACTTCATCTATTCAGGATGATGCCTTTATTTTGTTTTTTGTTTGTTAAATCAAAGCTAGAAATTATGATTAAATAAGTTTCAAATGTCTTTTTTTCTGTTTAACTCCCTAGGATGGTATGAACAGCTCATTTGGGCAATAGCTATAAATACATAGTGACAGACAAACTGTACAAATGAACTTGGAGCTAAATATATGTGAGAGTGTTTTGCACAGGTTAAAGGAGAAAAAGAAACATTTTCCTGTGATATCAAAATACAACTTGATTGAATATATGCACAGACGTACAAGCACACATGATTATTGCTTGAGCTTATGAAAATGGAGCTCTTAATATCTGTTCTAACCTCCATTAGGAATATTATAGATCTGCGGTCTGCATCTATATTGGTTATTTAACAGTGATAGTGCATATTGTAATTGATCTAGATAAAGATGTTAGGGTAAAGTAGGCAGATGTGCTTAAACCTTATGTCCCAATGTAGTCATATTGGCCAGTGATGGCTTAATCTCTGAGATAAAATGTGCAGATCCTCGTTGTGGCTTGGTATAACTTATAAGTGCAAAAATTCCTACACATCTTTATTTAAAGTGACAGAACTTTTATCAAATACTGCAGATAATTAAGTGCTGAAACCGAAAACCATGTCCAAGTGAAGAATTCCACTGATTTTGTGTGTGATTGTTTACAGATTTCCTTCTGCATTTGCTCCCAAAGAATACACTTAAACACTCAATCAATGAATAACCTACAGCAGTTTGTTGTAGATTCAATAATGGGGAATGGTTCATTGTACCAGGATAGTCAGATATACCCATAGGAAGTGTCAGTGGTCAAAATGCTTCCATTGCCAGAAGGTAGTCTGAAAATGGTCTAGAAATTCAATACAGCATTGACCCTACACTGTGTACATGATCTGCAGTCTGTTCCTCAATCTTATTTGAACTTTAAAACCAGCCATTTTAATCTGAAGATTTATAATATGTTTGTACATATTTATGTTCTGGAATAAAACTGTTTTTCATTGTCTATAGCTAGAAGTTTGAGGTATTCATGTTTGTTTTTTCCTCTATTTCTATATACAGTCTTCTTTATCTTTTAGCATTAATATATTTAATGACAATGAATTTTCTGAAACTACAGTCTTATAAAACTTATACAAACTCTTCTTCATTGTCAGGTATCTCTTCCTGATACCAAAGGTTTTTGAAATGCATAGCAATATGAAATTATAGAAAATGTTTCTAGACTTCCTGAAAAGCTTCAGCTCCTGTTGGTATGAGAAACTGTCTTGATTTGAGAAACCTTTCTGCCTTTTTATATGGACAATTTTAAAATACTTCAAATTTAAACAAAAAGTGTACATGAAGTTTTAAAAATATAAATTGAAGATATAGGATTATAGGTCTTACACAGGATTATAAATTAATTTTATTATATAAAACTAAATGTGTTTCAATCTATGCAATTTTTTTCTTCTTTTTTGAATTTAATTTTTATTTTTTTCGAGTGGCAGTGTTAATTTTCTTAATAATCCCACCTGGGACCCTGCCTACTCCCTATGCCCAAAGGGATCCTGTGCTGCAGCTTGGATGCAACAGAACTCTGCTAATTGACAAATCACCTTCCTCCTGTCTGCTGCCTGTTCTAGGTAAGTGAGACACTTTTATTGTGCAGTGTGTTTCTTGTTTTCTAAGTTGCCAGTGAAAATCTTGCTAAATGTGTGCTGCTGTGCCCTGTACTTCAGACTGATGCATATTAAAGTGAGCACTGCTAATAAATACTTGGAAAAAGTCATTGCACTGAGTGCCTTGAGTTATGCATACGACCATAGTGAGATTACACCACTTGCGATTTTTAATGTACAGTGTCACAGGCTGGTTTTCAAAAATGAGCACACAGCTCTAGCATTTGCCTCTTAAATAAAAGTGTACTTGTCCTATTAAAATATCATCCATCAACTTTTTGGTTTAATTCAGATTTTTAAGAAGACCTTCTTCCCTTGAGGTTGTGTGTATGATGAAATATTTTAACTGTATCTTATTTAAGAGATGCAAATAAAACCTTTCAGCTTTTTCTGAAGCCTAGAAGTGTTTTGTTTTGCCAGCTGTCTATGAAAGTTCAGTGCTTAAAATGTTAGTAGCCTGACTCTTTTCTGTCTTGTAGATCTTTGAAAAATTGGTTTATGGCATGTCATACATCATGTATCTAAGACATATGGGAATAGTTAGAGATTAAGGTAAATAGACAAATTGAACTGCTTTAAACCATTTTTCGCTGTTTCACTTTTATGAAAGAGTTTATGAACAAAAGTTGACATTAAGCAATCACAATAGGCTATTCTATATGTTTTAGACAGTGGTAAAGACTTTAGTGTCAGAAAGTGTTGCATCACTGATGCTTATATCAATTTGATTGGTGTCCAAGTTTTAAAAATGTTACTTTGTCAAGTCATAACCTTTTCTGAGTCTTTCATTTGTCATTGTTTTGATGATTATATCTTAAAAAAAAAAAAGAAAAATGTTCTGTGCATCGGGAATCATATCATAGCTCATAAGGCTTATCAATTTTTTTTATAAAATTAGCATTTTTTGTTTTACGTAATATGATTGTGTAGATATTTTGGTGTAAAGGTTTCAATTTAAAGACAAAGATTAGTAATTTTGCTCAAGAAAAGTTTGTTAGAAATACATTTTAATGAAACGTCAGCATGACTTGCAAAGTCTTCAATGAGAATACTTATTCACACATAGCCACCATACCCTGGCTGTTATTGTTCATAACAGTGCAGCTAACTGGGGGCTTCCAGACCAAAGGAAAAAATGTCAGGTGAACAAGCAAGGTAAGTGTGAGTATGAATCTGATATAAGCAGACAGGGATTTTTTTTCCTAGTCTTCACCAGCTTAACAGAATGGAGCTATTCTGTAAACACCAAATAACTAAGAGGGAATGGACCTGTTTTGCCTGTTTGTGTTATTTGAATCTCTGCAGGAGTTTAAGAAATTATAAACAAAAGGTAGTGTGCACTAAGAATACCATCCATGGTTTAAAGTGCTGTTTGCTTCACTTTGTGATCTCAGGGCAATTGTTTATGTTGTCATTCTGAAGGGGTGGGAGCTGGGCTGAGGGTTCAAGATGTTGCTAAGGTACATTGACCATATCTAAATATTTCTGTGTACTTATAGGAAGCTTTAGGGGAGAAACAAGCAAGTTACAATATTTTATTTAATTCAGATCCTTTAGAGCAACTTGCTCAACTGATCTTAAATTAAAACACCATTTCTTCTGACTCTCTACTAAATATAATGAGTGTTATGTGTTTGCAAGTTTTGTGCTTACATCTTTACAGTATTTACTTGTTATTTGATTGTAGGGAGATTCATTCTAATAATTTATAGGTCTTATATTTTTATAGGTTTAGTACTAGTCTTGTAACTAGTAGCAAATTTGGTTTTTTTTTGCTGGTTACACTAATTGGCTATACATCAGTGATTTCTCTGATCATGCTGGAAACCAATGTTTTCTATCAATCTGCTTGTAAACCAAAAGAGTTCTGGAATATCTATTCATTTATAAAAGGTAATTTTATTCTTAATACAGATCAGGGACAAAAACATAGAAACAAAATAAGATTTAATGCTGGAAAGTTCTTCTCTGTAGCAAGGTAAAAATTGTTGCTTTTTAGCAATTTGTAGTGGGTCACTGATTGTTTTGAATTAGAGGATGTATTTAGGACTGCTTTTGCACTATGTAAAAACCAGGCACTGATTATTTTCAGTTCTATAGGTGCAAGTACAGATTTTAGTCTCTTTGGTGGGAACCTGCTTGTTTCCTGAAATCAATTGCTATCTTCCCTGTCTATCAAATTAGCTATAAAAATAAAGTAACTGAATAAACCCCTACAAAAAAAAAACTATTAAAAGAATTTTTAGGTGAGTTATATTCTTTAAATTAGTGGAGAGATGACTCTGCTTGATTAAATTTGTATAATAAACGATTATTCAACTGAATTGTAATGTTTAATATAAAAAAGATATATTAGCAATATTTCCAGCTGAGGCTACGTCTTTTTCTCTCTTTTTCTTGCTATTGTGTATATAAAGAGCGCCGATAAACAGCCTGACACCCAAATGTTGCTCAGTTTAAGCGAGGGAGGTTTGGCGCTTCAGTCGCAAGAGGGAGCTGTTGGAGCTCAAACTGCAGGGACTGCGCGCCTACGTATTGCCGTTTTAATCGATACCGCTCAGCTCTAAATATTTAATGAAATGCATTAACAATTATTGGTTTCCACCATCACACTCTCTGACTACCACTGACATGCATTTTCTGAGAGAAGTATGAAAACAATAATTAAAGTGAATAAACCTATACATTTACAGTAATATATTTTGTGTGTGTGTGTGGGAACAGCACCCAATCTTTTCTCCTTATGTTGGTGACAAGCTTAAATCTGTTTCAAAGCAAATAGTCTTGTCAAGCAGTGAAACATGACTTTGGTTATAGAAACCTTTGTTATTCATTTTTGTTGTGTATCAAAAGTCTGAGGCTACAACTTTTCTAGTGTCTCTCCTAGGAAATTAAGTGTACACATGAATGTCATATGGGGAAGAATGTCAGTTTATATGAAAATTGAAGAATTATCGGTGTTTCCCCTGCAGTTATGCACAAAGGCATCATTGTCAGTTGCCTTTCTTAGGCCTTCCCTGCAGGCATGATCAGACTCAAGCAGACAGCTATTTTCCTTTAATTTTCCACAGCAAGGCAGTAATGCTTATGATTATTGTGAAGTCAGGAAAAGTTTAGTTTCATCAAGTGACATGTAGTGTTGCAATTAGTTACTTAAGCACTTCTTATAAAATTTTCTACTACAGTATCTGGCTTGTCAGATGCAGCTAAATATTAGCATCTTGTATTAAACAGGAGGGTGAAAACTCCTAGCAGAAAGCCCAGCTGACAGCTCTCAACATGAGCTGAATGATCACTCACAATTGTAATCGATTCTGTAAGTACTGAACACAAACCCCCAGGCAATTGAGGAAAATAGGATGATGAAGGACTGCAAACTAATACGTTACACGTCTTCATTGATTAGTCATTGATTAACCATTATTTTTCTGAATGACAAACAGCTAGTGGTAAAGTAACTGAAGCTGATGATTTATTTACATGTTAGACAGAAGATGACTTCTTTATTCAGCTGATTGTGAGCTAATGTGAGAGTACAGCAACAGTTTAAGAACAAAGAAAGGTTTATAATATTATTTTTCTTTTTTGACAACATTCCTAGATTCAAAAATGTTTTTACTAGAAAGAAATTTAACTAGACTTTAAGCAGCACATAAAATTCAAATGCAGATAATCTACATGGTACCTGTAGTATAACTACATTTAAAGAGATCATTTTATAGACTTGGTATTTACAAGAATATTGATCTGTGTTTATTGAACTTTTAATTTAATTCTGTTTTGTCCAGTGCCTTATTGGCAATTAAACAGCTGCAGAAATGGCAGAATAATGGTTTGCAATATGCCCACTATCTTTGTTATTCTGAAAATATCTCTAAACCTTAGCTTTGAACACCCCATGGTAGGAATCACATAATTAGGAAACAGTCCTAGCATTTGAGATCAGGGTTTTTTAAAATATATATCAAACACCTAATTATCAGCTCCTACCAATATAGTATGAAGCAGAACTGATTGCAGTGGTGTGTGGGGGGGGATGTTTGTCTAAGGTTTCTGCCAGTCCAGAGGACTTGTGTTGAGGGTCCAGATGAGATTTTCCCCTTCTGGTGTGGCTTTTTGGTTGTGTGGGGTGGTTTTATGTGTGTTTTGGGTTTTTTTGTGAGGGTGGTGGTTTTTTTTTTTTTTTTGGTCTTTTGGTTTTTCTTTTAAAAATTTTTCTTCCTTGAAAGGGCAATAAATCTATTCAATCAGTTAGGAAAAGAGGCTTAGGATACTGTCTGTTTGAGGTTCCCTGATACAGCCTACTCCAGCTATGAAAGTGTTGTGGACAATGTCTGTTATTTATTAGTGACAAATCATTAGAAATCTTCACTTTGGTCTATCACAGCATTAATTTTGATGAACTTTGAGTAAGCATGTGGGTATGTGTCTTCATAGGAATTATGTTCCAAGTTAACAGTAATTAATGTGCACTTAATCTAGAGTGCTGGTTATCTGTGATGTGTATTAAGCACTAATCAGAGAGAATTTCAGTAAAAGATGTATCCTTTCAGGAAATATGGATGTAGAATAACTATTTAAGGGAAATTCATCACGGTTGCAAGATTTAAGGGTAGATTTTTGTATCACAAACTAAGTAAAGAAAGATGGCAGCATACCATAGTATGCTACGGCAGTTGAGGTGCAGATGATAGTATCTTTAGTAACTGTCTGCTATTAGAAGAAAAAGTGTCCAATTTTGTTGTCTTTGGTTCTGTAATTTAATACAGCTACTTAAACATCAAATTCCTTCCCCCATTTTATGGTGAGAACTTACTGTAGGTTCTTATGTTCTGTATGTGACTTTGAGAGGCATGCTTACAAGTAGATAGCGAGGGATGCCCAGCTGGTATCTTCTGAGCATGTTTAGTATGAGCCTCTGCTAAACTGAGCTTCATGTTGAAATGCTTGTCAGCTGGAGCTAAGCATGATCTTATTTCAGGGTCTGAGCATTTTTCACATTAAAAAAATAAACCTCTGTGCTCTTTGTGTTCAGGTTTGTAACTTGCTTACAAAAGATCTCCAGGACAGTGATGAATTTATGCTATTATTACTTTTGACTGTCTGCCAAGGAAGTTGAACCAGTTTGCCTCCTGGCACATCCCTGTTTTCAGGACTGGGTTGTACTAGGCAGCAGAAGCATTTCACCAGGCACCAAGTTGCTGCTAGCTAGGCAGTTCCAAGTTATGTGCCCTGAAATGATGGTGCATATCCATTTGACACATCTTAATTGTAAATCTCCACCTCCTCATGGCTGCTCAGCCTTGTGCATTTCCAAGGAACCTGCAGAACTCCTGCCCTCCACAGAACAGCCTTGTGCTGCATGATGAGCATTCATAACTGAATACTGCTCATTGCTTTAACAAGTCTGCAAAATAACAAACGAAACACATTATTTTGCTATAAAACTACAGGGAAAAGCCTCCAGGACAAAGCTTGAAAATACTGACCTCCATTGCTCTGATGTGCACTTTCAGTATGTTTTTCTGGTTCCTTGTATAAAAGTGAGAAAGAAATCCAATGAATCCTTATGGAATTTTGTGTGTCATACTCTGTTTGTGTTACCCATTTAAATTGCCAATTAAGGGCACTATTCACATGAGCAAGAGTTTGACGTGGCCCACTATGTAAAGCTGGCATATACTTTGTAATTGAAGAAAAGAAAGAAATGTCTTGGATTTTGCGTCTCATTCTGATTATCACAACTATACATGGGGTACAATATGTCTCAGTGTCTTCAAGCATATTTAATATCTTTAAATTTTAAATGAAAATGTAGCTGTCAATTTTAAACTAATTTGGATGGACAGCAATAAAATGCAAACCTCACTTCAAATTAGAACTTTCAGTGAGGATTTCTAATGGAAAGTAATTGCTGACAATAGGAAATGACAAATTACTAATTACTTAGTTCAATTAGACTTTTGTGCCTTTGGTCCTAAGTGGCAAGCATACAGCAAATCTTGCACTTTTATAACAATTAATGACACTAAAACTATTTAAACTGCCAACAGATGTGAGTAAGAAGACATGAATTGAAACTTACTTAATTTACATACTATCCCAATTTTATACCAAGTAAATGGTGTTTAATTTTTATGTTACAACTAAATATCACTGGCCTAGTGTGATTTCTGTAGAACTTCTCAGAATAAAATAGTTTTACTGAAATGCTAGTGCTAATGCTTTTTTCCTCTTATCACAGCACTATTTATCTTAAAGTGACTCTAAAAAATATAGTGGCAGTGAATGGAATATAATTTTTTGTGGAGTTTGTGCTTCTGAAGGAGTTTTTCTGAAATGGGCTGTAGAATTGCATCAACCTGACCACTGTGATGCAAGACCTAAAATTTTTCTTCTAATTTACAGGTGATTGTAAAAATTAATCTAGCTCATACCATTCAGGAGAAGTCAAAGAGTCAATGTATTTAATTATCATTCTTTAATGAAAAGCTTCCAGAATATGTGTGTTAGATATTGTTTCTCAATTCACGCTATTCTGACTTAATCCATTTGCTAGCAAAGACTGGAGTCCTCATTCTTTCTCACATTTTGCAGTTTCTCTTCTGAATTGCTTTCAGCTCTGTTTCTACTGAAGAGTCGTAAACCTATTTTGACTGCAATGGTTCTTGTGTGGTGTGGTCATTAATGTATTTATACACATATAGGTCTTCTTTGTGAACTTTACCACCATTTCTACACTTCAAAACTTCTAACATTGGATACCTAGAGTTAGATAGTCAAATTAGCCTTTTATGCCTTGGGAACAGGTAGCTGCCTTCAAAGGATTCCATGTGATAGTAATGACCTCTTAAGGTGATTAACAATTTGGAGAACGTGACACTTATGTTTGAATATATGAATGCCTACCTAATGTTAGCCAGTAACATATTTTTAGTCAAACAAAGATGAAAATTATACCAGTAGTGGAGTGATTAATCCAACAAAACTCTGTTTGACTTTACAGATTATTTTGTAAAAGCCTATTTCTAAACTTCTTCCCTTAGCTTTCTTTTTGTTTTGCCTAAAGGCAACATTTAAAAGAATTCATTAATCTAATAGTGATTTATGGTAACTTAATTTGCCAGAGAAATAATCTTGTCTTTTTTTTTAGCAAGATAGAGGGAAACAGAGGATTTTGTATCAATGGATGTTCTGCAGAAAAGATGTATAGAGAGAAGATAATATGCTTAATACAAGAATAGAAATAGGAATGGCTTTATAAAATATAAATGAGAAGGCTACAAGACAAAATGTAGTACCCAAATCAGAAAAGATTTATAGAAGTGCCTACATTTAGTTGCAGAGAAAAGGTGTTTAGTAAGGTGCATTGTACAGGTGTGTAATTTTGCCTTACAAAAGAGTGTAAGTACTGATAATGTTACAAGAACCTTAATGCAATGTACTTCAAGACAGACCAAGTATGAGACAGAATATACAATTATGGCATTTCTTCCTTGCTGTGCTTTTATGGAAGGTCTTGGCAAATGACTACCAATTGATCATGCCTTTATTTAGTCTTTTTACGCTTTATGGAGTGTTGCAAACAAAAAAATATAATAAGATTCTCCTAGATTTGGAATATTAGGTGTCAGAAAAGCTGAACTGAATAGATGTAGAGGGTGTGTTACACAAGAGTGTTATATCATACAACTATATACTTGAAGAACTAGCTCTTCACTTGGATTATGTTAGTGCAGTTTTGCTGTTAGCAGAGATGCTTCAGTATAGATCACTTAAGTCTAGCAATTTCTGTTGAGTTGTACTGTACTATAATCCTCTATAAAGCATCCACGTAGCATAAGCAGTCAGTGAAATTTCTGGCAAAAGGATTTCTCTAAGTGTATTTCCCCAGGAGATTGTCGTTTAGTGGTGTTTGGTTTGGGGTTTTTGATTGGCTTTTGTTTTGATTTGGGGGAGTTTTTGGGTTGTTTTTTTGTCATAGTGTTTTTATTTTATTTGGTTTCTAATTTTCCAGTAATTAGGGCAATTATATTATTACTTCTGAATAAAGGTTCTGACTGAATTGAATTGACAGCAGTAGATCTGGACTAACCTATGTTGTTTCACTACAGCTGTAGTTTTCTCTTCCCAAAAGCTCAGTGAACTTTAGAGTCTGAAATACAAGAGAGAACATACCTCATAATAGAAGAGAAAGGAAAAGCATGGGCTTTTCCCCATAGGGGGTAGGAAGCCTGGGCAGGGACAGAGGAAAGAATGAATTTCACAAATCAGAAAGGAAAAAAGTTGTGACATCGGTATTGTACTTAGAAAGAGATAATGTGGAAAAGAGGTGAGAGCAGGGACAGAAGTATACCTGGAGCAAGAAGGACAGGAAAAAAGAGAAAAACCCAGAAGTGGCCTAATTAGAAGAAAAAAGGAGAGAGACAGATGATAGGGGGTAGGGTAGGGGAGAGCAAAAGAAGGGTCAAAAGTACCAGGCAAAAAAAATAATGAAGCTAAGGAAAATTAGCAGGACAGATATAAGGCTGAGAATATGGTGTCTTCATTCATGCCACAATGAATCATGAGAGTAGAATGTTTAGGCTGATTTAATCATCTGCAGAGTGTATAATTTCCTTTATAGCTCCATCATAATTATTGAGGCACTGCAACAGATGAAATATGCAAGTCTCAATTGTTTGGTCTACTGAGAAAAATGAGGAAGAAAAGGATGAAAGGCTGGAATACAAACCTAGTCATGTTTAAGCATAGTTTGAATGAAATGTAGGGCTGTATGGGTACATACAACTGCAGAGATGCCTGTGTGTCTAGTGATACATTAATGTGGAAGCTACATTGTTAATGACAGTGTTGGGTTGAATAAATGTACTGAGAAAATGATAATATACTCCACTGGCAATATGCTGATTTAGTAGTACAATGTACTGGGTTGAGCTGAGTTTCTAAAATGGATTCATACCATTATCACTGTACACATTTTCTTTAGTAAAATGTTAATTTCTTCATATTAAAAAATATTTTTGTAGGAATTGGGAAATATAAGCACCAAAAGTCTTTTAGAACTTAATAAGAAAATACAGAATGTCCAAAATTGCCATAATCTCTTAGCACCTCTGGCCCAGAATATTTCAAAATTGCATTTGTCATTATAGAAACTCTTAGTTGCCTGACATGATTATTCTGGTGTACTTTTCTCTAAAGTGACAAACAATATGAATGGATTTGTACTGAGCCATTTTGCAGATAATTTTCTATTATCATAGCAGGGAAAATTAACAATACAGGATGATGCTGTAAATATTTTCTAGCATATGAAAGTAAGTATGCTGCTAATGTATTAGTTGACTTATTATTCTTCATCATGTAAATGATACATTTCCATTTTATTTGTAAGACTAATGACTCCTAACAAGAGCAACTCTACTGAAAATTTCTGATAAAGGCAGATCTTTTTTTTATTAAATGACAAAGGGTCTAATATCCTGGTGTTTCTGAACAGGTAAACAAATAGCCTTAACATCACAACCACCCCCTCCTATTTTTTTAAAGAGGAAATCAGAAGTCCAAAAAGAAAAATTGGTATAATTTAGAGATAAGACCCTGATTCAGCAAAAATCAGCTTGTCTCATCCATTGGGCAAGGCCACTGAAGTCCTGAACAATAGCTGTTCTTAGCTACATGTGCAGTGGAAGACAGATAGCTGTTTTGCCAAATGGGTCCAGTAATTTTAAATATGCTTAAATAAACTGATTTTAAGAGAAAATTTCATCTAATAGCATGTAATAGCATTAAATAATGGTTCATTATTAAGAACAGATTTTTTTTTCCTGGATTAGCAGTTGTCTTATATTTGTATTTGTGAGATCTAGTGGTTGCATTTTTTAATGAATTAATAGTTTGTGAAATGTTATGCATTTGTTTAAAAAATTGCCATGAAGGGTGATGCTTCTCAGAGAATAAACAACTACAGAATAAAAATATGAAAATAGGGCAAAATGTGGCATATTTTACAACTATATTAAGAATAAAGCACGGCCATAAGTACAAGTAAAAACTGAATATAAACCCTGTAGGAAAGCATCTGCTCCTTTGAAGGTATAGCGGTATAGAAAAATAGTAAAGAGAACAACAATCTTTTAGAACAAATGTGGTTAGGAGGAGATGGTTTTAGAATCAATAGGTTTTTAGAGGGATGCTTTTTTCTTTTCTAGCTAAGGTAGAGGCTAATGGCTGGAAGCTGGTGTACCAATACAATCAGAAAAATTGCAGATCATGGTTATGGATTTTGATATTGCCTTTTAGAGGATCTGCTGTTGCTGTAGACGAAGTGTGTAAGGCCAAATGCCTTGTTAAGAAAACAGTGTATAGGATATATTGGTGCATGCAAGATATTGTAGTTGTCTTCATATGTACATGTTCACTGAACAGGCTGTAGTTGAGAGTTAAAATGGGGATACCTAATTTTTGGCCTGTCACAAAACATTGACCCTTGGAAATAGAGTACTTATGTGCCATTTGTATTGGCAGTATTGTATTGTATCTGGAGTGGTTGTGAGTAAAAGTTTACCTCCGTACTGCAGTACTGGGGAAAGAAGCTAATGACTGATGTTAAAGCAGACTAAGAAAATGTTGTTTGTAGTCAGTCATCCACAAAAGTTAAGGCTGAGTTTCTTTGACAATTCCCATTTTTGAAAAGTAAAGCAAAACTAAAAGTCACATGTTTTTTCTTCATGATTTTTTCCATTAATTATGAGGGGGCATACAGACATGAATAGAAAATTATCTCCCTCATGTTAGGTTTTCAAATAGCTGTTATTGCCAGAGTAAATATGTCAAAAATAATTTATTTCCAAAATCATGAACTTGTCTAGTCTCATGGCTTTTGGGGTTGTGTGGGCTTATATTACCCAGTATTTTTAGTTTTCCTCCTTTTTTCATTTTTAAGCAAAAATGGAGTTTAGAAGAAGGAGCTTTATAATAAAAAATCCCTGGTCTGTTTTAAGAGCTAATACTAGGAGCACTGGACATGGCAATGCTGCAAGTCTTTACCTCTTGCTGTGGCACATACTGTAATTCATCATGAGGAAGTAAGAGTGTGTAAAGCTTCTTAAGTCCAGGTTGTGCTTTTCTAAAGAGCATTGCCTACTGACATCCCAGAGAGGTGGAATCAGCTGTCAGGCTGTCTCAGAGCCTTCTGGCCCTACCAGAAAAATGGATTTGTGTGGCATTAAGTTGTTCTTGCCCCCATTAGGTTGCATCAGTACTGCAGCCAAAACCTGCTTTTAAACTTCTCTTGTGTTTGATCCCCTGACTTACGTTCTCTCACTGTTGTAAATTGCTTCTTTGGGGGAAGGAGAGGGGCTGGCCGTCCGTGTTTGTAGCTCCTAGTAACTGGTATGTTATACTTCCTTCAGTGATTATTATTTTTTTTTAACAGCTTTCATACAGCATCTTTGTTTTGTTGCAGAGAAATATCAATTAATAGATTTAGAAATGACTGGTAACTTTAATAGCAGAGAGTGTCTGAGCTTTTGTTTTTTAACTTGCAAAAGTCCAATCTAGTGTCATTGGCAGATGGGTGTGTTAGTTTGCCTTGACTGTATTTGCTACAATTTGATGTTGGGTTCTGCTCCTCATTATGCTAAAGTCTAATACAAGTCTTCTGACGTTCATAGTCCCTGGGAATTTACTACCAGAACAACAGCAGAGTCGAAGAAGAATTAAACCCCCACCCAAAATAGTGAGTGCATGATATATGCTGTGTCCTGATACTTGCTGAGTCTGATGGGCCTTCAAAGAAAGAAGCAGCTTTTGGATCCCAAGTTTCTGTCTTTACCTTCTATTTCCTCCTTCATCTTCTTTTCCAAAAATCTACACATTCTTTCATTAAAAATACTCACAACTTAGAGATAGCCCTTAATTGCTTTTTGTCATGTGTTATTTTCCCTAACTATATTCAATTGGGTTTTTGTTGTTTTTGTTTTGTTTTTGGGGTTTTTTTTGTGTTTGCGTTTTTTTTTTTGGCTGGAAAGGGTTGGGTCACACAGTGTATTGCATATTCCAACCTAAATGATTCCCTTAGTCTATGAAAAGACTAGAAAGTCGTGAGATGACAGGGGCTTATACTGGGCTGTGGAGAGTAGGATCTGTTATGTTCCTGCATTCCAGAAGAATAATTTTCCTAAATATTTTTTTCCTCTCAAAGACGTGATAGCTTTAGGACCCACATTCTGTCACTACAATCTCCCTTTTGTACCAGGGGAGTGTGAGTGCTGGTATACACCAAGCCTGGGGGAAAGCAGCTCTTGTGGTACAAGCAGTCTTTTCAGTTTTTCTGTATTCTTGCTTAGTCATGAAAGGCAACTTAACACTGACTTTAGTATGATCCACAGGGTTTTGGCAGTAGTTTATTGATTTTTGTGTTTTATTTTTATTTACTTCTCTGAATTCCATATGGCTTTCGATTTAGCTGTACAGGAAAAGGACAAAGAAAAATCCCACTATCTGGTATGTCAAAAACTATACTTTGACTTGGTAGGGAATGATAAGGTAAAGGGCGACTGTAGCTGTTTCAATAATTCACAAAGCCACTGTTTATTATAAACCATTGTCTTGCACCAGGATGTGGACTGTATACAACAGCAATGAAAGGACAGACCCTGCCTTCATAACTGATTGTTCCCCATTTACCTACTACAGTTAAAGTTTCTTTGTTTATTGATCAGTTCATTCATCCTAGCTTATTTTAATTTTGGCACTAAAAAAGAAAAGTGGATTTTTTCTGTCCTCCTTCCTGAGAAGGCTAATTTTCTTTCAGGACTTGTTGTCCTCCCTCTGTTACTAAAACAGCTTTCAGTTTCAAGGCTACCTAGCTGAAAGACTGTTTGGGGCTATAAAAGAGCCAACCTGGGGCTCAGCACATGGATCTGAGGAGGATTACTAAGGATTCTAGGGCATTTTGCCTCTGTCCAAAATTACTTTAAGGCATTGGTGTCAGATAGCTTGGCTGTGTCTGATGGATCAAGGGGACGGAGTGAGAGTGAGAAAGAGAGGTGAAAGGGATAAGGAAAGGATTGAGGACAAAAGGAAGATCAGAAAGCAGTCTGGGTAGTGAAGGGAGAGACAGGAACAATATCTTACTTGTGAACTTCTATTTCTAACTCTTTGAATACCGAAGGCGATTTGAGAGCATTTCTTCAGACATATTGACACAAGCTGGAGGCAGGTGACTGGCTTTAAAATTCATTGCTGATCGAGAAGCATCTATGTAATTTTAAGATTTATATATTTGACAGTCTTTAAAAGTAGGAAGGTGTATATTCTTATTGTGAGTCATAAATAAAAATGAATCAAGTGTTTTTCACTGTGGGACTATTTCCTTTCCATTTCATTCATTTTGACAATTCTTGGCAGTAGCTGTTCAAGAAACATTCAAACCCACAATAAGCAGTGTTGGAGGTCAGGACTGCAGTGTGTTTGCAGAGATGCATGTTAAGAGAAGCATCCTGACCGTGGTGTGTGTGCCTGTGGGTGCTGGACAGGCTGCCTGCCGTGAGCCCCAGTGCCTGCTGCTGGGAGCTTGTGTTCAACTCATCTGGGGGGTGCCATCAGCGCACCTGCACTATGATGCTGATGCCTGAGTCTCACTTGCTGCCTTCACCACTATCTAGTGCTGTGACCTTCGAGACAAGGTACATAATTCCCTGCGTTTTTTTGCAGAAATACAACTTAGAGTAATTTGAATAAAGCCCAAACTGAGTTGGGAGCCCCAGAGTTGTGGAGTTCTCCCCAGCCCCTCTTCTTTTGAACCAAGACATAATTGTTCTAATGAAAGTGTATGAGGGCTGGTTTATGACCAGTTTCCTTATCTTGCAGCCCACCTATGGATATACAGCCAGAAAAGAATGTAAATTTTACCAGGCACAAGAATATCTTTCTATGAATGTACAGGTCCTTCTTATCATATCTGATTCACCTGGGACAGAATGATGGTTATAGTCATGAGGGTTGGTAATGGAAAAGCCACAGTTATATCTAATTATTTTTACTGCTTAGACACCAGGATCACTTAGAAATACCTACAAGGGCTTGTTGACTGAGTCAACAAGAAACAGTCTCTTTGGAGCATTTGCAGCACACTGGGGAGGAGAATGTGAACTTTGATATTGTGGGCCAAACTTTTTTGTCATGTATTTTGGATTTTCTTCTGTGTATTTATTGTTCTCAGTGTATTTTTCTAATTGACTTAATACATGTAGATTTCCCCCCCCTGCCTGTAATTGTAGCCTTTCTTAATCTTCTATAACAAAAAGCATGGTAAAGAAATTGGTATTGTAGGAGCTTTACTTAATTCTGCAACTTTCAGTGCTTTTCCTGAAATATATGAAATTATTGTGCAATTCATAATTTTTGTTTGCAGAAGGTGATGATAAAAAACAGTTCAAACTTTTGAAAAACAGTTCAAAGTTTTGAAAAACACATGAAATAAGATCGGGGGAATCAGCAACCCATACAAACCAGGAGATTGAAATTTTGTTATTTACATTTATAATAATGTATAAAGTGATAAATACATCCTGGTGGTAAAGTAACAAAAATACTAGTAGGCTTACTTTCAGAAGTAAATGATTATTTCCAGTGAAGGCCTGATGATCCAGCTTTGGGTCACGTTTGGCTCATAGACACAGAAAACGTCTCTTAATCTATACATATACATAAAATATCTATGAATTAGATTTGGGTGGAGGAGAAAAAACCCACATTAGTATCTGAGACCTTGAGAAACTCTCTCCTGAGATAGAAATATGTCTAAGTACAAACTACATATGTACACATACTTATGATTTCTTGTGTTTGATTTACTAGCAAAGAATTGGGAACCAAGTAATAAACAAAGCTGTGTGTAGGGTTTTTTTAAAGATTTTTTGTTGTTGTTTTTTAATCCCCTATATCTTGTCAAACTGCAGTTTCATTGCTGGATAATATTGTAAAAAGATTCATTGTAAGGCTTATCTAACATTGGTGGTGTTGATGAATAGTTGCAATTAATACATTCCCTTAATTAGTCTGATATGCAGAAGATGCACCTGGCAGGTCATTTTAATACTACAATTGATTTATTGCTGCAAGAAATGATTTTACCAGCTATCTTCAGAGAGCACAATTAGAGAGGATTTCATTTTTTTAAATGCATTTTCACTGAGGAATAAACATAAAAGGTCTATGTAATTCAGAACAAAGCAGCTACAATGTACTAATGGTTTATGGATTTTATTAACATTCAACTAACATTAGAGTCAGTTTTACAGAACAGCAACCTATTTTCTATATGAAGTATCCATTTTTAGTATGAGAGTTTTTATTTAAAAAAACAATAATACATTACACTTTAGGTTAATTACTATTATCAGATATGGGAAATCTTAAAAATGGTCTAACAGCAAAAATGTATCAATAGATGCTGCATGTGATGTATGTGTCAGATGCACTGAGATTTAGGGAAAACTATATATAACTATGCATATGTAGTATATTTTTGAATCCAGATGAAGTCACTTTAAACAAAGAAATATTTTTCTGAGGTTACTATAACAATGTAACAGAATCAAAGTCAGTTTTGTCTGTCATAAAAATATCAACTTCAATTTCTAAATCTGCTGTTAAAATTCCTGTTGAAATTAGCTTGTTTTGCCTTTTTTCCCCTTCACCTTACTGTATTTTCTCCATTTTTAGTGCTGTAGCAGACAGCATGGCTGCCTTTTGTTAGCCTCTCTGTGCACTAATATCCCTGACACTGTGGAAATGTCCAGCAGGCTCCCTTTCTACATCATAGGGAAAAAAGGTCGTTTCTTCAGTAACAGCCTGCTCATGCCTAAGTTTTTTAAAACCTACTTTTTCATCTGTATTCTAAATGAAAAAATGTTTTCCCTGATGGGGGGTCATGGCAGGGGCAGTGGAGACAGACGGATTTCTTCAGGATTTGGACTCTCTGTTGCTTGTATGCTCAAAGTTTTAAGTAAAATAATGGGGGATTTGTTCATGCAGTAAATGCAAGTTTGCCCTTTTTGTTTTAGGCTATTCTAGATTCACCTCAGCTTTATCTGTCTTGCAAGCATCTTTTGCTCTCCCTGGGACTTGAGGGGCCATACCTGATATGCCAAGTGCATCTCCATAATTTTAACGTGGTGTTAGGGTGTGGGGACACTAACTGTTCTCTCAGCCTTGGCATCGGGAATTGAGTGATCTGCATTTGGAAGCAAGGGCCTATTTTTTTTCAAAATCTCCAGTAGAATAACTCCTGACCTTGCAATAAATGTGTGAGAAAATAATTATAGTTCAGTAATTATGGGTGGTATTTAGCCTGATGTGTTATTTTACATCACTTCATAGTGCATACAAGGTGCCGTATAGAAAAAATAAGAAAACATTCCCTTTCACCTTTGAATCTTCTGATCCATTTTCAGCATGACTTGAAAATGGCATTAAGTTATAAAATAAGAAATTGTTACTAAAAAAAGGATGTTATTTATAGCAGAGTTAAGACTTGGTTTAAGCCTGCCTGAACTCAAGATCCAAGTCTGGGATCTCTGTGTTAAAAAGATGTAGCCCAAAATGATGGTAATTCTCTGTTATTATGACTAAAATGTTCTGGGCACATACATATGTTGTTTTTCACTAGAGTTGCTGGTGATTCTGTGAGGAATGCTTGACCATGAATGTCTCAGCAGCTTTGCAGACAGCCTGTCCTGAGGGCTAGGCAAATACAATTAGTGAAATGGGGAGACTTCTTGGTAGCAATGTGGGTTTTAGCAACTCCTAAGGGAAGAAAGAGGGTGGTTTGGAAGTAACAATAAAATTGTGATAGCAAGAGATTGTCTACAAGGCATGCTCTAAGTAATGTCAAGACCTTCCAGTACTGTCTTGGGGGACCTGGTGAAAACATTCAAAGTTGTACCCATGTCACAGCCAGATCAAAAGGACCAGCCACTGTGGTGGTGTGTGTGGTTTTTTTTTTTTTTTTTTTTTTTTTTTTTTTTTTTTTTTTGTTTTTGGGGTTTTTTTCTTCTTTTTTGGGTTTTTTTTTTGAGACTGGGGAAGAGGGAATGCTCAGCTTTCATCAAGAGTAGATGAAGATGCAGCAATCAATGATAATGAATGACTTTAAGGAGTTTTGGCTAAACAGAAATCACTTCTTGTCATTTTAGATGACAGGGAAGCTGATGGACATTACAAACACTCTGAATAATAGGGCCAGGATATGGATGCTGTACACAGGAGGCATAGGTTGAAAAATAATGAAAAAATTAGTTAAGTTGTAAGGTAATGTAGCATGAAGATAATACCTCTGGATGTTTGGGTTTAGCATTTGGCTTTTTTCCACAGCAAAAAATTTCAACCAGGGCATTTGTTTTTATTTTGTTTTTACTTTTTTTAAGTTTCCCTCTGGCTCAGGTTCTTGTTAGATTTGATAACAAAGGTGTAACACAAAGCCTTCAGATGCCTTGTATTCTGGAAGCTATGTGTTTAAAACTGTCTCACCAAATATTTCTGTTGTGGAAACACTGTGCAATCTTTTAATCTTTATGGAGTATGCAGAGGTTTTTCTACAATTAGGACTTAAACCAATTAATTTGAAATAGTGTATAATATTGTGTTAAATAATTTAGGTTTAGTTTTTCAAGGCCTAAAGCTACTTAATGCAACATGTATGAAAAAATAAAAAAATAACCTTTTATTAAATTAATGAAATAATATTCAAAAATACATCAAAATATTTAATATAGAACAAAAAGAACACAGCATTTCCAGTTGCAAAGTCAACATCAACATATATGTACTGTGGTGTTTTATTTTTTTATTTTGTTTTGTTTAGTTTCCCAAGGATTTTAGTGAAGATTTAAAATTATCATAGGTCTCAGTGAAGTTTGTTTGCTCCCCACAACAGCAGAGATGATTTTTATTGACCAATCTTTGATCCAAGAGATTAAAGAAAGTACTGTAAGAGCAGTGAAAAGGATAACACCGTGGGGGTCAATAGGCTTACTGCTACTTGGAAATGAAAGTGAAGCATTCTGTTGAGAGAGGGGTTAATTTAGCATTCTTACTGAGAACTTGAGAGTTTTCCCTTTCCTATTTTAAAAATTTTATTTTTTATGGGAAGAAAAATTATTCATCTTACTTCCAGGTTTCTCCATGACTTAATACCATGGCCATAATACGAGGTCATTTAGAGGGCACTAGATGCACCCGACATAATTCTGCACAATGCTTTTTAGCCCAAATGGCCTGGCTGTCACATACTCACTTCTTGATTGAAATGTTTCTGGTAGACTTTTGGAATGCAGTCCGAGGGCTTAGTGACTCAATATTTTCAACATGAATACATTTTCTGTCTCATAGAAACTTTCTATGAACTACTGCAGAGTTAACGTGTCTTTCTGTTGTTTCTTGAAGTGCTGTGAACTTTACACAAATCTGGTAAAATTGTATGAGTCAAAAGGAAATGAAAGTCCTAGCTTGATACAGTTTTATTTTTTATGGCATCATCATCATGGCCCTTTTTTATGAGGGTATCAAAATGCCTGCTGAAAAGAAAATTTTTCTTCTTGAAATAGCCATTAATATCCCTTTCTTTTCCTGATGTGTGTTGTTTTGCCTCTCTTTTCTCCCCCTTCTTCTCCAAGCAGTATGATTTTTGTCTTCTTTTCCACTGCAGAGAATAAGTACAGGAAGAACAACAGCTGGTGTGACTTTGATTGGGGATGCACTGAAGTGCTTTTGTTTACAGAAAATTCGAGACACATGAGGCCTGGCAGAGTGCTGGTGTCACGCTTCTTCCCATCTTTGAAAAATTGCCAAAGAAATCTGATTGAAATTGGCCAGTTGTATTTATTTTGCTGTTTGCCAGAGACAGGTTTGCAGGCTTAGACCATTTTAACAATTTGTTTAGTTTCCTGCTGGCATATAATTGATTAGTAACTGTTTTTTTAAGAGGAAAAGGGGCCCAGAAAGTTCTCAGAAAGCTTCTTGTGTCCTACGAATCTGTGCAAGATGTAGCTTTCGGCACATCCTATCATTTCACCCAGGAGACTGATTTGCTTTGTCAAAAGGAATCTCTATAGTTCATTTAGCTGGTCACAGCTTGTGAAACTTGGCTTTTATGCTGGTGTAATGTGAAGTAAACATTCCTTTACTCCAAAATCAAAAAACACCTGTCTCTGCTTCTAACAGTCTTCCAAAAGCCCTAATGAAAATGTAATTCTACCAAGAGCAACAGCAGAATGTTCATGGACCTAACAGAAACTGTGACTATAATTTATCAATTAATTTTAAGAATTTCCTGCAGACTGGTGACTTTGGATATTTTTGGTAATCATATAAGAGTTAAACCAATTATTGAAATTCACTAAATATTGAGATAAAATGCTTAATATGTTCACAATTAGGTGAGGTGAGTTTTTTAAAGTTCATTTATTATTTGCAAGTGGTTCGTTGCAACATTAGCTAAATTCTTGAAACTCTATGCTAAAACACATGTTTTTATGTACCTGGTTCATGTTAGGTTTTCTACTAAATCATTACCAGCCCTGTTCTTATTCACTGTTTGGTCATGACTGGGTGTGGGTGTTCTTGGGTTTTATTTGCTTTTTTGTGCATCCCTGACCTTGACTACTCAGGAGCGTGTAGTACTTCATTTTGTTAATAAGCACTGCTGTATAAAAGAGTGTTTTCAATTAAAGCATGGTGTGAAAATCAAGCTTTCTGAAGTTTACAATCCATATTTATTCCCTTCTCTTATTAATTTTTAGTTTCTGTGCTATAAACTTACACCTTTTTCCTAATTCTTTTTCTGTAGGGTAAATTGCATGTTTTCCATCTCTTAGCCGTGGCAATGTGAAACTAGAAGTGTATGGACTTGACTGAATTATAGAGTTTCAGAAGCAAGAGGAGAAATAGAGTGAATCCTAAATGTACTATGGAAAAATAAAGCCCTTTTGATATGGAAGGACCTAGAATTTTGAATGCTGATGTCTTGGGGTGATGTTCAGTCAATCTGGCATAGTTGCGCAGCAGTATATTCAGGAGCTAGAAAGATCCCACGTGTAGCAACCAAGATTAAGGCTTTTACTGGCAATGTTAGAAGTAAAATGACTTCTGTACTCAATGCTGGCTTTTGGTATAATGGACAGGATGTGATATTAAATTTTGTGTGCCCTGAAATCACATTTTTCTGTTCAAAATTAATGGGCATGTTTTTAAGATCAGTTGTTACTTGGAGTGGATTTTGTCAATGTTAGGCATGTTCCTGAAATTCTAGTGTGATCCACAGATGTTTAAAAATGAAAAATTGAAAATAAGTAGCACAGATTTTTCTGGGTAACTTCATTATTAATCTCTGATTTGTGCAAAAATAAACAAGCTTATTTTTTTTACTACATTTTGAATTTAAGACATACAAATTTTCTGTGCTGCAAAGTGTGGGGTTTTGGCTGTGAAAAAATGGAAGGATATATTGAGTGTTACCAAAAATGTCCATTTTTGTTTTCCAGTTCAAAACTACATGACTTAATTTAAGCAGTGCAAAAGTGAGCTAAGAATGTTAAATTGAGCAAACTGAATATTGTCAAGAATTGTGAAAGATATAGAAAGTAAGTGAAGGACATCACTGAAAGCTAGCAAAAATACAAGGTGGAAAATATTGACACTGGATACTTACTTCTGGTTTTTTATTCCAGCGAAACTTTCAAGTACCTAAGGCTTGCTAGTTCTAAGTGCTGACAGCAACTGACTTAAATTCTGTCCTGGGAATATCCAGTTTAGTCAGTTTTGGTTTTTGTCTTTCAGCTTGCAGCCTTCCACTCAGGGATATGAGTTTGGTTGCCATAGTTCATTTAATCGTAGGGGTTTTTTTTATTTAATAATGAGATTGTCACCAAAATATATCCTCAAGGGAATGAGAGATATTATAATAAGGTCAAACCAAAGTGATCAGGACTTAGTTTAGAAATCTATACTTGTTATTTCAGTTGGCATGAAACTTCACAGGCTAAGGTGGGAAGTTTGGATATTTATTTTTTAAGTTTTTCCCAGTCTCTAATTTTCGTAGGTATTTGTTTTTCAAGCAGGCTTTACTTCTAAGTTCTCCTAAGCTTTTTGGCAGGTATAGTGCTGTGTGCGTTTGGCAATTTGGTATGCATATTTGAGTATCCCGTGCTCTGTCCAAGACGGTGAGGAATAAAAGGAGTATATTTTAATGATCTACAGGATTATGATTGATTAAATTCTATCAGATTTGATACATAATATAGAAAATACTAATAAAGCAAATATATCTTGGAGTTACCTTAGTGGAGTGGGCATGAGGTGGGGGAGGAGAGGAGTGTTGCTGCTTCGAAACTGAGCCCTTTAGGCTGTCAACTTCAACCAAATTAAAAAATGTGTGCCAGCCTTAAGTTGGCACGCTTGAGTTCACTTCACTCCAGTCAATGAGGCACCTTAGCGCAGTAAGCACAATAGAGACAAAGAGATGCCTTGCAACTGACAGAGAGAGAAAAGAGTCCTTTGAGATGAAATGTTAACATAAGAAGTGAAAATGGTTTGTGGTAGTCTCAAGCTGGCTCTTTTGGGTTCACTTTCCTATAGTTACTGAACTATAGTGCTGTAGCTTAACAGAGGAGTCTCAATAAAATTAGAAAGATATCCTAAAAAGGACAGAAGACAAGAGAGAGTAAAAGAGAGTGAGAGAGATGGAGAGTTCTTTTGATAAGGAGCTTAACAAAAGTGGAAAAAAATGGTTTATGTGAATGTTAGTTTTCATGGCAGTCTCAAGCTGACACTTGGGCTCCCTTTATTACAGTCAGTAAGCTACTTTAGCAAACAAAGGCAAATGGAGAGAAGGATGTCTGGAAACAACAGAGTAAGGGAGAGAAAAAGAGACCTCTTTGACAGCATCTAACACAACATGAAATCTCTGCCTCTGTGTTTCCATTTTTGAAGCATTTTTTGAAAGGCAGAGAGAAACACAAATAGTTGAATCTTTGCAAGATACTTCATAGATAATGAAACAAATGCTGAGATTTTAAATTTGCTTAAGCAATATACAGCTTAACTGTGTTCAATTGGGCAAGGGATGTGAATTCCCTTCTTATCTCTCTTAAAACACTTTTTTCCAGCATACTGCTTTCAGAAATTAATAAATAATATCCAATCTAGGAAATTCTACAGTAGTGTTGAATTAATTTAAAATCCCCTTTATGTATAAAAATGTGTGGGGAAAAAAGTAACTAGAATAGAGGTTGTAGATTTTTTTAATGTAGTACTCAGTAGTGCTGAAAACTAAATGGATGCTGGCTTATATTTGCATCAGGTAGGTGATGAACGAGTCTATCTTTCTAAACAGGTGGAAGAAATTTATTTTGTTTTCCTACATTTAATCCAGTTCTTTCATTTTGGTAATCCAATATTTAGTTATCTTATATTTCAAATTTTAGGTATTGTAGTTACAACCTGTTAGTTCTCAGTCTCATTGGAAAGGAAATTTGATTAGCTTCCACAAATTTAAGCTTTTCAAGGTAGAGAGGAGAGTGAGGAAGATTTCAGGCTTTTGTACCTGTTGGGTAAATATATGAGGTAAATGAAACCATACCCATCAAAGCTGTAAGTAAAATACCCATGAAAATTGGCATATTTTGAGCATCATCTATTCACTGTGAAATGGGCCATTAGATATCTGGCTGACAAATGTTTTCATTCTAAACCTAATGTGCGCTGCTCATACGTCATCTGCAAATTCTGTAGAGGCGCACTTTGGAAAGGAAGCTAAGTCACAGTTGCAAATTATTCTTGCCCTCCATTAGGCAAATTGTCAACTTGGTAGAATCAATAGAAGATTCTTTATAATAATCAAATTGGGATGTAGCCACGAGGAAAAGCAATGGGACAGCCAAGGATGAAACTTAATTAGAGAGCAGAACTTGCTTTTAACAATATTGGATATAATGAAGATGCGGTGCTAAGCACACAATATTGAAGACTTCAACATCTTCATAATTTTGTAATGTAAAATCCATGGCACTCCAACTCTACTTATTTTTTAATGAAATTTCTGTATGTAGAGAAAAATTGCTTTTCATAGCTCAATGTTAATCTGTTAAACAAGATGAATAAGTTTATAGGAGTATTCCATACTGACATTATACTGTTTCATACTCTAGTCTGCAATAAATAAGCTCAGTGTTTGCAGATAGACAGGAGAGTAGGAAGAAAGTGACTGTAAACAATTTTGTCTGTTTTGTTGTAAATTGGTCACTTGTGCCTTATGCTCTTTGGTATTGCATTATTTGTTCATTGAAGTCATGTGATAGCTTTTCTGTCCTGTAATGAGTTTGAAATGTTTGAACTTCAGTTTAACAAGTAATGAATTCCATTATTTAAGAGGATAAATTTAATTCACAATAAGAGTCATGAAACTTCTGCAATTCAAAATTTTTCATTAATAGCCTTCTGTAGATCAAATGTTTAAAAATAGCCTGAAAGATACTAGAAAATTTACTAATATTGCCAATTCTTATTGGAAAAGTATTTACTGTTTTCATTAATATTCAGTTGAAACTTGTGTTTGTCCCTGACACTGGCATTTAAGTTACTTGTTCTGATGGCTCTTTGAAAGCCTCTGTTAAAGGCTGGAGATAGCTGGGGATTGAGTTCTGTGTTTAGATTATACCCAAGAATTACAATAACCTTGTATCTGGAATCTATATAATTTGGTGTCTGCAACCTGGCCAATTTAGTGAAAACACAGAGAGCATGTGGACAAAAATTGGTAAAGAAGACAGCATTTTTTTCAGCAGGAAAGTGTGTTCTTGTGTTTCAGATAACCAGTGGTTCTTTGGGTTTTAAAGATGACTGTGATGTTCACCCAGGACTGCCATATATCCACAGGGCTGGGCAGCAGCACTTGTGATCAGTCTTCTCTTGTTTGTTTTGTTACTAATCCCTTAAATTTTGATAATACTCTGGACTGGCTTTGTATCAGCTCATTTATTACTGAAAAATGGAATCATTTTAACTTGTGCTAGATGAAGAAACAAGAGTGGGATCTGTACAACTATTCAAAACCTAAAAGAATAGAACCAAAAAGGACAAAATAGGACACCAGTGAAACAAAAGAATAGGAGATAGAAAGAGACTGGAGGAGGAAAGCAAAAATCTGGTTATTGCAAGATAAAGAGAAATCTTTCAGTCAAGCCTAGCAGTACTGGTCCTGCATTTTGGAGTTCCATAAATTCCAGTATACATTTTTTATTTATATTCATTTTGACTTGATGAATTACTCAGTCCCCTAATTTGGGTTATTTGAGAGAGCAGATTCAAAGCAATCAAGTTATTAACTACTGGTATTATGAAAACAATCAATTTTAATTGGTAATGGTAAAAACAGGTGGCAGGAGTAAACTTGTAGCATTAAATTAAATTTTTCTTTTTTTCTGCCTCGCTAATGTGGTGGAGTGTGTGTAAGAGAGAGACAGACTGACATCCATCTGCTTGGACTACAGAGACTAGTGTGAACAAACATGCAGCATACTAAACGTTCACCTCAAGAACCAGCACTTCTGTTTAGCATTATTGTGTGCCATCCAGTTTTGTAAGCTATGGAAAGACAGATCTCAGTAATTTACAATTCTTGTAAATTTACAGTTCATGTAAATAACTTTAATGATTTCTGTCCACTTTCTGTCAAGCCTAGTACTGATAGTGCTACCTTTGCATCATGAAATCAATTCTTCCTTTGCTTCTGGTCTCTTTGTAAGGAGCCTTAAGGTGAAACCACATCAGAAAGCAGCCTCTCACTCTCCTTTCTCTGTGTATTTTGAGTCATGATTGTTTCTGATGTGAAGGCTCTAGATCTTCAAATTGGATTTACTGTCAATGTGTCCTTTTCCCAGAAAGTGATTGTGCTTGTCAAAGACACAGTTTTAGTGTCTAGGTAAAATGGATGAAATTCTAAGGGCTTAGGGTACCTTCTCTTAGCTGCTTTGATTTTCAGTTTATGGTCAACTGTATCTCTTAAGAGAAAGTACCTTGAGCTACTGTTGATGCATACATTATGCTGGCTGTGATGCCTAGAAAATAACTTTTCTCCTACTTCTGAGGAAGGAAAGAGAGGACTATAGATAACATTCAGGAGTGATATTACTAAAAGACCCATATTTGTTCACCTTAGAATGGAGAGGGAATGTCTGTCTGGTAACCCAGCTCTGCTGCATGACAGTTCATTTTTGGCTAGGACATAATCAAGCTGTCTTATGTATGCAGTTGCTGGTCTGTGTCTGTATCTTGCTACTGTATAATGGCCAACCTGAATTAATACAGCTGGAGCAGATGCTAAATGACTGTATCTAAGTCACTTGTGTCCTATTTTACACTTCCCTTCATGATCTGTGTGAAGCTCTGTGAACATTTGATATTCATTTTAGTGTCTCACCATATGCCCTCACATTTATAGGCTATAAATCCATAATCAACAACTCTGTCGATATTGGCATTACTTCTCTCAGCTGCATATGTGAAAGAAAGCATTTGGAAATAACCTTTATGACTAAATGTACTTACAAGAATTACTACTAAAGAGCCTGAAATGTTGTTTCATGTAACACTCTACCAATGTGCAGAAAAAAAAAATAGGCTAAATAAAGTTTTTGGATATTTAGTGAAAACTTCAGCGAGAGTCTCATGCCCATGCACTCTATTTACAGGGTTTGAAACAAAATTTCCAAATGTGTGCACAAAACTCTTTTATTACTGCATAGCTTTTGTAGGAAAAAGAATGATTAAAAAAACCCTTTTCAGTAGAGTCTTTCTTTTAAGAAAGAGTCCTTTTGTCTGTGGTAGAAAGCAGGAAACGATGTTATTTTCTATGTATTCCCTTCCCACTGAATAGTCAAGCACCTTACACTTACCTATTCTTTATTTTGCAGTTCTTTGATAACAACTCCTCTTCCTTTCTTGCGTCCAAAGTTCAAGGTTTGTTAGAACACTAGCTTCAGTTCTCTGTCCCCCTCCTGCTCCATTAAACACCCAATATGTAATTTCAGATTATTGGAGATTCTTCATAAAGATTTTTTTCTTCATTATTAGCAATCATTGCAATAAAATGGGGGTTTTATGCCTCTCTGAGCAGGATTCTGTAAATAATACTTCAGACAGCAAGTAGTAACTTCCTTTTACAGTTTAATGTTATATGCTTTCTACAGTGGTCGCCCAAAGTGAGTTTTGTATTGTGGAGTACGGCACAGTATAAATATGAAAAAATTTCTTTGCCTTTTTGTTTCTCAGAATGTTCCAAATATTGTGTTTTAATACTGGCAACCTCTCTGAAGTACTGTCAGGATTAATAGAGTGCTGAAAAATGCTATTTATATATATAAGGTAAATCATGTTCTGCATCAAAGACCTCTTCTTGAAAGAGCATGTGAATAATATTTACTTACATGAGTACTGTGCTGGTTGGTTACAGTATTGGTGCATGGCAATAGTAGGTTATAGGTTATATATAACCAGTAGGTTATAGTATTGATGCATGGCAATATTCAGCTGCATATGATTAGGTCTTTTGAGACACTACTTTTCACATGAATTCTTTCTTCCTCTGTCTCTTTAAGGAACTGAATCTTCATTGACTTACAGCTGACTGTATTGGATTCATAAAATAGTCTTTCACTTCTCTCTGGGTATGTGCTGTATCATGAATTGTCTCCTTAGAGACAGCAGGCCACCTCATTATGGTTACAATAGACAAATTCCTAAGCATGTGGTCTGCTTTTATGGCCTTGACTTGTGCATCTTTTACCTCAGAGACTTGCCACTCATGTTGACACAGATTTGTTGTGTGTGATGAAGTGATAAAATCAATGAAGAGGACACATGTGCTTCTCTAGCTTTCAGAAAGACTTTATTATTTATTGTTTATTGTTGTAAGTTAAATATACTCAACAATTTTCTGCGAAGGTACATTTACTTTTTGGATATGTTTTATTCTGCCTGCAGCTTAGAAGTGGCTCTTAGGGCATACTGTATGTGTTAGCTTTGTACAAGTTCCACTGGAAAATAGAATGAATAGAAATGTATATGTCTTGGCAAGAACAATACCCAGGGGGTGAGGGAGAAGCATTAAATAAACAATTTAAGAAAAATAAGCAACCTGAATGCCAAGCATTCCTGTGTTATTCCTATTATATTTCTGTCCCCCAAAATACATTGCTATTTAAAAGGAAAGAGAGACTAAAAAAATTCCTTTAATTAAATTTTAATTGCTGTTTTAAAACCAGGAAAATGTTACTATGTCAGGAGTTGAGGAAGATGATGTTTTCTGAGAAAGTTGAAAGTCAATGATACTCATAATTTCAGGCAGTTGAGAATAGTACGCAGTTGGATTTGTCAATGCTGAAAGTAAATTTGTTGAAAAAATGTGGAATAGGCTGAATTATAGAAACTATGCTGCAGGCAGAAGAAGTATGGCCATAGAGAATTTTTTTAACAACTTTTCATAGAACTGAAGCTCAGATATATGTAAGTTAAGATTTGAAAAGGACTTTTATGGAAAGTGTATTTTTAAAAAAAAATTAAATATTACACAAGTATGCTTTGGATGAGAAATCCTCATGAGGTTTCCTAGTGAGTATTAATTTTTTCAGTCCACAGTTTTTTGTTTTATGTGTTCTTTAAGTCATTTCCCCTGGCTTCTCAGACCTAAGAAACAAGGGGACAAGTTACTTGCATTTATAATCAATATACATTGCTGAGAGTCTCACTGATTTGGTGAAACAAGAGTAGCTGTTAGCATTTTGTTATTTGCAAATATTTGCAAGTTTTTTTATAGAAAAAGGGCATTCCCAGCAGTTGTAGATTGCTGGACTTTTCTCAATTGTACTCCTACTTTAGCAGAAAGAGTAACATTAGACAAATTACCTGTCTTTTTCTAGTTTCTTGCATATAGCTCAGCTTAATGCATATGATCTGCAGAGCCCATACAAGTATCGTTTGATGAAAGAGTGAAAAGAAATAGAAAAATCTGATTTAAGTGATTTTTGAGAATCTGAATCTGACAGACCACAGTGTAGATGACTGGCTGGTGTATTTAGAAGGTTTTGTTGGTAAACATATGAGTGATTATACTTACAATAGTCTCTTAAAATATAGATTGTCTGGAAGAAATAAGTGTAAGGATGAAAAACAGGCTCAAACGTGCAATCAGGAAGACAGGTGAAATAAAAAACTTGAGAGAAAAAATGAAAAAAATTCAGAATTTCTGAAAGACTGACCTCTGCCTTGATTCAGGGTTTCTGACCACTGGATTTTAAGATGATGTTCTGCCTGACTTCCCTCTACCCTAGGACACACATTACATCTTTTTTTATCATCTTTGATCAACCAGTAATTTTACAGTCTAAGGCCTTTCTGAGGTACAAATAGAGACAACTGCAGTGCCTTGTTTTGCCATGGGCTGAATATGGTGGGGTCTCAGAAGCAGTAGCTGAGGCAGCATGCAGGACATGACTACATGAGGGAACAGCATGGGCTGGTGCTCAGAAAACTGCATTTGTCATCTCCTTCGGTACACTTTTTTTTTTTCCAAATATGTTTAAAATTAATCTTACTCTAAAGGCTGTTCTTTCCTCCCTACTGACCACATATAATTCATCAGGAGCTTTACAGTGAAAAGGTCAGTAACAAGAGTCCCATTCAGAGGGATAGATCAGAAGTGAAATCCAGTATGTAAAGTGCTTGTAGCAGAAAACAGGGTGCAATAGCTGAATGACTGTTCTTGGTCTCTGGTAAGACATGGCCATCAGAAGCTTTTCCCCCACTCTATGGAAAGACTATGCAGAGATTTTAAAATAATTTCATTTTAAAATACTCATTGTCTAAGTTTTTTGACAGCAGATAAGTCCTGGTGGAGAAAGGGTAGATATAGGTTAGGAGTGAAATTAATACTCTAATGAATGAATTAGCAGTAATTTTGTGAGGTTTTTGTTTTGTTTTTTTCATTTGCATCATGTTAGAGAATATGAAGGTCTTTACAGCACCAAGCCTTAAAATCTTGCTAGCTTTAACTTGCTGTAGATGGCCCTGCTGAATCTAGTGAGACTCTCTGGCAGCATGTGAAGTTAGGCATGTGCATACATCATTTGCAAAGTCAAGATATATTTTTAAATTAGTGACTAGAATACAGAGGCTGTGGTTCTTGGTGACCTCCTGTGCTGTATTCCAGTAAAAGAAGTTACTTTGTCTATGAATTTCTAATAAGTTCTGAGAATAGAAATCCTGAGGTGCTCAAATCCAACACACCATGAATTTCAGGGCTTGCAAAATAAGGCAAAACATTTTTTAAGCAAGTCACCCCCCACCACCCCCATCCCTCAGCTGTGTGGAACATTTGAAAAGGAATATGTGCATGCAGTTTAGGGTGCTCTCAGACTGTAAGAGGGATGTGGTTATTCTCCACTGATTCACTTAATTATCTACAGAATTACAAAATACTAAAATACAAATATCCTGTTTTACGTTTGTCAGGCGCCATGAGGTTGTGGTGGGGCAGGGAACCCACAAAAGCAAAACCCAAATCAGCACTAAAATGGGACTAACCCTGTTCTCAGCATTGCATACCTTGGCTCTTCAGTGTTCCACAGCATTATCCAATGCTTTTAGAATAATTTACTTATCAATCTATTTTGAAATGGCATGGTTTTTTGTTTGTTTTATTTTTTTTCATTGTCTCCAGCAACAGTTTTATTTGAATACTCATGTTTACTTACTGAAGTGCATTTCACTTGGAATGGAAATGCAAAACATTAGTGCAGGCTTTGTGAAATTTACCACTTCTCTGATATATGAAAAGTACTTGAGATAAGGACATCTCTTCAATAGTAGTAGGCAGAGGCAGGGATGTGGGGGGGGGGGGGGGGGGGGGAACGACTCATAAGCTTTTCAAATAAATATAGCCTGCTTATTTTTCAGTGTTGTCTATATTTAACAGCCTCATTGATTCTGTATGCTTTTTGTTAGAGATGAATTCTACTGATTTGTTCAAAGATAATATTGTACTTGTAGCTATGATAAACTATTTTTTTTCACTCTGCTTCTTTTTTTTGTCAGTAAACAAGAATGAGAAACCAACATACCAAGGGAGCTAAGCTATGCAAAGAGCTGTGCAAAACTCAAACTGGTACAAAATTTTAGGGTTTTACTTCATCAAAACATTATTGATATAAATCAATTGATATTTCCTCCATTGGGAGTTTGGTACAATCCCACTCTGATTTTTCAATATCTCTGTAGAAATTAGCCAGGCCCTAAATCACTACATTTTGTTTAAATAGTAAACGGAAATGGCATTTAAAATCTACAAAGCATTAAAACTGCTAACGGATTACTTACATCATTGCCTTATAACCTTTTTGATTTGTTGATCCCCAAGTACTTTTCAGCAGAGGCATGTATCTCTGTGCAGCAAAAGTTAACTTACTGCAGTAGGCTTCCTTTTCACAGCAAGGTCGTGTGAACCCAAAGAGTCTGCAGACCACATGTTGAAAACTATTGATCTACATTATTTATATATGACTTGTTCTCTGCAGATGTGTTCCTGCTTTTGAGATGACTCAGTAAGACCATGCAATAGTTTTCAGGAAGGAACTGGGAGAAGAAAATGTGACCCTTAAAAGGGGAGGTTTAGATCGATAAAATGTTTCCACAATTCAGGAATTAGACCTTCTTCTTGCTACTAATGAGACAATCTCCAAAAATTAAGAATGGACATCTGTTTAATACATGATATGCTACAATATTTTGTTGGCATTATGGAATCACTGCAGCTGGACACACTGGTTCAGTGCTTCTTAAGAAGGATGGGAATTCTGTCACTTGGTGGCTGCCAGACAGTGGATTCCTTACGCACTAAGCTATTTTAAAGATATTTAGATTATGTCTTCCAGCTGACTAAAAAGGTCTTGCCAAGCATGTATCACACACCCCTCTACTTTGTGCCTTGATTGAATTCTAATGCAGTAAGTTATGGATTTGATCTCTAGATAAACAAAGCAGTTTCCTGCCCCTTAAACTGAAGGTATAGGGTTTTAGGGGATAAGATCCATTCCTTTATTGTGCTCAACAACAAGCAAGTTGAAATTAAACAGCAGCATAACATAGTTGTATGTTCTATTTGCCAGTTTTTATAATGATTCTGAGCTTCCTGAAATTTCTGCTAGGCAACAGGCTGGTGTCACGTTGAAGATATGAGTTGTGGTAATGCACATATTAAATGGTAATATTTAACACATGAGATGCTTCTCATCATGGTGAATATTTAGAGCTGAAGGTGTATTGAGTAAAGGCAGGTACAGACCCTGCTGCTGGTGAGGGGCTTACACCTCCCAGGGTGAGTTGGCTTCTGGTGAGCTATTATGCAGCAGGCCGGTTATGCAGACCCAGGGGTCTTTGACAATTTCATCATTTTTTTTAGTAGTCAAATAAAGAAACTATTTCTAAACATTTCAATATTAATATCAAACATATGGATGTTAAAAGAACACTTTTCTCCTCGTGATATTCATGTGAGCAAGCAGCTAATTCTCTGGTGTAATTCTCAGACTGCATTCAGTAATGTAAGAGATGGAGTTTCACGTGATAATGAAGCTGTTGTTTTTCTCGAGTATATTGCTGCTTGAGCTATTCTTATGCTCACACTTCTTAGTGTGCCATGTTGTGACATGAAATTCTCTTAAATGTTGAGCAAACCCATTTTTTCACTTTGTTCTTTGATCACTTTCTATCAACTGATTTTTTTATTGGCTTCATAACATGATAAAAAAGACTAGTTTTGAGGCATAATGGCTTTTTATGGAAGGGGTATGTATAAGTAAAAGGCTTATAGCTTACGTACTTTTAAGTATTATTTATACTAATAAAAGTTGTATAAAATGAAGGTATTTGTCCTAGAAGGGATCAGATGATTTGTTTATAACTGTAGCACATTTATGAAAAATATTTTTTTAAAATATTGAATTTCTATGTTTTATTAATATACACATAAGCTTCTCTGGGCATCTTGTTGCATAAGCTGCCTGTCTGTAGGCCACAATCTCTAGCAGAAGTGTCTGTATAAGCAGTCATTCTGAAATGCTGATTCTGTTATTTGATTTGGGATTAAACAGTCTGTTGCAAGCCATCTGTTTCCCTATGCATGTGTCCTTGAAAGGTTAGATTTCCACAGATATTGCCCCATAACTTTAGCCAGTGCTTGAAAGATCAGAATTAGGTGAGACATATGACACTGAAATTATCTGTTTTATCCTAGAGGACTGGCTGCTTTTTGACATCAGTGCCCATGTTGGAGAAAAGTTTATTCTCTCTTATTGCTGCTGATTTAGAACCCTGCTGATTTTGGCCAAATGCCATGAGACTTAGGAGCACATCCTCTGAGGGTATTTGAACAGTTGATGCGCAGTGAGTGCATGAAAAGTTCCATCAGCTTTCTGTGCTGCAGAAACCGATGCCTCTGATAGATGCTGCATCACTCATGTCTAACTCAAACTGCTGCTACTACTCCAGCAGCATCACTGTGGACACTAGGGTCAGAAGACTGGTGTGGGTTCAAAGAATCTTTAGAGACTTAAAGAAATCTTACATAAGACTGGACCTTGCTATTTTGCTATGTTGTTTGTTTTCATATTTTGTCAACCTTTTTTTTTCCTTTTACGTTATTTTTTTGTGTGTCTGTTCATGCATTAGCCTGTGAGTGCTGGGTATGTGTGTGATGCACAAATGACTACTAAAAGACAAGTGTCATGGTAGTGATCTAGCCCTGTCAGTTTGATTTAGGTGTTAAGAGGAGCTCAGGTTGGAGAGCAGGTCCTTAAAAGAACTGTGGAAGCTGGCTTGTGAAGAGCCTGCCTCTGGACTCTGTATACACAGGTATAACTTTTGTGGTTGCTTAAACTTGGCATTCTTAAGATGTAACTTTGTCATAAGCCATACAGGGCCTCACATGTTTTACCAGCCCTCTAAAAGCTATCTAGAAAGCCAGTCACAAAATACTATTTGTGGATCATAAGTCCTCTTTATTTCAGCTCTGCCAGAAACCAATTCAGGTTTTCTCCAGCTTTGGTATTCCAGAGGCTAAAGGATTTCAGGGCTGGTTTCATAGCATAGTCTGTAAAATTTTGTTATGCTTTGCACTACAAAGCAATTATCCATTAAATGTGTTAGAGTTCAAAGGTGTTGTTAAGCCAACATGATAGGCAGTATTGTGCAGAATTATTTATTTTTGCTCTTGAATGTGTTTGGTTCAAATCCTGCTTGGGATGCTAATTTCTGAAAGTTATGGAAGATATGGATTCACAATAGGCCACTGTTGAACTGGTACGTCCAGTTGAACCTTATGTAATATTTTTGGTGAAATATTTTTTGTTCTTTAATGTTAGAGTGGTTTTGAAATTTTTTTGCTTTTACTCAACAGTCTGACTATAGAACTACTGATGTTTCTGTACATCTGGCTGGAAATTTGCCAACTCAGGCATTGCACTCATGGCAAATCTGAATTTGTACACCTAAACCAGATGATTGGTCAATGAACATTTGCAAACTGTCCTATTTGCACAAATGTAGGTTTTATATGTGCAAAACTGATGTGTTTGCAATTTTTTGAGTTGTATTAAGGCAAGCTCGCTATAAATATATCCCCTAAAATTTAGTTTTTGATTAAAAATACTTACTAGGCAATCCTCCTGATAGTTTCCAAATTTACATTTCCAGGTGAAAAGGAGCCTTTAAAACCTTTAAAAGCAGCCATGGAAACAGAAGCTGCACAGAGCTAGGCAGTGACATAGGGCATTACATCTAAGAGGCACATTTAGGGGGGAGCTTGTCAAGAGCAGAAAATGATGCTTGCTCTCTCACTGCAGAATACTGGACTGCTGACGTGATCCATTACTAGAAATATTAGGATATGAGAAAAATGAGAAATTTTCATGGAAAATAAAAATTTTCCCTTTTTTCTCCTTTCCTTTTTGGAAGTATTAAGCAACTCCTGTAAGCAATAATTTCCCCTTTGAATAATCAGTGAAAGAGTATTGAAATGCTAGTGAAATCCAAGATAATTATTTTGAATAATGTGCAACAAAACACTCAATTATATTTGTAACACAACTTATGAAATACATTTTGAGTTATGCAGTCCTAGAAATTAGTAATTCCCTGTTTATAGAATACCTGGGTATGAATGAACCAGTCTGCAGGTATTGGGAGGAAATTCAGTCAAACCAAATGAAGCTTTTGCATTGTTGACTTGCAGAAAATATTTGTTCTTGTTTATGTCTGCTAAATCTCTATTTTAAAAATTTAGGATTTCTGTAAATACCCGATTTTGGTATCCAGTCATTTTGCTAATCCTTGATGGAGTACTATATTAACTGCATGATGAGTAATAGAGATGGAAATGAGCTTTTCCATTTTTTGAGACATGAATAATTTTTCCACTTTTATAGAATTCCATTGCAAGTACTGCATCTGAGCTGCATTTAGCTGGCTTTCCTGTTAGTTAAAATTGAAAAAAAGCATTCTATTAGTTGTCAGATTTTTTTCTTCATTTTAGAAGAAAATTTACTGCATTTTTAGAATCTTGAATGCAGTGTGATGCTGTTGCCTTTGTACATCACAACCTTGGGGTTAAAATGTACCTAATTTGCAGTAATTTAAGTAAGAGTTATCCCCAACAGCATTTTACATGAGGCAGCTAAATTGTGTAGTGTATGTTCTTAGAGAAATAGTAAAATCTAATTTTGGAGGTTCTTAAATTTTCCCTAAAACTCTGCACCTCGGTAGAGTCTGAGAACAAAAGGGACTGCTTTTCTCCACCTTCTAAACTTCCATGATGCTGTGCAACAAAGGACTTGTTCTAAACAAACCAAACCTGCCTGTAGGACCATGAGGGAACCTTATAAGATAGGGATGGTTTTATTCTTCTCTGAATACACATTGCCATTTGAATGCCACAGAAAGTGTATCCTGCCTAGTTGAGGTATTGGGTTTCAAGGAGTTGGATGCTCGTAAGTCTGGAAAACAGCTTGGCAAATGAAAGAAGCAGGAAATGGCTCGCTACATACAGGAGATCTAGTGGCATTTCTTGTTTTGTTGCTGATGAAAAACATCAAAATTTTTTCTTCCCATCTCACCCCCCAGTATATTAGTACACTAAGGCTCAATTTAGAGAAGTTTGAATAATCGAGAAAAAAGGATACATTTCCAAGCAAAATCAGTACTTCCAAGAAGAAACTTATGATGTCAAAAAAGTTTTTTGAAGAGTCCTTTTGTGCTGTGTTCCAACAGAAAAATTATTCTACTCATCTTGTCTACTCTCATGATTTTTTTCTGTCATCCTGAATTCAGTGGAATAAACTATTTCACCTCCTATGCCTTAGAACAATTTATTTGTTGAATTTGATTTCTAGGATTTCAGCACGTTAGACTGGAATTTTCTCTGACTGGTATATATTTTTGCCTCCTCCTAGTTTTTTCTAAGAAATTTATTCTAATTTGGGAAAGTAAGAAGAATTAAAAAGAGATTCTTTTTCTAAGTGCTAGATAAATATAATTTATGTAGGAGAAATTTATATTTGTGCAGCAAGTTTACATTTAATTTCTTCCATGTATCCTGACTTGGTGGCCCAAAATGGGAGAGAAAGCTTTTACTAGACTTTCGTGTAGGGGTTAAATCCTTCTCAAAGAATGTGCAGGCTGCTTGGGGATATTGTACTTTTAAATTTTTGTGTGTGTGAAGTAAACTTAAAATAATGATGTACCAATTCCAAACTGATAACTGACTTTGAGAAAATATAAACTCATTTAATTCTTTCTTGAGTTTCATTAGCAAACAGAGTATAACAGGAATTAAAATCATGAAGTCTTATGTAGATATTTTTGTTCTTCTAATATTGCATTTTTATTCTATCTTGTTCTATTATTATTTATGTACAACATTGATACAATATTTCTAGCCAGGTTTGGTGGTAGCATCCATTTATTATAATATAAAGCACTTGCTTCCTCTCTATTTTCTGGACATATTTTAATCAATACTCTTTCAAGCTTAGTCTTAATATTTTTTGTGTGTTTTCATCTCTGCACTTGATTTATTGAGTGGATGGAAGGAAATGTGACTCACCATTCTATCCTTTTGCTCATTTCTGTCAGTAGGGAGAATAAAAATGATCTTTCTAAATTCCATATTTGTTATTCTTTTTTTGTCTTTGTGAAATGATCTCTAAGAATATTAAGTAACTATCTTCAAAATTAAACAGATTAGAATATGTTGAACAGATTCTTTTATGGCACAAAGAAGCATCAAAAAGATTTTCTTTGAAAATATTCTCTACCTTGAATTTAATTTACAATTAATTCCAAGTTAAAAGAAGAAAACTTAATTCCAGGCAGAAAACCAACAGCCTGAGACTCCTGAAATAGTTTGTAGGGGGAGTGGATTGTATGGTATCAAGAACAATTTGTTGCTACTGTTTCCACTGTGTTGGCAACCAGCCCAAAATATTTTCCTTGCATTTGTTTTGCTCCCTTCTAGCATTGTCTATGGCTTAGAACTATTCCCCAACTCTTGCTCATCTGCTGGAAAGGTGACTACATCTGATGATGGTTTGTCACTATGTTTTTGGTGTGTTTCAGTTTCCTCAGCCTTCATGGCCCCCTGCCTCTTGCCGTGTAGCACAAGCACTGCTGGATGAGCCAATGTTCCAACTTCCAGTCACTGGGAGCAGCTCTATGAAAAAGGCTCATAAACTGAGAGCAATCCTGTTCACTGCATTTCCACATTCATTGGTAGCTTGCAGCTTGTTAGTGTTCTTGCAATGCTTCAGACCTACAGACACCTACACTGCTGTAAGTTTTTCTTGATATTTCTTGGGTAGGGTTGGTCTTGCATGAATGCTTGTAGTGTTTCATCTGATATAATGGAGTTAGACACAAGGGTGATTATATCAGAGCTCCTGACAGGTTTCTGCAGTATATTGAGCATGAACAGGTGCAATATATATAATATATGTATTTTTTCCTTCTGGATTAGTAGATTTACAAGCATTATTTTTGTTCCTGCTGTGGCAAGTTCTGAAGGTAAAACTCCTCATTTGCTATGAAAATAAAGTAATTATTATTATTTGTTAATTTTTTTCTTTCCATTGCCTGTTTTACTTATAGGTTGCTGTCTCTGTCAGCATTTTTATTCTGTTTGTGCTTTGCAGTTTGTTGAAGGGGTAGATGTATATTCTGAAAATAAACTTGAATCTATTAAAGTGGCTAACATACAGTGATGTCTCTGTTTTGTAAATTGAGTTCAGGCATAGGCTATCTATCTCTTTGGCAGCAGTGGAGGTGCCTTTTTGCTTGGATTTTACTGTTTAAGCTTTTAGAGTCGCTTTCGAAGGTGGAAGAGGGGTCAGGGTAGCATCAGATTCACACATTACTGTCTTTACTGAATTTATATGAATGACCTCCTTTGAAGATTGAAGAATGTGGCACGAGTATGCATAAAGCCTCTCAGACTTTGAGGAATGTGATCTTTTGTCTTTTGTACATGATCTTCTATTTAGCTGTTAATATGTTTTGCTATTTAGGGAAGATGAATTTGGATATATTTGATTAAAGAAAAAAATTAAAATGCGATCACCTCCACTTGGCATTGCTGCACCTCTGCTTGAAGGCTCTCTAATATTGCTAAAATTGCTGTGAAGTTAACCTTGGTTTTGTTTTATTCTTTTAGCCATGTCATCCAGCTTTGGCACTGGACCAACCTACACAGGCTTCTGCCTCTTTCTCATCTGTCTCATCCTTCAGCAGGCACAGTCTCATTCCGAGTAGTTTATCCAGTGGGCACCAGCATAATTAAAAATATTTTGTGCTTTTCTTGAGGAGATGTAATATATAAGGGACAGTCAGCTTACTAATTGCAGTCACAAAGGAGGGCTTAATGCAAAAGCAAGTGTATTCCATTATCTCTTTCTCATTCAGCATATGACAGCTAAAGCCATGAGAAACTAAATTCTGCACTTATGGCCTAATCCAAACTAAAGTCTGGTGGGTCTTCTGATCCCTAGCATCTCCAGAGCAATGAAAACAAAGGACCAGAGTTCTCAGTTTCCTTCTTACTGGAAATCAATGACAGATATCTGAGTAGGAAATAAAGTGAGGGCACAAAGGGCAAGTGCATTTTTTCTTTACCTAATTATCCTTCTGCCTTTATTTCTGATGATTCCCCCATCCCATACAACTAAAACAAAATACCTTGCATATGGCCTTTTCTGCAGTTGGAACAGTGGTAGCATTTTTCCCAATGGGTGAGTGACATAGGAATGATTTTATTTGTTATAAATAATAAACAAGCTTTGTTTTTGTTAAGGTGTTTGTGTGGTTTGTTCTGTTTGATTTTTTTTTTTTACTTTTGGGATTTTTTGGGTAGGGGGAGAGAGGAGATTGCTCTATATGGTTTGTTTGTGGTGGGTTTTTATGCCTTTTTTTTAAATTTGAAAGAGACTCAAGGTTTATTGTTCAGTCTTAGAGCATTTGAGCATACTGTTAATATCTTTCTCAAGTGCTTGCTGATTTCTTTCAATTCTCTGTTTAACCTCTCCATATTTGAATAAACAATTCACATGAAAATATTACTAAAAAAGTATAGGTTGTGCATAAAACCCACTATCATTCTGTGCCATAAGAATTTATAAGGAGGGAATACTTGTGATGTTTTATCGTTCTAACAAAAATGAGGTATATTACTAGGCAAGTAAAATTTTGACAAGTAGCAATGATTACTGGATTTCCTGTCTCAAACAGAAATCTGGAGGAAATTAAGAGCTCCTGTTGACTCAAACATGAATTGAGCTGGAAGTTTCCATTTAGATTTGTGGGAAACCCTCTGAATTTGTATATCCTATTACCAGTGGGAAGAGTGCTGTCATTTTAAATCTATGCAAATAGTTGTTCTTCTCAACACTGTTGTATCTGGGGGAAAAAACGAAAATGATGCTGATATTAGTACTCAGAAAAATATGAAACAACCTTAGTCTAAGTAGAATTGACAAAAGACATTTCTCTGGTGTGTTTCTGTTTCTCCATTTCTCCTTTTCTGACTCCCACTGTCCTTGGTTGGCTTCTTCATTCAGCTGGGGAGCTCTCAGATGGAATTACTTCCTCAGCTCTAGTGCCCTACCAGCCAGCCAGCACCCACATGACTTGAATCACTGTTGCTTATATCATGGAGGAGGGCATCTTTCCATCAGACCTGTGAATCTGTCAGACTAAAATTTATTTTTCCCCTTCCAGTGAAAGCATAGGTAATTCTGAGCATTTTTCTTTTATTAAAAAAGTAAAATGAGACTAGAATAAGTATGAACAAATAAGGGGTATTTCTTTCATTACTTTGTAAATTTCAGGGATCTTAAGAAGTTCTTGTTCAATTTTTTTTTTTTGCTTATAAGCAAACATGAAATTTTTGAGGCAGCTCCGATGCACAGCTGGCAGCTTGCAAAACATATACAATATGGGCAGCAAGATAAGGTGAAGGCTCATTAACTTAAGAAACTAATATCAGATGCCTGGAATTTAAGTAGAAAAGCACAGCAATCACTTTATTTGAACCTATGAAATATACACAAACATATGCATATATGATATACAATTTATGTATATCTCTATGTGCATTCTCATGTCTGAATATGAAAGTATTTTAAGCATTGCATTTTTATAAGCTCTTGCTATGGCTATATTGAAAATCACTATTTGATGTTTTTCCACACTTGTGTCTCTTTTTGCTTTTATGTTAAAATTAATTCTTTTTGTCTTAAGGGATAAAGATAGGACCTTTTCCTTAGTGCAGTTCCAACAGAAGATAACTTGATGCTTATAACAGCTTGTCAGTCTGAGAACTGTTAAAAATAAGACTGAAAGAAAGAAAAGCTCCATTTACTGTGAAAACCCCTAGTGAGATGAAAACTATAGTTCGTTTCTTTAGATAACAAAAGACACTTCCATGTCCTCCTCACTAGCAACTTTTTTTTTTTTTGACACAAAAGGCAGAATGAGGGGGCAAGCAATACCCTAATTATAACTGCTTTCCCTCAAGAATTTTACCCTACTTTTCTTGCTCTGGCTTAGCAGGACATTCAGTGCTGTTGTAGTTTAGTAATAAGAAATATGAGTAAAGGGTTAATTTTTCCTGTTTGGATGAGGTGTGCATTGCTGGAAGAAGGACAGCAATATGCAATGCAACTTTGACCTCCTCATTGTTCTATAATGTCATTGGTTGGTTACTCCTGTGTGCTTTCACAGCCTCAGCAACTTGAGCTGTGGCAAGGAAGGGTCATCAGTGACCAGTCAAACACTGAATTAAAAAAGCATTAAAAAAATTACAAGTTATTTTAGGCCTCAAAATTGATGTATTGTTCTTTTATAAAGGCAAGAAAAAGATGTGGCATTCACCTGTTTTTAAACGTTTGTGTTGGGAGGAGGAGCAAAGTTTACATGGATTTTACTGAGTTAGGGGTAAATCTTGCTTTACAAAAATATAAATAGTTTGTCTATATATGTGTGTGTGTCTATATTGTTATAATTGTTGAAGATGTTATTTTGACATCGCCTTCAATGTTATAAAATTAAGTTAACATCTTGAGTCTGCTGAAATAATTGTCATATTTCCTGGAGGGAAGGAAAGGTGGTCTGTTTTGTCACTTTTAACAATCTTTATATCATTAAGTTCTTCAACATTTTTGCTGCTACTGCTCCTTTTTTTGTTCTCTTTTAATGTTGGTGTCATTGCCATGAAGGGGTAGGATAAAACATACACTAAGATCAAGGCTAGAGGGTGGAGAATTTTGTTCTAACACCTCTGTTCTGAGGAATGAGCAATGATCAGGAAGGGTTTTTCTTAATCTTCTAAAAAGGGCATTATGCGCCAGAGAATGGGTGAGTATGAAGCCCAAAATGCAGCAGTGGAAATAGAAGTAACCCTCCAACTTCACTTTAATAACCAGAGTATGTACAGATACAGGTTTGCCATTATATATATGTATATGCTCAAGTAATCTGTGATCTCTAATGGCAGAATCTCCAAACACAGAGTTTCTGTAAATTCTTTGTGTGGAAGGAGTTAGAAGAAAATTGAGGTTAAGGAAAACCTCAAAGGAAGAGAATAGGTTACTTCTGGTCTGATACTGAAGGACTATCTTCCACTTCAGAAATGTGAATTTTAAAGTCATCTATGTGCTTTATGTACTGTTTATTCCACAGTGTCAATAAGAGGTATGCTATCCTGAGCTGCATGTCAGTGACTGAAAGGGAATCTAGTGGTGAAGATCTGAGACAAAACCCCAAGTTCTCCAGTAACTGTCTGTAACGAATGCAAATGACATGCTCCATAGAGGAAGATGTGTGCATAGCACACAGTGTACCAGACTGGATCAGTAACCTGTTCGTCCATGAAGTAGCACTTACACACTACAGTCTTAGGAATAATAGTGTCCTTTTTCTTTGCAAAGTTCACCTAGGTGGTTGATCACAATATGAGGCTCATTGTAAACATGCTAACTTAGTACCAACTACGGAAATCAGTTTGAAGAAAACTTTCAGCTGGGGGAAAGTTAAGGAGAATAGCAATGAAGGTTGCATTGGTTGTCATATCACAATTTCCCACTCTATTCACTTTGTGTGAATAATGCAGGAATTTGCCAAGGTATTTTTGTTATGCCTCTGAAACACTTCAGTTTATCTCTCAACTTTGCACATTTCATGAAACCTTCATTCTTTTGGAAGGTTTTAGGCATGGTTTAGCCTGGACGGCATAAAAAAAAAGATTGTGTCTTGTAAGGAAGATAATAGCTAGAAAACAATTAAGTTTTATATCCCTTTTGAAGAGTCTGTTTCTAATGTTGTTTTCAGAAAATGTTTCTCTGTCTGCATCTAAAAAGCTACATTGGCACCAAGCTAGTCATAGTGTAATGGAGAGTCCAAACATATGGTCATTTGAGTTAATTTTGAAGAAGTGAGATGAAAAAAACCAAGTCAGCCACTCCCATCCCTTTGTCAACGAAATTTTTGCTGTTTGCTTGATTCAGATTTAACTGTACGAAAAGAAAAATCTTCAGTCATGGTCTTAACTATGTATCCACAAACTACTATTTTTGGGAAGCAACATATTGATGGCATGTAGTTTCATATGAATCCTTCTTTTAGCAAGCTGGTGATGACATCTTGTGCGCCATGTGTTCTGGTTTTCGGTTTATCTGAAGCATTTAGTAGTATGATGCACTGGTACATTATGTGCAAAACTGTATCTAGTAAGAGCTCCACACTAACATCCTTTCAGAAATCAGTGGTTCTATAAGCAGCTTCTAAAAAATGTTTTACTGCTGAATCTAGGACCCAAAAAGGCAACAGCTTTGGAGATAGACTCAAAACCATGGGTGTTCTCTCTGGTAGTTCTTACATTCTCAATTCCTATGTTTTACTCTAGTTTCATAAGAGTGAAGGTATTTCTTTATCAAGTCAAAGGTGTTGTGGACTCAAGGCTAATGTTATTTATTTTTGTGCTAATAGTAATTTGAATTAAGTGTGTTCTCCCAGCCTGGAAGTGTGCTTGGTACTTTACTTACAAGATTGAAGGTTGATTCTTTCTGTAGACTTTTTGAAGACTTTAGGTTAATACACTTTATGCAAGCAATCAAAATTTAGTTCGGAACAAAATGTGTGTATTTTTAGTCTTAAAGCAGTGCCTAATTTATTAAGCTAACTAAAGATACAGTAAATGACTTTGCTGTCATGTTTGATTGTAGAATTGGCTAACTTGACATTCAAGAGTAAGGACAAAAAAATCTCACCATTTACAAAATTATTGGTCTTGCAGCCATGTCATGTCAGCAGTGGGTTAGAGGTATCTGCTGTATGGACACCTTTATCAGGTAGAATTACAATATTCCACAACATTGACCGCTTTAAAAAAAAAAATTGACAGTTTTAGGAGATAGGCCTTTATGTACACTATTAAGTCCTGTCTAGAGGTCAACTTTCTTTCATGGGGTAATAGGCCTTGCATGCAATTTTATTTCACTCATGCCAACTTAGTAAGTTAAAAATGAGTCTGCAATTATTGTGCATTTCTACCTGGTATGCCAGAGATATGTACGTTATCCACATTTGTTCTATTTCAAAGACTTTAAATTATATGTCCCCAGAAAGATAAATACGTATTCAAAATATTTAACCTTAAATTTAATGCATTTATTGTCCATTTGATTTGTTACATTGTGCTTTTAAATGTGAAGGTAGTCACAAATTATACAAGATCTCCCAGTATACGTAAATGCTGGTCTTTGAAATATGAGCTAGAAAGTATTCACAATTATTTTGGTTATTAACATTAGCCGCTTGTTAAGATACACCATTGTACAGGCTTTTATGCTGAAATTTTAAAACCAACTAATCCATGAATGAGTAGTTTGTTTATCAGAAGTGTGTCTACAGGTTTCTTTGTGCAAAAGACACCTGAAATTTGTGTCTATGGAATGGGAACAAAATTTTTTTTTTGCCTACCCTGCCTAGGTACCTTTTTGCTTGCCAAATAGCAGTGATAGGTTTTTATCTGAAATTTTGGAGGACAGTTAAGATAAAATAGGGAAAAGGGCAGGAAAATTGAGTTTTGAAAAATGTGATGTAGGCAGAAAGCACAGTGAAATTTTTGCTTTCAATTTTAACCATTCAATGGTGGCTTGTTTGCTGGAGAAGCACATAGCAGAAATCATTACAAGTTCCCTATAGTTGCTATAAGCATGCACACAGTGTATAAGCTGCAGAACGTGTTTCTCATGATAAAGTAGAGATTTTAATGCAAAGTAAATATTGCTGTGCTGGAGCATTGTATATTTCCTTTTTGCCATCTGATCATGGTTTTTAATGGACTCCTATGTGTCAGAATTGCAGATAGTGTTATTGCAGTCATGGTTACAATTGCTTTAAAAATTGTTTTATATGTGTGGCTGGTGTGTGCTCTGTAACTATATTTTGTTTTTTTCCTATCGCTTATAACTTCATAAATTGTGGTAAGTTTTAGACGGTAATTTCTAAACTTCATAATTGTGATATTTTTATTCGTGGTAAGGAAGAGGGGGGAGGAAGGGAGGATTTTTCATACCTCTCAGATCTATTGGTCTATTCTCCAAATGACAGGTTCCTGACTGATCAACTATGCCACCTGCTACTAAAGCTCAGTAATATTAGTCTGTGCAATGGCTTCACTCTCATCTCACACCTCAGAGATCTTGAGCTCAACCCCAGGCATCCCCTGTGTGTTTAAATCAGCTTAACGGCTCATACAGCGTGCTGATTTCCTTGTAGGCCTCTGTTTTCTCAAAAAGTGATCACCTTTTGCCAATGCCCTCAGGATTAAACAGGGCAGTCTGGTTTTCCTTTTCTGCATTGGCTATACCTTTGTAGTCAATAAAAGACTAACTAGAAAAGAATCAGCTGATGAGAGAATCAATCTTCTGGAAGCCTCCCCACAGTTTTCTCATCATTTTTGTGCCGTCTGTCATCTCAGATTGTAAAATGGAAACCAAAACTCAGTATGTGGGAAGACTTTTAGTGCTCCTTGTTAACAAAAACAGTAAGACCAGGGGTTTTGATCTTATGAGTGTATAGGTAAACAGTAAGCTGTAAGTGTGCACTCTTGAAGTAGCTTTTCCATGTTTCTAATGGAGGTCTGCGAAAAATTATCAAAGAAGTATCACAAAGGTCTCATGACATACTGTAGTGTAGATATCCATTCTGAGTAGGTCAGGTTAAATCTGAAGTTCTTCTCTATAACAATACCGGGGGTATCTTACAGAACAGCTGTACCATTTATCATGGTATAAAAGCCGTATAAATAGAAAAGGTCCTGAAAATACAAGTGAAGCTTTCTTTCCATTTTACTACTTGCTAAGCTAAAATAGTGGTCTGTCTTGATAACTAGTATTCAACTATATTTAAGCTTTTTTGAATAATAGCCTACTTCAAGTTGGTTTATAATGACAGATGGACAACTTAAAAAAGAATTGGAGGTTCATCATAATCATAATTCCTTACAGTTCTAAATTTTTCATTCAAATGTATCACAGTAGTTTACAAATATTAATTCAGTGCTATAATCACCCACCCACGAAGCAGGTCAGCATCCTAGTTTTACAGAAGTTCAAAGTAGGGTATCAAAAGGTTAAGAGCTGTGAGGAATTAAGGGCTCTGTTGTTATGCACCATAAGGCTCATGCTGGGGACTCTATTTTTTCCACATCATACTTTAAACTTCATTTGAAATCTGATTTCCTTTCCTGGACTGAAAATCCAGGGACGAGTAACACAGAATGTGCGGGTTATGTTAGTGACTGGTTGACAGTCATGCTGAAAGCACTGAGAATAAGGAGTTTAACTACAATTACATGAAGTAGCAAAGGTGACTGAATCACCATCTTCAGCAAGAAATGTCCTCTTTCTCTGTCTGCAGGTGCTCTGGGCATTGCCATACTGTTCCCTACAGAAGGGGAGCTCTCAAGCTTTGCACGGTCTCCAAAAACTTGTCAAATATCACTTGCTTATGGTGAAGGACTATGGCAGACCTTGGCTACTCTGTCTCATTTGCCTGACAAATGGCCAATGTATTTAATGTGGATGAAAAAGTTAACCTATGATTCTTTTACAAAAATTAAGTCCAGATCCCTATCCCAAAAAGAGGGTTAATTTCCAGAACAGAGGTGCATCCCTCTTGCAGTTTTAGTTGCCTAAATCATAGCTAGAAATTAGAGTAGTAGTATTAAATACAGTTTGTCACCAGCTGTATATACTGCAATGCTTGTATATCAAAATTTCAAAGGTGAAGAAGTGGGATTTCCTTTCTAAGGAAGTTCATTTCACACTTGAACCAATATCTGAGAAATTCAGAAACAAGGTAAAGAGGTACCTGGCTCTGTTCCTCCCTTAAAACAGGTTTGGACTATGAAATATTTAGCAGGTATTGGCTCTGTTAAAAGCAATGGGGACATAATTTCAGAGCAGAGTTGGCTCCCTATTAAGAGATTGTCTGAAAGCTTTCAAAGTAACATTCATTTATTTCAAAGCTATAGAATTATTGATGGTTTGGGTCGGGTCTCAGTTGGGGATTCCATAAATACAGAGGCATCCCTTTGCTTGGGGCATGGTGCCGCCAAGACGAGTATAGCTGTGATGACTTCTTGTAGCAGTCATGGATTGCTTCATCCCTTGGCAACTTCAGATGGTCACTCATCCTGCAGAGTTGCTTTTATTTTTATTTCAGAGAACTTTGCTAGAAAAATTGTTCTAGAAGACTTACCTATTGAAAGAGTCCAATCTTTAGGCAAGCTCTTCAAGGCTTATTTAAGTGAGGAATTTTCTTTTTTTGTCCATTTTTTTTCTTACTGCCAATATTATTTTTAAAGATAGGAGAAACAAGAAGTGTAACAATTCCATGTGTTTCAGGGGCAAGCCAACAATATAGTTTGTGCTACTGCAATTCTCGATCACAGCTTCTAAAGCAGCTGCTGGGTTGATGATGCCTACTCTAAGAACATCAGCTATCAAACCCCTTCAACCCTGGCAGATATTGAAAATGCAAGTTCCACTAATAAATATCCTTTCCCTTTTAAATCGCTACTTTTTGTTGTCCTTCAGCATATGGACAAATTTGCTTTGCAGTCATATCAGCTTGCTATCTGTCAGGCTGCTCTTTTTCTACTCCACCAAATCAAAGTTTCTCAAAGGATTGTTACAGATTTAACTGCTGGTCAAAGAATGTCTTCAGGGCCACTTCAGGTTCATGGAACTACAATTACACTCTGGAATGTTGCCTAGACCATCCAATTTTGAAGTCCGTTTATGTGGGGTTTATGTGATTTTTGTACACATCATGCTGGGCACTATTTTGATGAATTCCTCAGTCCAAAATTTCTTCCACTTGTTAAATGTACAGTTTGCTGGATCCATGTACTGGGAGTAAATATAATCACATGCAAAATACACCCCAAAGTTTTTCAGCATGCTTTAACAATTATTTCTAGTTACAGACAAATATTTTGAAGAGATATTTCAAAACATATCAAAAGGGGCAATACAGTTTATCTAATTTTGTAACCTGTTAACTGGTATACTACCCTAAACATCAAACCACATTTTTTGGTGTACAAGTAGCATGTTCTTGGATTGAGGGGTAAAATCAATCTGTAAAGGAGTATTGCAGAATAACTCGCCTACATTTCCACTGGAAATATTTTCATTCAGGAGTATACACTGATATTTTTCCTATGATTTAGTAAGCAAATGAACTTTTTAATGTTCAGATTACCAGTACATGGGTATATCTCCTAATATTGCAAACACTTTTAGGCAATTTGCCTTTGGTTTCCTTTTGCAATATCTCCTAACCTCATAGGCATTCTGTGTTTTAATCAAGTCTGACAGAAGTTGGAATAGGCTCTACTTCCATGATAATTGTCATATGGTGAAAACATACAGTACTTGTTTCATTAAAATAATTGAAAATTGGGCTCTCCACATGGTATGTAAAAAGGACAGATTTTTCTTAGAGCTGCAGTTAGAATGATTGGATCAGAATACCACTAGAGCTGTTGTCTTCATAGGTTTGTTCCCAGTCTGTTGAATTTATTACGTTCTTCTTTACCTGTAAAATAAAACACAACAAATCGAACTCCAAAAAGTAACAGTGGGAGGTGCAAACTATCCAGCTGGATGATGTGTGTCAGTCTGGTTTACCATTTTCAGATGCCAAAATTTAGAAATGAGGAATGGACTGTTATCCTCTACTCACCACTTTTTTGTCTGTTTGGAAATGGTTATAATGCATGTGTCTGACTTCTGCATAAACGTCCTGCTGACACTTAGAGTGAAAACTTCTTGTCACAGTTTTTGTCTTCTGTAATTGGTTAGACTTATGCAACTTGTTAAACCTAGCTTCTTCTCCCTTGTGCTACACAAAACTGATTTTCTCAGGGCAAAATCTAAGATGAAAAATATTCTCAAATCAAAACCACTTTAAACTTGCTTTTGATTGTCCCAAGGTATTTTCTTGTTGCAATTACAGTTTTTTGATAGGTTGCTAAGAATGTGCTTTCCTTTCGTTGCTAATCCAACCTGACGTGCCATGGCATCAAAATCTCCCACGATTCACTCCTTGGAATACTCAGAAGCTAACATCCAATCACATGCAGTAAAAGTCTTCCATCTCCTGAGCATGTATTTTGTGGAGGAGCTAATTTAAAACAGGCTATGGTATAGGTTTATATTTTCAGGAATCTTTTCTGCATGCAAAGCAGTCTTGATAAAATGAGATACCTACATAAGCACATAAAATCTCTAGGTATGTCTCAATTAATTGAAGCTAGGAGAATTGTTCTTTGGCTTCCCAGGAGTCACAAATCATGGCTTTTACTAGCAGGCATTTGCTATAGTGGCTACCATTTCTCTAGCCTCATCAGAGAATAGTTGTCCAGGTGTGCTCATTGCAGTCTGGTGTCCATTGGCACAAAGGCACAGGATTAGGAATGCAACAAACAAGCCATTTCTACACTGGAGGGAAAAAATTAATAATGCGAAGAAACAACTGAATGGATAAGGATTAGCATTTAGTCTGTGAAACAGTCAGTCCAGATTGCAGAAATAATGGTGTACCTGTCAATCATTGGCTTAGCTAAAACGTTGCCTGCATCAACATCTGCCAGCATTGTCATGTGGAACCTTTCAGAACATTATGTAAAGAATAGAGATCATCGCTAGAAGTGTCTTTATTTTTTCCTTGTTTGAATATTTCTCACATACAGTAAATATAAAAAGATGAACTGAGCAAATGGAGTGCATTAAGGATGAGAGACAGAATATAAAAGAAAGGCTAGAGAACACAGTGTCTCTATGGCAGAAAATGAATGATGGGTTATGAATTTGTTAAAACAATGTTACTTAGAGTTGAAATGTATTGAACTGCTCCTGTATCCAAGGTAGACAGTTTAAGCTGTATCAGATTGCATCACTGCAGCCTTTGGGAACAAAGCTTATTTTTATGATCTGTAAGGAAGGTGGGTGTTCTGCCCTTTGGTGCCTGCAAATAATCTGCAGGCACACTCCCCCTTGGCAGATAGGTAAGCTGACCTGTTGCAGAATGGACTCTTGTGTGCCAAAGTGTGTGGCACTCCTCCTCAGGGCACCTTCATCTACTCTAATAAATAACTATTGGAAATTACTACATGAGGTGAAGTGGTAATCAAAAAAAGAGATTTCTCGGCCAAAAATAATATTTAACATTTGCTGGGAGATCACATTTTGATGGATTCAGGCAGATTTTTGACAAAGGATCAGGTGAAATGTCTTTGTCTTGCTTTATTATGGAGAAAGTGTCTTTTTTTTTTGGTCAAGAATGATTTCAGTCTGGGATAAAACATATATCATTTAAAAGACAAGCCAATTATAGCATTTTTTAAAAAATTTCAGATTGTTAAAACAAGCAATGTTTTGAGTACGAAAATTATTCATTTTCTTGTATTTTATGAAAATAAGTATTTTTTGTATTTCTGCATCAGAAACACTCTGATATATAGAAAAAATCTTGAAATTTCTGTCAGGATGAGAAAACAGCTTTCTTTCAACTTCTTCCTGCTATAACATGTTCTATTTTGGGGGTGAGTTTCTAGTTTTATGTTACCATTTCCACTGATAAGTGGAAAGACAGATTGTTGTTTCCCCTTTCCTTCTAGAATTAATCTCTAGTATTAATTAAAATATGGTTAACCTTTAAAACAAACTTGTGTCAAATTTCAGAGCTAGAAAAAGCTACTTAATGTAGAAAAGAAATTTTGTTCCCCAGTTGTTTCTGGAAAGAATTTCTGTCAACAGAAGATGTGATAACTTGGTGCATGTGGCATGCATGCTAAATTACAAATATTAAGTATGGCAGTTCTTTTTCAAAATTTAAAAGAAAAAAATCCTTATCACCACATTAGGAATCTTGTCTTTCCAATCCATCTGTCCTCCTCAACCCTTGCCCTTGCTGTGACCATATGGGCTAATACAGAGTCAGGGTGATGAGCAAAGATGCGAGAGAAGAATGCTCCCACATCTTTCCAGGTTCCTTGTTGCACTCCTCCTCCTCTCCTTCTTTGGCTTTCAAGACAGAAAAAGCTAAAGGCAGATAAATGTGGGAAAACAATATTTGCACTTAAAGCACTTAAAAATAATTATTTCTTTATTTTTTTTAAACTCTTGTTCAGCTGTTTAACAATATCTCTTTTTGCTCTCAGTATTTTGTCATGTCTTTTTCTCCTCTCTGTTCTTTCTGTTTCTGGTCATTGGGGTAGTTTTAATTTCATTAAATTATTTCTTTTTCTCTAGAATAAGAGTATTTTTTCTGGTTTGTTCTCCTTTTTTTTCAACTTTGTTTTCATCTGACATGATTGTGAGCACGACTTTTTTTGCTTTCTTGATTTCATTTTCCCTTGTTTTTGTCTAAATTCCTTCTCTTTTCAGCTCTACCTTCTCTTTTTTTACCTCTGGGTTGCACATACCTGTTTCTCTTTTATCTGCACTTTTTTTCTTTAATTTGTGGGCTTTTATTTTTTGTTGTGTTTTATTTGCTTTCTCCTTGTCTTCTTTCTTCTCATTGCTGTGGGTGCCTTTTTGGATAGGTGAGAGAAATGCAACCTCACCAAACACCTGTTCAGCATCCATGCAGTAGCTTCAGCTCACTTTGAAAAGGACTGTGAAAGAGCAGAGAAGAGTAAGGAAAAATGTTGTGGCTCAGATGCCCTAAAAGAAATGGGGAAGTGGTGGAAAAGAGAAGAATGAAGAAAACAAAAATATTTGGGAAGAGAAGAGGGGAAATCAAGAGACTCTAGGGAAAGAGAAAAGAAGTGGTGGTGGGGATGAGGAAAATGGTTGGCAGTCTGGATGAATCCAGTTAGACAAAATCCTCCAGTAGAAAGTAAGGTAGAAAAGATAGGGGCTATAGAGTCCCTGACCTAATTTTGTTTCTCTCTTTTTCTGTCCTAATTTCAGCCTTCCAATACTTGAAGAGAGCCGACAAGAAAGATAGGGAAAGATTTTTGCGGGGACACATAGTGATAGAACATGGATGAATGGCTTTTAAACTCAAAGAGAGAAGATTAAGTGAGATATTAGGAGGAAATTGTTTACTGTGAGGGTGTGAGGCACTGCCCAGAGGAGTTGTGGATGCCCATATGTAAAAGGCCAGGCTGATTGGGCTCTGAGCAACCTGGTCAGGATGAAAGGTGTTCACATCCACAGCATGAAGCTTTGATCTAGAAGATCTTTAAGGTTCCCCCCAGCCCAAGCCATTCTATGATTCTGCTGGTTAACATTAATGAAGAGGCAGGGCGATGAAGTACATACAGGCCATTCACTCACGTTTGGCATGCTGGTTTTTTTTTTTTTTTTGTCTGACTTTCTCTTCATTATTTATCTCTTTTCCTGAACTTGCCCTCTGCTAGAGGAGATCTGTTCTCTAAGGTCATTTGACTGTTCTCAGAACTGCTGAATGGTGCAATGATCTCATAATTATTCAGTGACTGTAGTTACTTCTGAGGTGTTGTAACTTTGTATCAATTAATTGAAAATGTTATGAAGTACCTGATCAAAATATTGGAGAGCATGGTGAAGCACTAAAATAGCAGAAAATGCAGCAGTATTGTAGAGGTGTTTTTACAGTTGTTTTCTTCAGCCATGATTTCTCTGTCTCCTTCAAAACTAGATAGAGAGCACTTTTAGAGACTCAAGGGATGCACAAGAGTCTTCCATTGAAAGTCAAGGGAGCCTTTGAAATTGCTCCTTATATGTATAAAACATACTCTGTGTTTTTTATTGTGATAGAAATTAAAATTTATTTATTCAGTGAAGTAGATCTTATTTCTTGCATTAAGATCTAAAATTCACTTTGTCAGAAAATTTTTTGGGGCTTTTAGAAAAAAAAAAAAATATACAAATACAAAAAATATATAAATAAAAAAGACAATAAGAAATGTAACTTTGTGTAGTTCACATTTTGTATAGTTTATATTATAGTTGTTCTTCAGAGACTCCGTGAAAACTGAAATTTCACTGTGCTATGTGTTGGACAAATACTTGAGAAAGAGCAGTCTTTGACAAAAAGAATTTGTTATGCAAATAGGTGAGGTGGACAGGAGAAGTAAGGAGTAATAAGTATGAGACCCTTTCTTTCCTAAAAATCAATCAGTAAATGAATGGTGGAAAAAGCATATTATCTGTGTCTCCTTCAATCTAATAACTAGCCCTTGGACCACGTTCATTCTTCCCATGCAGTCATGTAATGTATTTTTCCAACTGCCTGTTGCTTTCACATCTCTGAAGCCTCAATTTTTTTATACTTGATTCACAACACTCGACTCTGTGTCTACGAAGTTCGTTATTGTATTCCAAGTTTCTTAAAGCTTTTTTAGAGCCCTCTCATCATAGTACACATTTCTGTTGATGCTCCTTCAAGCCTCCCTAGCACATACCTTATGTGTAGACAGTGCTGGTGGCTTTGCTGTTCACATTACTTCTGCCACCTGCAGCAACAACATTGATTTCAGAGCTGTGGTGAGAGAAGAAGCAAAATCCTCTTCTGCTAAAACTGCATATTCAGCCTATGAACTGAGAATCACTCTAATGAAATTACTTCTCTGGGAGTGGCTAGAAAATATTTTTTTCTTGGTCACAATAAGGCAAAAGGTTTTTATGTTTTTTTTTGTGGCTGTTAACAATAGAGGAACTAAAGTAGTTTTTTAAGAAAAGCAAAAAAAAAAAAAAAAAAAAAAACCGCAAACAACCCATATATCAGAACTTGGGGAATTCAGTAATTTTTTTAAACTAGAAAAATTGACCCACAAACCCAGAAAATCAATACTCTCTTGCCCTGAAAAAAGAAATAAGCAATTTCTCAAATAATTTTGTGTGATAAGATTTTAAAGAGCTATGTATTAACGCACATCAAAATTTTCAAGAACTTCTCACTATTTCTTAGGAATTTATTTATGAGACAACTGGAAATAAAAAAAACCAGCACTCAGTATGCGTGCAAATATTGTTGTGGAATTACCACATGGCAAATGTTGCAATGCTGCAGTTTGAGCACATAATAAGCTATTTTATGGCCTTGGTACTGTCCAGTGGTCCCCCATGGATGGGATGTCAGATCTATTTATGTATTTCATTAGGTACTGCCCTGTTAGCCTAGTGCTAGCTTGGAAAGAGGATATACTCCTATGCTGGTGCTGTAGAAGGGATGTTTCCACCATGTAAGCAAAAAGATGCCCTGCACTGTTAGAAATGATGGTTGTGAGCCCTGCTCTCCAAGCCACACACAGATAAGTGGCTGCTGACCATGTATGTGTGCTTTCAGCCACCAGCTCCTATGCCCCAGGAAGCTTTTCCTCCTGGAGAATTTCTTTGTTCTGTTTTTATTTCTGTAAACTTACTAATATTCCCAGAAACTCATAAGCATACACAAACCTGAGCCACTTCACCTGCTGTCAGATATGACAAGCTTTTTTTCAAGTGTACAGCTCTACAGCTGCTGTACAAAAGATCATATTTATAAAGCCGATCTCTTATCTGAAGGAGTAGCTTCATTATTCTACTTCATTGCCTGATAGCCCCGACTCTGAGAGCTGTGTGAATGGTAACCACAAAGCTGTTCCATTATTTAACTCTAAGTTGCTCTCCATGACTCTCTCTGGGTTGATTTCATCATTTTCCTCCATGCAGGATTTTTTTAGTTTGTTCATATTTGAAGGAAAAAATAAAGAGGTATAGAGAATAAAAAAAACTTGGTAAGGCAAATTTTACCAGTCTTGGAGCCCCTGCAAAGCCATTCATTTGGTGGCCTTGATTATGGTAAAGGTGAAAGTGACCACTTTCATTCTTTTTTCATTAAAGGTGCTTTGTTTTGAGTGAAAACAATGATAAAAGTCAACACTAGCTTTCAGGTTTGAGCTGCATGGGCTGAAATTTTGACCATTTAATTTTGTGTGAAAGTATTTGAAATTCTTGCTTTTCACGGTTGAGAAGAATAAAATGTTTACAGGATATTTATAAAAAATTACTATTATTTTTTCACACATGAATAGTATGCATTTCTAGGTGGCTTGTAGCGAAAAGGCAGTTTCAATATGGCAATTTCTTTGAGTTTAAAATAAGACTTGAACCTAATGTAAAAGTAAATTCCCATAATGTTAAACAGATTTTGAACAGATTTACGTTTTATTGACTGGTTTTTCTGTTCTATACAACTACTGATATTTTACATCTTCTACAAATGAACAAATTTTCAAATTTAGATGTGACATTTACAGATTAAAGCATGAAATTCATACAGTTCCTTTTGGAATCTGATTTCTGGTAAATATTATTTGTGTATTCACACAACCTAAATTCCTGTATTTATTACTGGAGTAAAGAGTTGATAGCTTTCAATACTAAGAATTCATGATCGGCAATGATATCTCCTTCTCATCAGCACTGCCCAAGGCTGATGGGACTCCCCATGTGCTGCAATATTGGCTGCAGGTCTCCCCCTTTGCTAGTTTACCCTGGGATTGCTGCCATGTTCAGTGCTGCAGTCCTTCCCATATGCTTCTAAGGTAGTGACGATGCTCAGAAGCTCAGAACCCCTCAGCAAATGGCAGAATTCCCTTTCTGGGGAGATGGCAAGTCTTCATTAAGAGGCGGTAGTCCAGTAGTTGCTAAACACTTATCACTTGATTTGTAGTTCAGGTTTTTTCCCCCTAACCCTAATGAAGAAGGTTGAAAGCAACTTTCCAGCCCATGGTGCCATTGCTTCCCCAGCTTGGCAGCCAGGCTGCTGGAGGGGGCAGTACTAATCTGTTTTTTTAAACTTTAACAACAAAAATCTTTATCTGACTGTCAGAAGTTTCACAGCCCTCCTGATGTTGTAGCCCAATGAGTAGGCAGTGTCATGAAGCAAAGCTCCCTCATTTGCAGGAACAAATCTCACAGGACCTACTAGGATGAGGAAAACTAAAAATCCAGTTCCTGCCAAGGGACTGGTGTGGAGGAGAGAGCTGGGGGTTTTACTGTGTTAGAGGCATCCATTCAGAATCAGAGGGAGGCAGGTAGATAGACAACGAGCTGGGTGGCACAACTGCCATGGAGATTTTCCAGGCCAGAGTATCGTAGTGCAGTTTGTAAACACAGACTTGTCATGGTAATTCCCTTACGTTTTTCAGCATCTAGGCATTATTGAAATTATAATATGAAAGAATAATATTGATTGTGCACTAGGTTGTTTTACCAAATAATTCCTGCTGAAAACATCTGCCTTCATCTGTGAGGTTTAGATTACAATCTTGTCAGTGAATAATTATGTTTTGTGCTATGAATCTCTTGGGATATAAACACATTTCCTTTGTGTGTGCACTAAGTTAACTGAGTTAAGGTGAAAACTGCTTCTCTAAAAGTTTGTTTGTAGTGTTTGGAAAATGCTGCTGGGACTTGAAAAGAATTTGTTTTTAATAGAGCAAAGATTCATATGTTACCTTTAAGCAACTGAGGGCCTGTTTTTCCCTCCCCAATGGACTTCATATAAGCTTAGAAATAAGTGTTTACATCTTCATAGAAGTGTTGGGGTGAGATGACAGGATGCTTTAATCTATTTCAACTGACTACCTAGTCTGAGAAATTATGCTTTTTAGAGAAGGCAACTTACAAGATACCTTTTGTATTTAACATAATTTGTAATTAAAAAAATTTCCTGAATGCCTAGACAAATGGAAAAGTTCTCAACTTTGTGGCCTTCATCTTCTGTAACCTCATTTTGAAGTGGTCGGGTTGTTTTCCTGTGTGGTTTTCTTTTGCTTTTTTTTGTTTTTTTTAAATTATTTTTTAAATGCTTACCTTTGCCAGTGTGCCTACAACCAGCTGTAACTGAAGCAGGGAATTAAATGGACTGTAATATCTTATGCTATGAGTGACCCACAGTTGAAAGAATTTTGTCTACCTTGTATCCAGGCTTCAGCAGCATAAGGAATGGCTGAGAGCCCACGACTTTGCCCAGATAAAAGTGGCTGTGAGTGTAAGGGCCAGCACAATGTTGCTTTTACACCTCAAATTACTTTAGGGTATATATTAAAGAAGTTTGTAATAGCCTAATTTTTTTTTGGAACTAATTAGTTTCTCTGAGCTAGTGGAATTCTCCTAAGCTGGCATAGGCATGTTAGAGCAGGTTATGCTGAAAGGAGCTCAATGGCTGCCAAAGGCAGTCACAGACCTTGTGAAAACCAGTGAGTGTGCCAAGCATTCCTTTAGACTCATCAGAAGAGTTTAGTGCTCCTGGGAGATTCTCCAGGAGAAGGGCTCAGTGGCAAGCTGTGTTTGGTCTTTTGGAATATAGCGAGAGTTTAATAAAAACTTTTAAAGCTCAATTAAAAATTCTCCTGGTCTGGGGATGTAACATTTGGTAAGTGTGTTTTCATTGTCACAAAGGACATGATCCAGCACATGGTTAAGTCAAGGGGGCAATTTTATTGTCTACAGCAGGTGTTGGATGAAGCCCAGATTTAGGAGTTAACACTGATATTTGTAACAGTGAATAAAATTTAGAACTTTGTTGCTGTATTAAAAAAAAGCCTTGGAAGGGCTTATTTATTTTTTGAATAATCTTCAAATTACCTTGGAGTTGTTTCTGCAATGTTTATGATGTTGAAGTGGAATTGGACTCTCTGTGATATTGGATACTGGCTTGGAAAATTATTTTTGCTCTAAACAAAGCAGAGTTAGAGTCTGAAAATATTATTTAAAAGGTCAGAGGAAGTTTAAATTTTCAGGATGCATGCTAAAATTCACTAGTAAAACAGAGCTTTCATTAGCTTATTTATAGGAAAGTTAATAAAATCTATAAATTCAAACAGTAACTGTACAGAATTAAACTGTGAAAATTACTTTGCAGTGACCATACTAATATTATATTAATATCTGACATTGTATAAAAAAAATAAATTCTATACTGTTTCCATTTTTCCTGCTACTATACATACATATCTAAATATCTCTAAGTACATTTATCTGCTGATTCCTGTATCTAAGAGAGCTTTTATAATGACTTGGTACTCTGGACTTCAAAGTCTTCACAAAGTAACTAGACTGAACTTCATCAGGCTGTAACTTTATCCCCCTCTTTTTTTTTTTTCTGAGAGATTTTTAAGGAATAGGTGCAAAATCTCAGGCATTTATCATGTCCATTTGCTGAAGTTGCTAAAATTAAAAGCAAAACTCTTCACTACTGACTGCTTCTAGAAAGCATTGGGATTGTCCTGTTAGACTGCTTTCTACAGTTAGAGAATTTAATTAGAGCTGGAAAATGGTTTTCTTTTGAGAGATGCATCCTCACGTCTTTCCTGTTACATGTTTCTGTAAGTACAGTCTTCCACCGTACTTCCTGCAACATTTATATTTGTTTTGCAACAGGACAGGTTGTAATGAGGGACTCTGCTCCAACTAACCTCTGTTTCCAACTATCATTTCTCTTCCAGAACTGGCAAATCATAGGAATCCCCTGGTCAAAAGCACATTATGCTACTTCATTAGTGTTTGTCACATGAAAGGAGGCACTTTCATTTTCTGATTACTTGTTATATGTTCTAGTGAGTGATCTGAATTGTACTTTAAAATTAATTTTTTATTGGGTGCTAATGAATTATTTATTTATTTTAAAATGTAGTCATCTGCAATCAAACTTTTTCCCTTCAGTTTCTATATTTGGAATCTGCTGATAGTTACTGGAAGCTGTTTGGGGATTGGAATACTCAGCACTATTGTATTGTGATCAATAATTAAACTTAGTGCTGACATGTATCTAGTTTATGCAGCAGCCTCTGACAATCCATCTTGCAAAATTAATCTTTTCCAATTTATTTAATAGGAGACTTGAACAATAAAATAATTCGAATGAGTACCAATGTGGGATTATTTCTGGTCAATATTGCTTTATTATAAATTGGGCCCACGTACTCATTAGTAAATTAACTGTCAAACCTGAAAACAGCTTTTTTTTTTAAAGGTAATTATTGGTACTGAAGACAAGAAGGCACTTAACCTTGCTGTGCAGTCATCCTTACCACAGTGTTTTTATTCCAGGCTATAACTACCCATCAAAGCTGCAGAGGGAAAATAATTAGAAATATTAAATGAATGGAATATTAACTATTGAAAAGCTGCGTTCTTTCTGAGCTGTTCAAATTTGTTTGGATTCCCAGTGAATAAGCTGTGTGTTCCTTTGGAGGTTATTGTTTGGGGTGTTTTTTTTTCCAAACATTGAGAAATGTGATTGCATCTATGAAAAAAAAAAAGAAACTCAAATTTAAAAATGGCTGAAAACTGTGAAAAAATACATTAAAATTTTTAGTGCAAATGAAGTATTGCTTGTAATCAAAAAGAAATATTTAAAAAGGAAAGTTTAAAGAAATAGAAAGTTGGTATAATACTCAGGGTTGTTTCTTTTTTAAATTAAAATACACTCTCAAATGAATTTAGTTTTAAATTATTGCCTGCTCTGAAACTGGGCATTTCCCATTTTGCTCTTACCTCAGTTCAGTAGCTCAGTCTGTTTATTCCTGCTTAAGACATTTGGTTATGCCCAGTAGAGCATTTGTAAGAGCTGCTCCATTCAAAGCATTTGTGCTAAACAGGGTTTAGGATTTGAGAGTTCTGTTCTCAGCGTTGATGAATGACAGCCATTTAAATTTTTATAATTATTCCCTAAATCCATTTTGAATCTGTAGGAATCTTCAGAGCGATATATAAGACAACAGGTAAAGCAGCAAATCTTATTCTAGTTTATTTAGTTATTTATTTCAAGTGAGGGGCATCAGAACTTGCATGAGCACTGAATTTGTGGGTCCTAATTTGCATTTCAGGGCTGGCCAAGAGCTTTCACCACTGTGCACAGTGCAGAAGGGGTGGCAGCCCTCCCTTGGAGCCTTGGGACACGACTGGTATCTTGGATCCTGTCCTCAGCTGTGCATTGAGGAGAGGTTTCCTCTCTGCTTGGCCACCTCGTCCCATCTTACAAACAGGAAACCAAATAACTTTGAAATCTCTATATCTAGATTAAATTTTAAGATAGTCAGTTGACAGTTTCTGAAGTTTATTAAGATTAACTATTAGGAAGTCCCCCTTTCACTGAAAGAGTGGTTAGGCTTTAGAATAAGTTGCTTGGGGAGGAGGTAGAATTATCATCTCTGAAAGTGTTCAGGAGGTGCCTGGATATGTTGAGGATGTTGGTTAGGAGTGATTATGGTGGTGCTGGGTTGGTTTGACTAGATGATCTTGAAGGTCTCTTCCAACCCTGATAATTCTGTTACTTGTGGAACAGAGACTCTCTGACATTTGTTTAAAATACCGTTCCAAGTAATAAACACTTGAATTTACTATACATTTCTGAGAGTGACTATGCTGCATGGTATAACTTGAGAACAAGTAAGGATAGATTTGCTGTGTCACAAATGTGGTGAAACCTCTAAGATGCATTTATTTTATCAGATATATTTTATAATTAATATATTTTATTATGCAACTGCTTACTATTATCAAAAAAATAAGATAAATTCTATGCAGATTACTTGTTAAAAAAATCCAAAGCCACTTGAGATTGAATTAATACTTTATTTTATCCATGGCAACATGGCAGATAAGACTGTATAGGGTGTATATTTCATGCTTAAATACATTTTTCAGCTGAAAGTAACATTCACTTCTCAACTTGCCCGTTTTATAATTCTCTGGAAAAAACCTAGACCCAACAACAACAAAAATACCCTTAGAAAAGCCCAAAGCCTCAAGGTCCTTCAACAGTGTTGAAGTTAGCTATGAAAGAAACTATGACTTTTTTTTTCTTCTTTATTAATTCTGTCCCAGGCAGATTGATGGAGCTTTAGCTGGCAAAGGAACAAGGGCAAGTGGATTTAGCCACTGCTCTGGACCAGATGAACACAGTGTGGTGTGTATTCAAAGGAGAGAGCAAGACAAATGTATACAAGCATGAAGGGGCCTTCAGTTAGCATAGGGGGGAAATATTGTGGTATATTAAAGCTAAAGAATGATGTATGAAAGTGGGTCACTGCACTACTATTCTTACTCCTTCTGTTCCTGTACATGCAAAAGGAAGCAAGATGGTATATATGCAGATGACTATGGAGGGCAAGTGTAAAGGTCAATGTATATAGTTCTGCCCTGGATTTCACAACAGGCCTGGCAATCACACAGTCTGTAGAGGTAAAAATGAGTTTTTCTGCCAACCAAGTCTGAAATGAAAATAGAAGCCTTGTGTTTTTTATGGCCCGTGTATTTCTGATACATAAAATACACAATGGTTTGAGGTAAATGTAACAAAAATTTTCAGTTTTTGAGAAATGCAAAGGCCCTCCATTTGCCTTTCCTTTAGGAATACTAGAAATTTCTTGCAATCACTACATTACTCTCTTTTCTATAAAACTGTCGAATGTTCAAGTAACATATTCTGTCATTTCAATGTAAATCTACATACAGGGACCCTTTTGCCCATTATGACTTTTTCTTTTGTTTGATGAAGATTTATGTAGGATGGTTAGCTTTTTCTAGAATAATTGGGAGTAATCATGACATGCCTTTGCACAGGCTTCTCATGCATGATATTTGTCCACACATAGTGTTGGCAAAGTTGACAGAGATGTGTGTTACAACTATTTTTGTATTCCGGGCCACAGTAAACCTGAAAACAGACTTAGTCAGGATACAGCTTTTTAGCAACAATTCATAGAAATAAAATCTGCTCTTAAAGCCATAAAGATGCCACCCTGTGATGATAAGACATCCCTTAGGAGGTCGTTTCAAAGGTGCAAGATGATGCCCGCGAGTTCTGGGAAGTGATTTTTGCTTTCTGTGAAATCAATCAGTGCATGAGAGGGCCCTGAGTGATAGATGGACACTTCCTTTTATTGAGCTAAATAATTTCCTAATAAGGGTTGAGTAAATGCTACTGTTAACCCCAAGAAATGTGTTGATTAAGTACAAGAATAAGAATGCAGTGATCTACAGCACTAAATAGTTGTTTGGAAATGGGCTCTTGTTTGTTAATAACAAACTATAAATTGTTTAATCCAGCAACATTTTGTTTTTGACAAAAGTACTTCATATCTGAAACATGTCAATTATCATGAACTTCCTGATCATCTATTCAGTGTTTTCTCTTACCTTCATTTTATATTCCAATCAATAAAATGAAAGTATATCTTGACTCATTAGCTAGTTGACTGTTTACAATTTTCGGAGTTACAATGCAGACTGCACTGAATTATAGGGCTATGTATTATTTAGAAGTTTTTATGGCAGACTACTTTGAAGGATTGTAAAAGGTTTTTTTTTTAAGTTAAGGATAAGCATAAGAAATATATCTTAATTGGAATCAGCTCTTTTATTTTGCATGTGTATTTTTAGAACTGCCATTCATAGCATTTTTTATAAAGAGTATTTTGGTTTTGAACCAATGTATTTGAGACTAATTTTTTCCTCCACTTTAGCGATGAAGCTAATTTTAAAGTATTATTAGTGGTGAATGTGATTTTAGTCAGGAAATCAAGATGTGAATTTTTGAACATGTTTCTCCAAAGGTGCACTTCTCAAATTATTACTGTGAAAGTAATTTATTTCAGCCAAACACTCTTCCCACATATTGTTAACAGGAGTCTGCACTCCAACTCATTTAACAGCTTTTTAATTCAGTAGTTATTCCATTTTAATAGAGCCGTTTCTTCATCATTCTGCATTTAGTGATAAATGGTGCCAGGATATATGATAAATTAAACCACAAAGAACTGTGCTAAAGTAATCTAAAGGGTTTGACTTGAAAGGAAGAAACACCTAGTTTGCTCAGCATAGCTGTCTGAAAATTCCTATAGAGAAAAACACTTCCTCTCAAAGCTAAACTGTGAAATAAATTTGAAAGCAAAGTTTTAAACTCTAACTGCCTTTCAAAGTTCATCCTGATAGTACCTACCAAGCTGCACAATTGCCTAATGGACTCATCAGTCTGAAACAATGTCTCAAAAAGCTACATAATTTAAAAAATGTAATAATTCAGGTGATACCTATTTAAAACTCTGATAGTAACAAAATCTCAGCTTCTGGAAGGTATGTTCTGAGTGGACAGCAAAACCTACCCCAAAAGTTACATGAACTGTGAAAATAAGTAGTTTTTGACATCTGGAATACAAGTACTTCTGTGGTTTGTTGGGTGGCTGAGCTGGTTTGGGGTATTTTGTTTTGCTTTGGGATTCTTTGCCATTTTTTGTTGTTTTGTTTTTTGTTGTTTTTTTTTTTTCTGCTTACAGGAAAAAACCCTGCAACTTTCACCAATGCATATTCAAGTGTTGGAGAATTGTGGTGTTGTAATTCAGCAATATGGACCTTTTTTTGTTTGAAGAGGGAGTCGTCTTCCATTTCCTTCAGCTCTTCTTTGTTATTTCTGTTTTACAAAAAATATGCACCAGCCATCTATCTACAATTTCCTTGAAAATGAACACAAGCCTTTTAGTTTCCTCCTTGATAATTTAAGGTCTCAAATTTCTGTAGAGAATAACCAATAAAATGGTGTAGGAATTAACATATAGGCATGTTTTAAAGTAAGTCATTCATTACAATATTCATAGCATGTGTCAGCTTTCTGCTCTTGGCATTTTTGTTACTAAACCTTCTTAATTCAGAGCTCTACTTGATATGGCAGAGGTAAATTTGATGGTAACAGAGTGCTTAGATAAGTGATAATGAAGTATGAGCCCCTTTTGAATAGGTTTGAATCTGTCTATAGAGAACTAAAGTAGCCATTAAGTAAATCTGCATGTGGTCTGTGTGAAATGAGTTTGAGATCTTAGTCCAGGTACTAGTGAATGTTTTTTAAGACCTTACTTAAGCAATTTCTTCTTGGTAGTATGAAATGGAGTATGCAAAGAATCATCAGTGTGGTGATCAAGGGGAGGGAGTTAAAGGCTCAAAGTTATAGAAAGACTAGTTCATTTTGTTAATTACATTTTAAATTGAACACCTTTGTAAAAGATCCCTTAAAACTGATCCAAGCATTATTTTTGTTAAACAGACAACAAAACAGACATGTATATGTTAAACTGTGTGTGATGTGGGTTTTATTGTTTAATAGGCAGCATATATTCACACTGTGTATTTTAAGCCCTTTCCAAACAAGATCTCTCTCCAAATGACTTGTTAGCAAGCTGATTTTCTAACCAAATTGACTTAGGAAAAGAGAATATTGTGCCATCAAGGGGGTAAACTTCTGGAAGATTCAAGAAGTGCCTTCAGTGGTCTCCTGACAGCTTTGCCATTCAACAAAAGCAATGAGATAATAGACAAAGACAATTTTTCAGTGCTTTGAAATGTTTAGCAAGTGCATTTTCCATTTCAAACCTTGGTGAAGTTTGTTTTGTAGTTGGCGGTTGAGAAAAATTAAGTCACTTCTCTTCAGCTTTGCCTTGTATCAAACCTGCCAGTTTGTCATTTGTTAGGGGCAAGTAATTTGCTACTGTGATGATAGTGAAGGGTGTTCAATTGTAAGAACTTAAACTTTTGATGTTAAATTGGAGCATATGACTTGTAAAGCACAGGCTTAATATTCTCTAAATACACAATTTTTTGGGTGGTCCTCAAATGTGGTATTTCACCTTTAACAAACAATAATTTCACTGAAATCAGTAGCAAAGCTTGAATTTGAATGCCTATGTTGTTTCATATGGGCACAAAGGTAATTTATGGTCATTTTCCTTTTAAAATGATTATGTAAAGTTTCTACTGTAGATGTTTCCTGCAGTGATGTTTTGGGATTACATAGTTCTATTTTAAATAAAGGCCATAAAGTACAGGTGCTTTCTTGTTAACCTGGCTTTTAGTCTAAAATTATGTTTCTGAATTGTTAGTCCTGTTTGAAAAATGTTCTCTTGAACAGATCAAGTTCTCTGATTTTAAAATCCACCAACATTATATTCAATCCCTGTATAATGCTGTCAAAAGTTCATGAAGTGGAATACTAATAATGTATTTGATTTTTTAGTTCTATAGTGAAACAAAAGAGATTCCCTGGCATATGTGAGAACTTGAGAGCAGCTGTACTGTATTAGCCCCGAAGATCTATGTACCTCAGTATCTTTTATCAGTCTCCAGAGCTGGCTATGGGAGGCTATTTAGACAAGGGGATATCACAAACAGTAGGGAAAGTGTGAAGTCCACATTAATGCCTAGCTCCCAGTGTTGGAAGGCACAGTTTTTTGCATCTCAGCATAATCAGCTAGAAAGCTGCCTCGTGGAAAAGGACCTGGAGCTGCTGGGTGACAGTGGCTGAACACAAGCCAGCTGTGCCCAGGTGGCCAAGAAGGCCAGTGGCATCCTAGCCTGTATCAGCAACAGTGTGGCAGCAGGACCCGGGCATAGCTGCTGCCCTGGTGAGGCTGCACCTTGAGGGCTGTGTCCACTTCTGGACACCTCACTGCAACAAGGACGTTCAGGTGCTGGAGTGTGTCCAGGGAAGGGTCTGGGGGACAAAATCTATGAGGAATGAATGAGGGAGCTGGGGTGGTTTAGTCTGGAGAAAAGAAGGCTTGGAGGGACCTTTCTGCTCCCTACAGCCACCTGTAAGGATGTCATAGCCAGGCAGAGGTTGCTCTCCTTTCTCAAGTAAAAAGAAATAGGACAAGTAAAGGGACTCAAAGTTGTGCCTAGGGAGGTTTAATTGGATGTTTGGAAAAATCTCTTTGTGGAAATGTTTGTCAAGCACTGGAGCAGACTGTTCAGGACAGTGTTTTTTATTATCCTGGGAGGTATTTAACATATATTGTAGTTGTGGCACCTGCGGACATGGTTTGACCTGGGTCTGGTGAACCTGTCAGTGTTAGGTTAGTGTTTGGTCTTGATGACCATAGACTTTTTTTACACCTGAATGTCTGTATGGTTGTACAGAACTTTGGGTAAAACTGAGATGTTAAAAAGACTTATCTTTGGGAGGGAGGAAACTTAGAGAAGGATCTTATATTTGGTTTTAAAACAGCTAGCATTCCCTCTTAGGTTTAAGGTAATTGTGTTTTTAGGAATCAAAAGGTGCTGTTTTGTTAGCACTTGGTGAATAGATTCTGCTAGTCTTAATCCTGGTAGTTATGGGATACCTGGGGAAATTTGCCTAAAGAAAATGAGGGTTGTATTCCTAACCTCAAAATTGTTTTTCCTAAAGAATATGAACGTAAAAGAATTTAAATTTTTTTACATGTGAGTCCATAAATTGTTCACCTTCTAAGAATGAGAAGTTCTCAGTCCCTAGTACTTTCCATACATACCTACCATCAGCAATTAAGTTAATATGAAATGCAATTTATTCTATGATTTGTATAACATGGTGCATGGAAATATTCATATTGTGTGCACATGCTTTTGCATACTCAGAATTCAAGCATTTTATCCCACTTAATTATACTTTTCCCAAAAGGATACTAAGTGCCTTAAACTTTTGCAAAGTTGAGAGAGTTTCTGAAAATCGAGGGCAAAAACCCTCATGGAGCTGCCATACTGCTTTAAATGGACAGTCACACCACAATATAGTTGTCCAATATTTCTTTTTGTATACTGCTTATTACAATGAATGGCCTTGGTAGGTTATTTCACTAAGGGCAGCCGTGCAAGAAAACTCTACCTTAATTCTTTTAGTGTCCAATTCTCCCCCCAGCTTAAGTTCATAACCCCTTGTACTTCTATTTAACACAAGCTCAGATAGCCTGCAGCATCTCTCCTTTCTGTTCCCTTCAGGATTGTGTGTACCTTAATAGAGTTTCTTCATAATCGCCTTCACTTTTGAAAAAAGCCACAAAATTTCTCTTAGCTTTATAAATAATCAAGCTTTCCACATCCCAGTCTTACCATGTAAAGTTTCTCTCCTTTGTTGTATACTCAACAACTCTAAACTATTCTTTCTTTTCTGACATGATGACTTAGTGAAGTTATCCCAGGGCTGAAATGCTTGCTTGTTATGGAATGCTTTCCTTGACTCACCTCTGCTGCTTAACCATTTTAGAATTTGTTTTGCCTTTTAACTGTGGTGAATCACAACAAAATGACCAATAATGCATATAATGCTATAGAAGTTGGTGCTTTGTATTTTGTCGTATCCCTATTCAGTTCTGTGAAAAGAAAATTAATTTTGATCTCCTGTTTCTCTACTCTTGCTTCATTATTTTACAATTTTTAGAATGACTTTTAGAACTCACTTTTATCCATTCAGACTCCTAGTTTGTCCTAAGACTTGCTGACCTATATTGCTTTTCACTTTTGTATTGACTCACTCCCCCAGCCCACTTTTGTGTCAGCAAAAACTGTCTCACCTTTCTTCACATTTCTTCTGCCAGGTCATAAATACAGAAAGAAGAAGAAAAAAGCCCCAAACAAACCCAACAGCGTCAATTCTAATGCTCAAGGCATCCCCCTTATCAACTGCCTACATCCCCACAAGTAACCTTTGTGTCAGATATCCAAGCTAGCTCTCTAACCACCTCTAGTGCTATATTTTCTTGACCTTTATAGGGCAGGATTTTCTGCAATTCTGTATAAGAAGTATTCCTTAATTCCAATGTGTTTTGTCTGAAAGTTCTCTAGTCAACACTTTTGTTACTTTAAGAAAGAACTCTGTAATTTTCCATTCTTACTAGCTTTTTCTAGAATCACTTGAGAATTTTTTTTTCCTACTTGCTCCTGTTTCTGTATGGAATTGCTGTAACCGTGAGATATGGCAACAGATTTCATCTACTTTCAGCCTGTACCTGAAGATTTGGTAGTAATCTGTGCTGCTCCATGTCATAGCATGAGGACAAACCCCTTCAACCTATGCTAATATGCCTTAAAGGCAATTTGGAGGTTGAAAGCACTTGTAATTTTAGTGCCTAACAACATATCTGGATGAATAATTATTATGCATTCATTTCCCCAAGTGTTTTAAATATTTAGCTATAATTATTATCTGACTATAAATTTGATCCGTTTGCAACTTTTTCTCCTCACTTTCTGGATGAAGTTATTCACAGCACTGTTTTAAGACAGAATAGCATTGGAATAATAGTACTGCATTTTGAGAGAAACATGCCGATTACATTCTGCAGCCTTTTAATAGACAGGTATACTGGGTGCCACATGTCTGTGATTTACTACAAGACTGGTAAGAACCAATTATTGTACCACCTCTGGCTGGAAAAAGGATGGATCCATGTAGCTTTTTTAACTCTGCCATTTCACTAAAAAGAAGTTTTATCATTGAGTTTTCTGAAGTTGCATGGTAAGCCTAGGTGTGAAAGGAAAGCTTATGGTACCAAGATTGTTTGTTTCTGTAGGAACCTCCTGTATGTTTATGCCAGAGTGTTTTGTGAGCATTTCTTGACAAAAGTGGATGAATAATACCTTCTAATGTATAGACAAAACACATTGTGTACTATCTCTGTGGAAAAATTGCTCAGATTTTTTCCTTGCTTTTAATAAATAATTAAGAATCTGAATTGCTGTTGTCTCCAAATTTAGTTTCATGAAATCTTTACACAGAACATTTGTGACTTTTTTTCCAAATTACTTATAGGCATTCCCAGTAGAGATTTTATTTTTGCTTGTGCAATGAACAGGAGATTATCATCAAATTTACTATAAGCTTGATGCCCTATTATTCTGCTAAGAGGTCACTTAAATAACCTTGTTAATTGATGCAAGGTTACTTATGCAACAGATCACTGACAGAGCAGAAAAAACCCGTTGTGTTGAACAAGTTGGGTTTTTTCCTAAAAGACCTGTTATCTGCTTCTTGTATTGTGAAATGCAGTGGCACATTGCAAAAATGACATGCAATGGATGTCATCTTTTAAAAGCTTTCTTTGCTCATCAATTTTTCATAGGTAGGGTCCAGAACATTAAAATTTGGACAGGAGAAACTCCGGTAAAAAGAATTGCATTGAGATTCTCTTGGAGGCTTTCCTCTAAAATAATACATTGATATTCAAACTATTCTTTGTTCATTTGACTAATGAGGCTTTTGTTAGTTTCATGTGCTAAAGACAGTGGCTCTTCAACTGCTTATTAAAAAGGTCTGACTGACTGACTTACACATTAATGATAGAGAGGAAAGTCTCCTTTAAAGAAATATGCCTGTGAAGCAGGGACTAGACATCAAATCCTGGTGTTAAAACATTTTCTCAAAAGAAAAAAAATAAAAATCTGTGTGAGGTTCTCTGGTGTGGTGATGGCTGCAGGCCTTTGAAAAAAAATAGTCTAAGATCTGCAAGAATGGTGTTTCTTTTTTTTCCTTTCCTTTTTTTTTTCTCTCTTCTCTCTTCTCTTCTTCTCCTTGCTCCCACCCCCCCCACCCCCCCCCACCCATTTGCTGTTACAGCTTTTCTAAGGATTTTTCCAAAAGAGAACACAGAAAGGATTTGGTAGAAATGCATCAATAGGTGCAGAGTAGTAAAGCATATCACGAACACTAAAACTTATTAAATTCAAATAAATGAGGAATTATGGTAGAAACTCAATACTCCCTACATATTGTGAAGTGGAATAACAATGTAAAATATGGACAACATTCCCCCCCCCCCTTTTTTTTCTTAAAACAGCTTCATTCAGATGATTAATTTCCTAATGTTTCTCAAAAACCCTTTAAGCCATTTGTAGAAAAAATGGCTCCTTACTTAAAGATATTTGCAGGTACTGAAGTGTCTATCACTCTTTAGAAATTACTTGTCCTTAGAAGCTTCAGTGGGTTTTCTGAGATGATGTATGATTTGAGGTTTTGTTTTCTTAATGAAAATTTAACTCAGGCATAAAAATTTAAGACCAATTACACATCAAAAAAATTCAATTTTGACCTTTTGCATAATTGGATTTTACTAGTTTAGTCATATTTTTCCTGCTAATTTCATGTTGTATGAAGATAATTCTAACAGCAATCTCTTGATCTCATATATGAAAAGAGGATCATTCTGCATTCTGCAATAAAAAATGCTGGCTAAGTAGTAGTTATATACATTTTTTTAGCTGCTGTTGAAGGGTGTTAAGAATTTTTAGCTACCTGAGAACTAGAACCCTCATTTCATGAATGGGTGAACTTGCTGCTTTCTTTGAGACATTTTTGACAAAAAGAGCTTTTATTTATAAGTAATAAAAAGTGGCTGAGTTTAATAATTCTACCTTTGTAAAATTGATTAATGTCTGCTTCTATAGCATCTTTATCTCTTTCTCTATCCTTTTTGGGTAGAACAAAATGCTAACTAAGACTTGGAATGACCTAACAAGCCTGTCAGATTTTTTACCTCAAGGTGTTTCTTGTAACTGTTTTGGTTGTTTTGGATTCACTTTTTGCCTCTATTTTCCTAAAAGAAGTTTTTTTTCTCTGTAGCAAAGCATTTCTTATTGGGCGTTGATGTACTCCAGGGAACCTGTGGTTTCTAGCTGTCATGTCTGTCTGTGAAACCCATCAGCTTAGTCAAACCTTAGGTAAATTAGTGTGGCAAAGAAAAGCAGTTGAGGATTTTTCTTTTTTATTAATGTGTAGGTCTTTTCCAGTGTTGCACTCTGAGTGGTGTCAATAAATCCCTTCCAAAGAATTCTGATAACCTCCTTTCATTCAAGTCTCTCCAAGTGCTCTGTCTGCTTGCAGTCTGCAACTTGATGGATTGCATAGGTTTTTGTCTATAGTATATTTTTACACATGTTTTTGACTGCAGGTTTCAATGACAACTGCTAGACATAACCCTGAAAATAGTAAGACACAGACAGGTAAAATTAGAAGACAATATCATATAATCTGGTGGTATAAAAGATATATATGATTGCTTTGTGTCCAGAATCGTTCACCAGGTCCAAAATAGTTACCTTGTATACCTGCATCTCATCTCTTTCCATAAGTAGAGAGACTGCAGTACACGGTTCATGGATGACAGGTGAATGGCATTGGAAGTTCTACCTTCAGAATAAGCATTTTACAATATAAATGTAAACAAAACACAACTGAAAAAGAATAGTGATTAATCTTGAATTTACTAGTATCGCTACCTCTTTGGAAATCACATGCAGAAGGATTTATATATTTTAAATATCTCTGAAGCCTCCAAGTTGGTGTAATCAGTGTATTGAAAATGGCAGAGAGATGGACAAGGTGAGCACGGGCTTAAAGGAAGACAATGCACAGAATATATTGCACCTTAAATGAGGTGTCAAGGGTAATCAGATGTATAATTTGATGGGAATCTGTCACACATCTGCATGGTTTACCAAAAATAAAAATTCAATCTGTAATAAATAGGCTCATCTTCCAGAATAAGCTCTGCGAATTCCTGCAAGCGATATAAAACTATACAATGCATAGTAGTTTTTTGTAAAAAAAAAATAAAAACACCAAAGATAGAAAGTTGGACTCGCCCTGCAGGAGACTTTTTAAAAAAAATAATTGTTCATGCTCTGAGACAAGAAGCATCTTGCAATACCCTCTGTAGAGTCAAATAATGTAAACAAGATTTATATTTTCAGCTATTGTACCTGTTTGGAAGCATGCTGAATACAAGATCATGTTAATCTAAGTCTTGATTTTGGGAGGTACAGGTGTTTGGAGATTCCACAAGTTTAGCAAGAGGTATGGATGCCCAACAGATGGTTGGCAGCAGCTGCAGTCCCACTGAGTATTTTTTGTATGCAAGTCCTTTATTACCCTGTTCATTGCCACCATGTAGTCTTTATATATAATTTGCTGCAGCAATGCAGGCTTTCATTGTTCCCTTAATTTCATGGTTCTATAGTGCTGTAAAGAGCCCTGTGCCAGTGATTTGAACTACGCTGTACAAGCCCTCCAAATGTGGGTATTTTGGGCTTAAGATTGGTATGCCATTTACCTGTTAGGCAGTCATAAAGGCCAAATCAAAGATTGAACCGCTAACTGCTCCAAGGACAGGGGCTAGCAGAGGTGCTAGCACTTCAAAGTAATTGTCATGCTCTCATTCTGTAGAGATTTTTTTGAGGTGGATATTTTGTGCGTGTTTATGTGTAATTCAAGGCTTCAGCATGGCAGAGAGAGAGAGAGAAGCTGGCCTCAAAAGAGTTCTTTTAAGAACCCAAAAGAGCAAGAATTGTTATGTCTGTTTTATCTTCAAGCATCAGAAAGACTTTAATTAAGATATCCCTGGGTTCATGTGAGTTTGCTAGAGCTCACTCACCGGGAGGGTTTTCTAAGCTCTTAAAACTCATTTTTAATGATACTGCTTCCAGAGAAATATCTGAAGAGGATCACTGAAAAATGCAATATATATTGTATTATCATATCATGTACTGTTACTGTTGTAACCCATCATAGCCGATTTACATGAAAAATAAATATGGAAAGTCTAGTGGTCTGTCCAGAGAAACAGGAGACAAGAACATTTCAGTTTTAATTAATAGTTTGATTCTCCTGTAACCTTGTTAAATTTACCTAAGTCTCTTTGTGCCAGGTTTCTTAATCTTCTTGCCAACGATGACTGAAATAACTTTGTTTTAAAAGCGTTCCTATTAGCTTTTAATGTTATCATCATTACAAAATGTGCATACAGAAATTAAATCCTTTGTGCCGCTGTCTCTCATCTCTAAAATTGGGGGGGGGAGGGAGGCACGCAATATTTCCTGCTTCACAGGCAGTTTGGAAGTGGAATTTTGAAATTTTTGAGAGGTGTTAGATATTATGGTAATGAGGGCAATAGAAAAACTCATTAACTTGTTAATAATTAATTAGCTAATAATTGTGAAGGTAATAGAAAATGGAAAGAGCTGCAGAATGAAAATCTCAGAATTACTACCAATAAGAATGTGTCCTATTTTTGAAGACTTTTGAGCCGATTTTAAAAAAAGGAAAAAGGCTGCAAATGGAGATCACTTTTCAGGACAGGAAATAATGCAGAGTACGAGTATGATAGCTTAAAAGTGCAGCAGAAAACATATTAGACTGGACACTATGTTCTTCCCCAAAAGGAACACCTCATTCCGGTTAGATTACTATAAACTCTTTATCCTGGTATGAAGCAGGTAGGCAATAGCAATTTTTAGATCAAGATACTCCCAGCTACTTTGAAGAAGCTGCATGATTTGTAAAATTATATTTAAATCAGGTTCTTTGAAATTATACACGTATAGGTAAATACATACATTTATCTATTTATTTTTTGATAAACCCCAGTTAAGGTTTCTTGAAATACTAGATTACTGTGTCAATGATTTACTTACATGGATATTATTAATGTTTTCTTCTTAACACAATCATATTAAATTTTAATGACATGGATTGTAATATCTAACTGGTATCTGGAAGCTTGTGGATAGCCCAAAGCTTTTATACAAATTTATATGTATAAAGCTCTCACTGATATACTTTGCCAGTAGATATTGTACGTTGAGTAGTCAGCTCTGCAAATCCCTTCTCACAAAAGATTAAAAACATCCTCCTATTACATCTAGAGACTTCTTTTTGTTATTCAAATACATGAATATATTTAGAAAAATGTATATGATTTTAATGCCTTAAACCAGACAGCTACCTTGATTCCCATTAAAAATTGGAATATTTAATGTTTTTGCTGCTTCTGTGGCACTTTTTTTGATATTGTGAAGAACAAAAAATATTTCTGAGAACATATAAAACAAAAAACTGTGTTTGAAGTATTATAATAAAACAACCTTCTTCTTTTAATGCTAAGTCCCTTTTTAATGAAGATCCTCTGGCAGCTCTTGAATGTATAACTAGTTTATATCATGGGATGAAGCTGTCTGTTCTGATGATTGACATGAGCCCACATTACAATGTGATTCTGAAAATTAGTCCATAGAGGTCCTTTTCAGGTACTACTCAGACTGAGAGCTGCCCTCCAACTACAGTAGAGCCTTTTTAACCCCACTCATTGGTATTCTAATCTGGAAGTGCTGTCCTGCTTTTTAAATAACCCAGGCATTCAGGCTAGTTACCCCCCTTGACACATTACTTAGCCAAAGGATTCAAATGAGATTCAAGAAACATGCAGTACAGCACAAAGGGATTGGAATATGCACAATTAATAATCACACAGTTAATTCATTTTTAATACAAGGAGGTTTTCTGAATTTTCACATTCAAATTTGTAACACAAAGTAGTTGCTGTCTATTCCCATTATGCTGCGGAAATACTATAAGGATAAAAAATTCCTTATTTTCCCTGTCCATGTGTGCATCTGGTTGGGTAGATGGATGTATGTGCTAAAAAAATAAGTCTGGATAACACTGAGATTATAAAGCAAACAGATAAAAGCTAGAGGGTTCAGAGTTAAAGATGCCTTAAGTCAACTGTGAGCAAAAATGACCCATGGCATAACTCAAAGGATGGATGACATTTAGCTTACAGTGGCAAATAGCCTAAATATTGCCAATTTTTTGTCTACAACAGAGTGTGGTTTGATCAGTCTGTGTTTTCTTTGCCCCTGTTGTTTGTTTTCTGTCAGTTCTTGCATATATTTTTTGGACAGATGAGTGCAGCATCTCTTCTGAGTGATTATACAATACTGCCTTCAGGGAAAGTTCCCAACTGGCAATGTAGAAAATATGATTTTAGATGTTACCAGCCACAGAACTTGAAAATTAAAATGGGTATTTTCCTAAAAATGTTGTTTGGAGCTTATATTTTTACTGAATATCATTTTATGGGCTCCTGATGTTCCTTCTGTGTTGTATTGTTTGGCGCACATGAGAACTGAGCACAGAAACATTTTAGAGAATAATAGTTACGCTGAGTGAAGGCCACTGCTCAAACCTTTCTAAAAAGCTATCTGTAGATTACCAGCCATTGTCACAGGGATCTGCCAGATAAATACAGTGGCTGCACTTTATTGTCGGCAGGAAGCTGACCTTTACCAACAGTTACCATGTTGAGGCATGATTCCCTACTCCTTCCTTTTGTGTGGTCCCTACTGCCCTCTGCTCAAGTTATTCAAGCCTTCTGTTAGTAAATTTTACCCCATGAAGAGTGCCTGAAAAAAATTATGCTTAACTCCTACTTAAACAATGTTTTAGACTTAAGTGGTATATAAAGCTTTATGTTCTCACTACACACAAGGATCAAACTCATTCTCTGTGTTTCACCAGGGTCTGTTTGAAGAGATGTGTGTAAATGCTGCTTTTGTATGCATATGTTTATTTTTCAAAAGAAGAGACTGAACTATTTCCTTCCAGCAACTAAATCTACCTAATCATGCCTGAGATAGAAACATTTCCTAAACCTGAAAGTGACTACAATATTAAGAAAATTGATATTAAGAATAGCATAGCATGCTTAAACCAATTTTAAGAGAAACACAACTGTAGGTATTTAAATAATTAGGACATGAAACAGAAGCTTACTTTGCTAAGTTAGTATCTTTAGGATAGAGCATCTGTATGCAGGAAAATAATTGCGATTTTCGTATTAAAGTAGTCTTAAAGGTCCCCAGATGGAGTTTTATGTGTCTGTAAGTAGAAGAAATTAAGTTGGATAAAGAATACATGAAAGGGAACTGGAGATATTTTGCTTTAAACAATATGCTGATCATTTATCATGCCAAGCAGCAGATTCTGGGAGGTGGGAAAGGAGCCTGCAGCTACAGCTGTTGGATTGGAAGGCAGGTCCTAGACCCTGTACCAGTCTTGTGGCCTACAGTATTCACTTGGATTGCTTCTGTCTATAGGGTTTTTTTCTAGCAATCATTTTGTATAGGAGATGGAAACAGAACCGATTGAAATGCAAACCTGAATTTAAAAGACAGTTTCTAATAGTGCTGAAAGATTCAGTGGTTCTGTTACTTGTTTGTAAAATAATTGCTCTGAATCAAACCAGTAGAGCTACATCAATTTAAGTTTTTAAGCACAATTTTTCTGAAATCGCTCTGGTATCTTGTGAAACATGGCCAAAAAAGCATATTTGCAGGATTTTTGTTATTTTTTAGGTTACATAAATCAGTATTGCGTGCACTTTTTTTTTTTCTGAAATAGCACTGACAAGTATTCATAATCAGATACAGTGGAATGGTGTTGGATAGTGTTACATGTAAATATAGAAAATTAATACATTTCTAGAAGCATCACTACAGTTAGTGTGAAGACATCATTGCTAGAATAGTACCCCACACAAGAATGGGATGTTTTTAGACTAAATGCTCAAATATCAAAAAAGTGCTGCCAAAATACTTGCTGTACACATAACTCATTAGCATTTCATTGTTAGTATGCCTTTGGGCTGGAGGGGGGAGAACTTAATTAGGGAGGTGCTTGCTAAATAGAAGAGCAGCAAAATGATCTCACAAAATCACGAGGTAAAGAGTGAAAAAATCCCTTGTTAGAGAAAGGGGATAGTGGAGGAAGTAAAATCTTAGTAGTGAGCAGTCAGGAAACAATCTTTAGATGAAACAAATATATTTAAATCTTAAAGGCTTTCCCCCCTACCAGTGATGATCAAAAGGTTTCTTCTTTTTAAGGCAACTCTTTCACAACCCTCTTTTTTACCCTCAAACAAGAATTAATATTTCTCTTCAGAAGCACTGTTGGGCAGATAGATTGTCTTGCTGATTGCTCACATGTTTTTCTGTGTTTTGCTGGTACCTTAGCATTATCTTAAATTTGCTATGCATTCAGTATGCTCTACTACATCTTGAAAAAGCTCTGTACAGGCTTGTGTATTTGAGCTACCTGTAAGTAGTGGGTAGTAGTTCATTAAATGTGAGATTTAAGTTTATAATCTTGAACACACTTGACTCTGGAGATTCACTGAGGCACTGAAGCAATAGTGGCATTTTTTTGTTATGGTAAAATCAACCTTATGGACTGCAAATCCCATCATAACGGCAAAGGGACAGCTTGTTAAACCCTTGTTTTATTAGGTTTCTTTCCAGTTAGGATATATCCTTGTGTTCTTAGTGCAGAGAACGGCATTGCAGGCAGGGCAAAGAGTGCCTTCTCAAAGTACAAAAGCAAAAACGTACACAAAAACTCTCCCTTACAAGTTAGCTTGGGCAAGTTGTATCCTGAAGGGAAAAAGACAAGTCAGGAGTGGTTGTGTAGTGCTGTGAATCTCACCAAGATGCTGGTTTTCCTTAGAGGGTGCTATAATCCCAATCATGGTGTTAAAAGATTTGAGAAGACTTTTATGGACCAGCAGCGACAAGCTAAGTCTTGTTGAGGTGAACTTTCTATGGCCCCTTGGGACCATTCTCCTCTCTGGTGTCATTGTCTCAGCCTCGTCTGCATGTGCAAAACTGAAAGCAAATCCATGATTTGACTTGCATTGTGGTAGTCATTAAACTGTGCCTCTTCCTATTGCTGTGGGCGTACTGAAGAGCAAGGTAATGTAACTAGTAGAGAAATACATTTGTCTTTTAGTCTAAAATACTCTTTAGATGACCTATCATGGAATTTCTTACTGTATTGATTTTGGGTGTGTATGAACATAGGAAGGGAGAAGGATTCTCAAGAAAGTCTGTACCGTTTTCACTCCCCAACCCCCATTTTTTTCCCCTCTCATTGAATAACCTGAGAAAATCCATAAACCTTGGCACAGCAAAGTAACACTCAGGCAGACCTGTCTGATTATCCTGTAAACTGTCTTGTGGACTTAAGTTATAATTGTATTACAAATATAACAGCTTTTCTGGTGTAAAAAATCAAGAAGGCAGATCAAGAGACCATATGGTATATAATGGAAATGAAATAGTTTTTAGTTTGCTGATGTGGAGGGTTGTGGGATCTCAGCACCTCAGGATGGAGGTGCAGAGAGGCCGAGACCACCCTTGGGGGGCTCGGGAATCCTGGAATGTTGCCAGAAGTGTCTGGTGGCAGGATTTTGATCCTACACAGGAGATGAGACCTGTATGAGGACTGGGAGGATTCCACTGGGTGAATGGTGAAGGGATAAGTTAGTTAAAGTGTAAAACATAGGGTTTAGGATTTTGGTACAGGGGGGTCTAAAGAAGTAAGATGGAGGAATTGGGGCGTGTCCTGTCCTTCTTCTTCTTCTTCTTGGCCTCCATCTTCTGTGGTGGTGGTGGCACTTGGGGATTGGTTGTTACTAGAAGTGCACAGGTTAATAAGAGTAGAAAGTATTGGAGAAAAATGATAAATACTGTACACGTAACTTAGGGTATAAAGATAAGTGACCGCCCGGGGGCTTGGGGAGTGTGCCCATGGCTGACTTGCTGTGCAGACCTCTGTCGGGCTGAAAGAAAATCTTTTAGATAAACAATTAATAAACACCAAGACCGAGAAAAGATCAGAAGTCTCTCCTCGTCCTTTGAAGCGTCGGCTCTTCAAGGCCATCCCTGGGCCTTTCCAGGCCACCAGAACAGCAACACAGAAAACCTTACAGAGGGTAGAAGTAAAGGAATTGTTTTGGTTCAAATAGACAGTGTAACAGGAGGATGGAGTGGGAAGGCCAAGGTCATCTACCTGTTTACTACAGCACTAATTCCTTCACTTGCTCTTGAGTACCACTACCTGGGTGAAGCACTTATTTCCTCAATATGCAGAAGTTGAGGTAGTTTCAGACCTTGGCATTGCAGTAGTTCCTCTTTTTCCTTGAAGCTGCTGAAGAATGATACAGGCAGTTCTATACTGTTGCCCTTCTGAGAACCAGTAACTTTAGTCTGAAGGAAATCCAACTGTTAGCACCTGGATGCCATTTTTTTTCTGGTCTTTTTCCAGGGTTTGGCTATTGAAGCTGTCAGCCTGGTGCATCTATTTGGAATTGTCTTCCTCCTGCCATTTTCCACTGGCTGTACGAGACTTGCTTTTGCTTATTTGGCAATGAGGTCTTAAGCACTTTTTGCCTGACAAGCATATGTATGATCAAAAAGGTCCCCCTCCACCATGCTCATTTATGTTCCCGCTATAAATCTGCTTTCTGGCCTTAGAGCTGATCTCATCAGGAGTAAATCCAGACCATCACTTTCAGACAGTTATATTGAGAGTGTAACCCCGTGTGTGTATTAGCCTCTCTCTTTTGTGAAGCAAGGCTTAAACGCTACATCAACAGATTTAAATGGACAGTTATTGAAATCAGCAAGATAGTCTCATGTAAGACATCCATAAATTTTCTGGGAAATATTTTTCAACTGTGAGACAGTTTCTGAAATCTAGATTGCTGTAGCAGGAAGTATTTTGGTAGGTGAACTTTTAGAGCTACTCTTTGATTTATTGTTGTTGGGTTTTTTTTGGGAGGGTGGGTTGCTCTTTTTTGGGGGGGGGGAGTTATCTATTTGTTTTGGTTTTATTTGGTTTTATTTTGTTTTTCTGCAAATAGTGAAATGGTTAACACTTCAGGCTAAACTGGGTTGATTTGGAGTAGGTGTAGAAATTAGATGAGATTTTCATTTTATATTTTGCCATTAAATTTTTGCATATCTTTACAAACAGGATCTGTCTGGTTAATAGGAACACTTTGTTGTTATTCATCAATAGACTTTAGGATCATAGAGTTTCTCCTTTCACTGAAGTCTTAGAGCAGTTTTGAATGCATCTCTCTCTCTCTCTTATGATTAGGAAGTTGTGGGAGGGCTTTAATCCCTGAGTATTCACATCCCTCTTGCACTTCTGTGCCTTTGGTTAAGTAGAGACAGTAACTATGAGTCCCTCAGTGACTAAAATGCCAAACCACACACGACACCCTCTTTGCACTCCCTATTAAAATTTTACAGGTCAAAAATCCAAAACCCACTTAATAAAAATTGTTCTTCATCGTAAGTGACAAGAGAGAGCAGGTCAATCTATGGAATAATGGTGCAGTAATTAGAACCTTTGTAGTTGATAAAGTGTGACTGTTAATCAATGTTTGGCTAATTAATCAATATTTTAATCATTAGACCTTTTAAATTTGTTTTAATGAGCATTTCCTCTAATTCCCTTGATCCTGTTGCTTCCAACTCTTCTATTATCTCTGTTAAACAGCAAAGTAGGTGCTCATATACCCAGATTATGCTGTGGTTTTGTAAGGTTTTTGTAGTTTACAGCAGAGATACATGAGTATTTCTGAATGCGTGCAAATTCACATTCTTAAATAGAAGAATATTTTTTACAGTATATGCCCAGTCCATGTTTGCATTAAGAGTGGTGCTTGAGAGAATGAGCCTTCACAACTTAATGGTGCACTCCATTGATAAATTTTGATATATTAATAATCTTTACCTAAGGAGAAAGTGTAAATGAGACACATGGTACTAAGGGACAGTTACTCCTCAAACATCCTTTTCTTCCCTCTAAAACCTTACCAAACACTATTAAGGTATTTAGAGTTTACAGAGAGTATACTCCACCATTAGTCCAAAAACCTTATATTCAGGAATTTTTCTTTCCTTTTTCTTCTGCTGCTTGCTGCTGCAACTCAAGGGGTTTTCATACATGGTGTATCTGATATACAGCTTTTATGGCAATGGCCACTTGAATGTCATACGTGTCATTTTAGTTTTGAATATTGCAGGAAGTATGGAATAGTTCTATCCTTCTCATATAGAACATTTGGAGAGTTTTCATGCCTTGTCTGTCCTTTCAGAAATCATAATGGGATACCATTTGCCATGGTTGATAGAATGAAGCTGCTTCTTTTACTAATGGGTATCAGGAATTTGTTGCCTGTCTGCTGGCAGGGAGACAGATTTTGCTGAGCTCTGCACAGCAGAGGCCTGTTACATTGATTTCTCACTAGTCTCCTAAACAGTTGATTTTATTCTCTTTTCTGTTGTTTGTTGATCTTTCCCTCATCCTGGACTAGGTGTCAGTGAGGGACTGGGAAATAACCTGTTCCAGACATGCAGAAAATGCATGGTTACACAACGCAGGCTGATCCTCTCTCTACTTTAACTTAATCCAAAGGTTCTCTAAATCTTTTCTTGCAAGAAAAAAGAGATTAATTTCCTCTACAAAATATAGCTTCCAGCTAATTCTAAGTGATTTGGTGGTTTTATCCCCTGCAGACCAATGCAGATTTTTGGCATCCCTCCATAACATTGTCTCATGAGATTTTTTTTTTTTTAGATTTAACCAAAATTTTGTCAACTAACTTGAATTTAAAAAAAAATTCAATTATAATTTAATTACCATTAATAATGCTGGCAATTTTTATGGAATCTACATTCCTAGTTAGCAGATTACTTAGTGTCAAAGCAATTAATAATATCCTCACCCATTGAGAGCTTGAATTATCATCTGGTGATTTCTGGTTTTCAACTGAATTTTGGGAATTAACATGTGTGTTTTGGAGGCATTTCTACACTGTTTACTGTACCAAGCTTCCAGCTGCATTCAAAGCTCCATTATGTTCTTCTGGAATACTTAAGATAAAGCTGTTTCTTGTGACAGTGATGTTATCTACGAAGGAACATCAGAAAGGCAGTTTGCATAACTCTGTCCAAGACACATGGAACATCTGAGCACTTTGTCACCAGTTCCTGAGACTATGACCATGGGAAAACCTTTAGGGTTTAACTTCAGCATTTTATTTTATGGATTGATTGTCTGACCTATTCCTGTCAGCACCAGAGGTGGAGGGCTTCAGTCTTAGCAAAACATCGTATCCTGAAGCTGGTGCAAAGCTCCAGCTGGCTGTACCTGAACACAAGTCTGATGCTTTGTAGGCTGATGTGTCCAGTGTGTTATTGATCAAACAGGTGTATTCAGGCAGCTTGATCTGATGCAGGATTTGAAGAAAACATTTAAATGAGTAATCTCACCTAAAGCTGGTATTACAGAACACAAATGTATCTTCACATTTTCTATTACGGCAGATAGGCCTGGTTAATGAGGGAGACTTGCTCAAAAGAGCCCTACGTTGATTTCTTGCATTTACCATGCAGGTTTGGTGGGGAAATTAGGTTTTCTTGTAAAGGAATAGGTAGAGAATGAAACTTGCTTTGGGATATTTTATGGTAAAGTTTTCTCTGTTTTCTGCTCTGAGAAGTAATATTGCACATGATCATAGAACTTTTGTCAGAATGAATCTAATTCACTTGATATTTATGTTAATAAACTACTTCCCCTGTCTCATATACTAAATCAAGGAAATCTGAATTGTGAAGAGGCACTCACTGAGGAAAACATGTTGGGCAAAAATACTATGAGGAATGGAATAAAATTAAAATACTTTCTCATGATAAGGTTATTTTTATCAAGAATTTTTATGTATTTTGTTCACATAAGTTGTTAAGAAGTCTTTCATAAATTGTTATTTTTATGAAACTATTACATTCAGGATTTTTTCAAATTCATTATATTTTATTAGTTCACCAGTAATGAACCTAGCCCAATATAATTTATTTTTATTACTACTGTAGGTTGAATCATGATGATTTATGCAGCAATATTGAAGCAGTGACTGTAATTACTTTGTTACTGTAATTACTTTGTTATTGTCAGCTATATATTTTTCTGAAATCAGAGATTTTTATCACATATAAACTCCATAAGTAAGGATTTTTCTAATTTTCAGGACCTGATTAACAATATTTTCAAATTTCCCTGCTGAAGTTTCATTTTTGTACTCATGAGATACACAGGTGGATGGTGTCTTCCTGATTGACTGAGTGAATAGTGGTTTTTGACTGGAATGAATTCACATTCCACATTTCTTATTCACTAGGATCTATATCCCAAAGAAATAAACAAAGCCAACATAAGGTTTCTTTTTTCTTTTTTTTTTTCTTTTTTCGGTTTGTTTCCTTTCAAATTCTCTTGTCCTTTCTCACAGTGAAATGAGATTATATGTGGGGAAAATGACCAATGGAGACGTATAAAAGAAGTAACTTGCATCAAAGTAGTGGATTTTCACATAAGTCTGTGAAAATCTAAGGATGCAAGTTGGGGGACTAGAAGCAAATATTAAACATAATGAATTTAAACGTTTTTTAAAACCCAACTTTTAAACAATTTTCTACTAGTAATAATCTTAATTTATGACAATTTTAAATTTTACTGCATGCATTGCAAGCTTCATTTGCTCCACTTTCTCGCACATCCTTGATCCATCAGACCTTAAACAAAGCATAATAATGTACAGAGCTGAAATAAGAGCATTGTTGAACCAGGATTGATCTAGAAAAACAATTTCTGTATTGGTGAAAAAAAATAATCTAAAACTCAGCTGAAGTCTGAGAAGAAACTTTTTTCAGTTTTTTTGTGCTGCCTTAAGACACAGAAATGCTCTTGCTAATTTGGGTAATGGAGGGAAAACCGACAAAAAACCCCAATAATAAACCACTCCAAAAAGCCACTGCATATGCTGCTCATCTTCCCTGATGCTTGAGGCTATGGACATTCACTGTGTCCTGTGACTCTGCTCTAGCATGATTGATAACTTCTGATGCAACTATATTTCCAAGCTGTGTAGCATTCTTCCACAAGACATTTTTTAAGAGAAAACGCAGAGTATTATCTATATTTTGTTTCTGTAAAATTGGAAGTCTATTACAAGTATAATTAATTTTTTTGAAAAAGTGTCTCACTGTGCATTGAAATTAAGGAGAAAATAATGCCTTGTAGCTATGTTGGTTTACTGAACCTCAGGAATGAGCAGTTTTGTCTTCAAGAAAAACTTGAAGCAATGATTTTCATAGCATGCTCAGTGTTTTAAGATACTCTCAGAAGACCAAAGCCGACATTTTGCTTCTTTCCCCATATGATGCAGTTATTACAGGGGTATTTTTGCTTAGTTTTGGTACTAGTTTTGAAGTTTTTTGGAAGCCCTTTGTCTTCATTGCCACCTCAGAAAATATCTGGTCAAAGGCTACCAGACTAGGTTCTAAAATAGTATATCACTTCAGGGAAGTTTTGAGTCTCTTAATCTTATTTTTAGGTTGCTGCCAGTTTCCTTTCCTACTTATCTGCCCTTCCTTCTCACCCATGTGCCACTTTCCACACTCTCATTCTTCAGCATTAATAGCTGAATTATAGCATTAAAATTCCATATAAAACTGTTTGAAAGGCCTTAAGTTTATTTTTTTAAGAAATCAAAGGGAGAAATGACCTTATGATAAGGCAGTTGGATGTTCAATCTGTCCATAATGTCCGGCAATGCAATAAGAATACCTGCAGTGACCCATGGGCACTCTCTGTTTTGCAGCATCAGTGACAGTAAAAAGACCCACTCTGTACATTTTGGAGTACATCAGTGTTCTGATGAGCACCGAGGCAGTGGGCTCAATAACTGTTTCTGCCCACCTGATCTGTGAGCAGCTAACAAGGAACTCAGAAGGAATTGTAGAATTACATTTCTTTTTCTGCTGGGATTCTTGTTCATAGGAAGGCTGGCACCTGAAATCCAAGGCCCAATTTTGCAATTGTGATGAGTGCAGTCAGCTGAGAGTGCTCTGTGCTGCTCAAGAAACACTGAATATCTTGCGGAATGGGATCTTTGGAAAGATTTGAGTGTGCTTTTGTGAGCATTTGCCTTTCCTCTACAGAGCCCTTAAGAGCAATTCGAAAGACAGATAACAGAATTCTTCCAAAGTTCAAATGTAAATCTCTTCAGAATTATGTTCTCTAGAGGAGAGTAAACAAATAAATATAGTAAGAACTACAGTAAAAATATTGCACTTACAGAGGGCTTTTCTTGTGTCTTACAGAGCTTTTCATCTAAGCATCTCAAAGGGCTTTATAGATGGTACTTATCTAACCCTCATGAAACCTTTGCAAAGGTAGCACTTGGGTATCATCTTCATTTTCAGATAAGAAACCAGAAATGGAGGCACAAGAGAAGTGAGACTGGAAAATAGGACCCCTACCTCAGTGTAATAACATAAGAGAGATTATTGTAAATAAATGACATTTGAAAAGTATTTTAATACCACATACTCTGCAGTTAATGATAATCTTCTCATTTTAAATTTGTGTTTTCTTTGGCATTCTGTTTTTCAAATTTACAGAAATTTAAACCATGGTTCTTGCAATTATTATTGGTTTTAAGTTTTATTTCTTTCTCCTGGAAAACAGTTGATTTACAACTGGCAATTTAAGGATTGTCGTTGTTCTAGTTCATCTTTAATTATATCATATTCTAATAATTAATTAATTGTGTCATATTCATTGTTATGTCTGGAGACTAGCCATTTAATATCTGACCTTATTACTCTAAATTTAGATGAAGAGATAGATATCAGTGGCAGAAAAGGAGAGGAAATAATATATATTAATTTTATGTACAGAATCAAAATGCTTTTAATAGTTCTGTTTTGTATTTTTAAAAAGCGAATGTTTTTGCATTTTCCACTACTGCAAAACATGGAATTTACGTATATTGTTTATTTCAAGGTCTTTTCATCTTAAAGTACCTTGTTCATATCACATTTCACCTAAGTCTGCTGAATAAATGCACAATTCAGAGCAGAACATTTATGCCAGCATCTTTCACATGTTATTTTGAAGTTCTTATGCTAATTGTAGTTGAAATTTTTTGAAACAAAAGGGATACTATTCTATAATCTGCAAAAATGGTCCCAAATGTTCCTGAGAGAGTTCAAGGCAACAAATATGCATTGTCAGTCTGATATAAGCAATACTAAGCACAGCCATTTTAGTAGATGAAATATTCAGTGATTTCAATTACTACTCATTTGAGTCTAAGTTATTTACATAATGCAAGTAATATGTTTAATGGCAGTATTGATTTTTTTGTTGTTGGAAAATATTGTTAAGCCCTGAAGGAGAGGTGTAGAAATTGAATCTGGGTGAAAGTTTTCCTCTCTAGATAAATGAAATTTTGTAACATATTGAGCTGTAATGCCTGAATTATTTACTGGTGTTCTTTATGTCCTTTATTCTATATCTTCACCACCTTTGGAAGACTTGGGTCTCAAGTGGCTGGTCTGCACACTGTCTTGTACAATATGCATGTTCTTGTAGAGTATTGTAGAATACTGCTCTTTTTGACAAAACTAGGTTTGAAGTAAAGCATACTCAGGAGCATCTTTTCTTACATAAATTCTGGAAATTTTAGCATGGAAGAGATATGAAGAAACTTCTCAAAATTAGGTTTCCTGTGCAGCTCATCTGAGGGCCTTTAGATAGGAAAGTTTAAACAACTTTAACTGAAAACACGAGAAGTCATTTGAGCTTTTTAAGAGCAGGCTACCTTTGAAAACAATAGTCATTACGCTGAAAATAACACAAATCCAAACCTCACACCCCATTTGGAGATAAAAAAAGAAGCATGGTTAATCTTTAGAATTGCTTGTTTTTGAAGTGTGTATATATTATGTACACAGTCCACAATTCAAATTTATGGGCTACCCCAGCAAATTAACAGGCATTTACAGCTGGGGCCCAAAATAGTTATTCTGAAGTTACCATCAAACAAATATCTCAGATATATTGACCCTGCCTGGGCTCAGTTTTAAAGGAATAAGCTCAGGACCTGATGGGCCTGGCAACACAGAGTGTCTCACAAAGCCTAAACTTTCATCCAGCATCTCAGGAAGCACCGGTGCTATTTATACTGAACAACCAAGTTGTAATCAACTGAAGCATTTCTTTATGAATAGTGTAGACATATTTTGAATCATGGGAAGTTTTAAACTGTGGCAATACTAGCCATATGGAATTCTTAACTTTGATGAAATCTGATGGATCATTTCACACATGGTCATGCTGAGTTGAAGACTAAAAGAAAAGACTCAAACAATCTCTTTTGATAATTATTTCCAAATAACAGTTTGCAAAAAGCATGTACAGGCTGGCTTACCATACTTTCTTTGACATTAGATTTTGAAATATTAACATTTTTCCTTTCTGTGATTTTCACATTTCCTTTTAATTGTGTGACAGTTTGTTCTGAGGGAATAGCCACTGCTGAGCACTCCCAGCACATTGAGGCAAATAGTGATACTTGGAAAAAGGAGCCTGAAGATTCCTTGTCAAAGACACTGCCAGGTGCTGGCATAGGCCTAGATGAAATGTGAGCTTATAGACTGTGCCGTTCAATTATCCAGTGTTTGAAAATTCAAATCTCAAGCCAGGGTATTTCACAGACATGTGATTTGCCCCAACAGAAATGCTAAAGTGAACTCTCAAGAGTTGTTGATCAAAGTTACCTTGTTCAAGAAGAAACTAATATTTGTGCAGAAAGACAAAGTATTGTTATGAATCAGCAATTAACTAGAAGGTTTTCATGCTAAGGAAATGTGTAAGAGGTGCATCAAGTTTTTTAATAAAATTTAATATTTTTAAATAGGAAGATAGAGTGAGTAAAACAAAGATGCAAGCAGTAATTGTTAAAATCAAATTTTGTTGCCTGATAGAAGATTCTCTTGGTCAGTTATTTCCAGAGAATTTGTTGCAGAGAATTCCACTGGAGAAATAAAGAAATATCAAAACAGTAGACATTGATGTACCAGATGGAATATTGCTCACAAACCAATACCCTCTCTAAAGAGAATGATAAAAGAACTATTCATGCACACTCTAGGTAACTATCAATGGAGAATATAGGATAAGATTGTAGGGGACTGGTCAGTCCCCTCAATCTTGTTAGGGAGCTTGTTAGGGATTCTTGTGGAATAGAATATGAGGTGCACCAAAGAGCTTAGAAATCCTTCCTAAGAATGAGCTCTCTGTCTCATTTGTCTTACTATGCTCAGATCTGGAAGTTTGGGTCTGGTGTCAATACTGAAAATAGACGGTCTGTAGAAATACACAAAGTTTGAAACATGCTTGTGTAGAAAAAGAGAAAAACATGGGTTGTTAACTGCAGACAGAAAAAAAAACCTACATGAAAAGACCTGAAGGTATGTACAATACAGGTACTCTTAATTACATGTCTCTTTTAGATCATCCTTCGTGTTGCATACCTTTTTAATGACATCTTCTGTGTTAATAAGAATGGAATATTCAATTAAAATAATCAGTGGGAAATTTAAAATAGGGGAAAATGCTTGCTAAAAAAAAGTTATGGAGCTGAGAAACTCATTGCCACTGCTAACAAGGGAATGTTGGCATACATGTACAACAGACAGCACGAGTTTATAATAGAACACAGTGGAAGTAAAAGCTTCACGACTTAAAATCTAGAATTTACAACTTGGTTTTCAGAGGAATTCTCCTAGAAATAAGATTTGTGTATTTAATCTCTCCATCAGCATATATGGGAGGTGGCATAGTGGATAGACACATACTATGGCTGTTCTTCAGTAAGAAATTCTTGTACACCTATGTGGACAGCTAGATTTCTTTATTATGGAGTGTTACAGAAAGTGTTCTGCCTTATGGACTGTGGGTTTTTGATATCTTTTCTTGTACTTGCCATTCTGCCAGCACTCTGAACTTAAAGGGAATTAATGGACAGGACCTCCCATATTCCTCAATTCATTGGCTATAAAAGTGCTTACAGAGTTGCTTTGTTTTCATGAAATCTATCACTGAGTTATAAAGAAGAGAAAAATGAGACAATATTACCCATCTGAAATAAAATAATATTTTAAAGCAGAAACAGTGGCTGTTGTGTGTTTATGCCAGTGCTTGATGTCATTAGTATAAGTGCTTTCCTTCTGGGTAACTGCATCTCCATTATACAACTAAATCACTGTTTTGTTCATAGGACAGAAAATCAAAGATTAACAGCCTGCATGGTGCAGCATGTCAACCTGCTTTTGGTACAGAAACAATGTGTTAGCCTCTAGGTTATGCATTGCTTGACTGCGGCTTCAAGCATGAATATCATGACTCTGGAATGCAATGTGATGCACAGACTGGAAAAATGGACATGTTTAGGAGAAATGTGAGAAAAAGGATCAATTAAAAAATTAAAAGGCAAAGGCATAGGTTAGACTGTGGTATTCCCGTCCTTCCCAGTCATCACATCTTATCATACCAGTGAATCATCCAAGTCACATGCACGTACACGAGCACTTATCCTGATGTTGATATTTCTCTGCAGAAGCTGCATAATTTTGGAATCATCTCTTCGTGTAGGGTAACAACTTTCTATGAGAGTGAAATTCTTCTAAAATCATGCCATAACCTTCTAGCAGGGCAAAGCCATGGGTCAAGGGAGAGGTCCCTTGCTGGGTCCTGGGACCTATGTTGGCATAGGGGAAATGAGCACAGGTGCTGGGTTCCTTTCATACTTCTGGATCTGAATCACTTACAAATCTGCAAAGATGTAGGATAATGCAAGTAGAAGTTTACCCCAAATGCCTTTTCAATAAGTTCTCTACCTGATTTTGTGTATGCTGCTGATGGGGATTATTGCATTATTTATTTTAAAGTAGTGTATCCTTTTTGAGAGGGCAGATTATCGGAGGTCAGTTTGCATGTGGAATTAGGGCAATTGACAAATTCATTCTTTTTTTTCTTTTAAAACTATCTACCTGTTCTATTAGATCCTCAAAAAAAAAAAAAAAAAAAAAAAAGGGGATTTTCTTATCTGATCAGTCTCTATCCTGTAAGATTTAGAAAAAGGAAGGGATTACTGGCTTTATTTCTAGTTTAAAAGAGTTTGGCTTTTGGTGAGTATGAAGATGAGAAATATCTTCTTGAGTATGTCTGTCCTAGTTGGATATACATATTCAAGGAATGGATAATGGGCCAAATCCCCAGCATGAAGTCAAAAGAACTCTGTTAATAAGGACTAGGTAAGGATTTGGCAGAGACAAGTATATGAGTGCCACAGCTCACCGGGTGTTATTGCAAAAAGTCTGTCTCTTGCTGGCATTGACTTTCAAAAACAAGCTGTGCTTAGCACCTCTGAGTTTATAAAGATCACACAGCAACCTACATGCTATCAAAGCTTCAGGAACAAATAAATAAGCAGCTTATCTCTCAAGGTCTTTCCCCCTGATTTTATTCTAAGTGACAATAGAATCAAAGTTGTAAAGCAGTATAAGATCTTCAGCCCAAATATGCGTTGTATATTTTTTCACATTGTCTGAATCCGCTATTGGATTATTTTCCCTAACAAATTGTAATATTAGGGGCTTTTAGATCTGTCAGAGCTCTGAAATTAATTCTCACTTTTGTTCTACAAAAGTCTTGCAATATTTTTCACACATCTGCTTCAGGAGAAATGAACCTCTGTCACCACATGCACATTTAAAAAAAGAAATGTCAGCTTTACGAATCTCTATCTTTGTACTGTAGTCTTTGCAGAGCTATCTGTATCTACACAGAGAAAATTCTAGGAAGCTCCATTGTATTTTAACCTTTGAAGCTGATACCCTGAATGAGTGAAAAACCAAGTAATTTCACTCATCCCTTGAAAAACATAATGAAAATCTTAAGGCAAAAATTTACCCATTGTCTGAGGTAGATGTGTAAAATTTCACACAGCAGAGACGACAACAAAATAAGATTTCATAACTACTTTTCTACTGTTGTTCTTCATCACCTGTGAAATAAAAACAATCATGTTCTTGCTGTAATTCCCTCATTCCAGTAAAATCCATATGTAAAACTGATGGAGATGGCTGAGCAAAAACACCAGGCAGCGAGGACTTTTCAGCAGGAGGGAATCATTAGAAGTATGAATCACACAAAGCAATGTAAGCAAAAAGGCTATCTTGTCCTGGCTTTTAATTCAGTCTCCACTACCTAGTTTCAGAGTCCTCTCTTTCAGCAACCAGCCCTTCAAGACATCCTTCTCATTGTGAATGATGGAATAGTTTGTGCTATTGTCTTCTACCATGTGATGCCAGGCACTTCCAATGTAAAGTCAGCAAAGGCACATGCCTAGAATAGATTGTGTCAAAAAAACTGTTTGGAATTTTTTTTTACTTTTTAATTAACTTTTGTTCTATGTCTAAATGCCAAATGTGAGAGAGCAAAGTCATGGATTGTATTTAGATTATTAGTAATGTGGTTTGGCCAATATGCCTTTTTTGTATTTCTTTTGATTTCTTGCTGGCCTATATAGTCTCTTACTCTCGTGTGCCGCAAGCACATTTGGTAGCTTTACTCAGTGGCAGGGGCTGCTCCCGCTCCAGCAGCATCCATTAGATGGCTGTAGTGGCAGGCCTTGCGGGAGCTGCTGCCATCAGGCTGCTCCCACATCTTAGCTCAGCACATGTCAAATGGTGCGTAGCCACACTCTGACTGTGCCACACATTTCCTCCTGCCATGTCATTACTCATTAGCGTCTGGAATTGCTGCCGCTGGCTTCCACAAATGAATGCAAGAGCCCTAGGTGAGTTAAAACAAATAAAGTCTCTTGCTGGCCCCCTAATGCACCGTTGCCTGCTCCAGGAGGAGGGAAGGAATCTGTCATTACCTTGGACAGATTAGAGGCCCTCCAGTTACTCACCTGAAGTAGGCCACTTATCGTCCTCTCCCTGGGCTGAGTCAAACCTTACATATGTTCACCAGATGGTGGATTCCCATAATTATTATTCTGCAGGCTAGAACAACATGAAGAAAATGAAAAACTTAGCCCATATATGCTCTTCTCCATCACATCTACTCAAGTGTGAATTGATATACATTAGCACAAAATGGTACCTAAAAATTTGAAATATAGTAGCCCAACAGTAATAATAGTGTGTTATTACCAAGAATTGCATTTACTCTGTCAGAGCTTCTTGAAGAACAGAGCATCATTCTTAAATGAAAACTACTGCATCTCTGATAGTTAGGGTTGACCAAAATATAGAGTTGTCAAGATATTTCTGCCTTTCCCTCTCCTCCACACCCGATCAACCTGTAGATTAGTGGCACATTTTTTAATGTTAAGCTGTGATTTATGATACCACAGTGTATTCATCTTATCTCAAATTGCAAATTTAAGAAACCCTAACAATATATGAAATTTTAGGATGAAACATCTGTATGACCTTGAGAGTTGATGCTGCGGCTCATACAGTTCAAAGTCTTCATTAGCAAGCTGGATGATGATGTAAAACTCAGCAAATTTGCTAAGGACACTAAGTGACAAGTAGGGAATGGTAATCCCATCCACTAAAGCTTCAGTTGAGTAGAAGTGAGGAGCAGGAAGGCTGGTCTGGCAGAAACCTTGAAACCTTTGACAGTTCTGCACTTGAAGAAAAGTAACTCTTTGCCTTAGTACAGACTGAAACCCAACTGAATGCATAACATCCCTGGGAATATGAGGGATACCGACCGTGTGTGCATATGGGAAGTAATGTGAGATGCACCCTTGCCTACATTAGGAGAAACACAGCTAGTGAATGAAGTAGGCTATCTACCTCTGCCTGGCCCAGGTTGGGCATTACCTGGAATACTGTATCCAGCTGGGGCTGTCCTTGTGCAAGAAGGACATCGAAATGTAAGACATGATCCAGTAGAGGACCCACAAGAAGTAAAGGACCTCTTGTACTTGACCTAAGATGAGAGGTTGAGGGGACTGAGTTATTTAGGCTGGCAAAGAGAGAAGTGAGAGGGGAAGCAGAAGTATCCTACAACTAGGGAAAGAATTTTTCTTTATAATATCAAACTTGCTTGAAATGTTTTCACTAGGAGGGTATCCAAGTGCTGGTGCCAGTTATGCAGAGAGGCTGAGGAACTTTCATTTGTGGAGGTTTAAAAAACTTAGCTTGTTCTGGTGTTGGTGGTGTGTCTGCTTGAGAAAGATGTTTAAGTGAAAGCCCTTCCCTGGGCCTCTCTGGCTGCATTTTAACTCACAGGTTGTCTGAGAGTGTTTCTTATACACATCCCGAGTATTGTCTTGTGTGGAGCTGTGGGTTCTGCTTTGTTCATTTAAAAGGCCTTACATGAACTGGCAAAACTAAGCACTTCTGTCATAACAAAGCTAAGGGAGAATGTTACCTGTAAACTGACAGAACTGTCTGAGAAAATCTAGTCTGTGGAGAAAGCATTACAAAGTTTACTTGTGGGTACTAGACATTTTACTTCTTCCCTCTAAATGCTGTAGCTCACATTCATGTCAGCATCATCATACTTGTTTGTTTCTTTTGATAAACCTGCTGCCTGATTTCATCATTCTTAAAGGCTGGAAAGATTCCCCCTTGTTAAAACTTTACTACTTTAATGTGTGGCTAAAATGTTGAAAGATTTAATTGTATTGTAAAGAATGCTGAAATGTTCTTAAAAATCTTCAGGAATTTCTCACTGAAGCTACTTAAAATTACTCATTAGAATAATAAAGGAAAAAAACCAACAAAAGATACAAAACAAAAAAAAATTATTTCTTTGCCCTGCTCTATTGTCCCTCAAATACTGGAACTTTGAGCATTTCCAGCTGCAGATCTTTTAAAAATTCTTTGAGTACAATTTTTAAGCTTTCTGATGTTTTCTTTTGCTGTGCCAAATGTTGAAACACAGTCCTGTCTCGTAAACATGCCAGTACCAGTGAGAAAGTGCTATAGTGTTAGTCTCATGGGACTCACAGTAAAAGGGATGGAACTCATCTTTGAGGTTCAGCCCTTAGAAATGTGCAACCACTTGGAATTTTATAGTTCTGACTGCTTCAAGTGGTTTTACAATATTCTTAACTTTTGATGCAGAGACATTAAAACTACCATGTACAGGTGTGGTAATACCTCACTTTCCTGGAAGTAATAAAATATCATGTTAATCAGTGGTCAGTCTCTTTGTGATATGGCAGAGCCACACTGTTATGACAAATGGCTTTAAACAAGTTCAGTGCTATAATTATGGAAAAGGTTACATTGTTCTACAATTATCCGTTTAATCAATCTTGCAGGATAATCATCCTGCCGAAAAATCTGTTTCTCAATACCAATTTCATTATCTAGGTGATTCTCATCACTAATCATTAGAGTGTGATTCACTACATTCTTAACAACTCCTGTTTTAACTTTAAATGGGTGATTAGACTCAATATACAGGATATTACCTGCACTATCGTCTTTATAATACATTCTCCTTCCCAACTGTCAGGCCATCTCTCCACTAATAAATGTAAAAAAGCATTTCTTATTAACATCCTTTTCCATAGTAAATCATATTCAAATGAACATTACTAATGAAAGAGGACAAGGGAGAACAGCTCTTTCCTTGATGTTCCATCTTTCCAAACATTGCATGGGAAAATGTGGGGTAAGACTGGGAACCTCTAGGCTGTTCTGTAAGATTGATGTATCTGGAGTAAGAAGGCAGTAGTAGCTATGCTTCACTTTGGAATTTTTACGGGTTCCTTAGACATTCCTTCATAGAAACAAGAAAGGTTCTTACATAGAAATAGGACTGCATTTTCTTCTGCTCTGAGAGTCGGAAAAACATTAAGAGTTGTTCTACGTCCCTGTTTGGGACCTGAAGATTAGGGACTTCTGGTGCATGTGTTACTTATAGCAGTCATTCTGTTTCTGGCTTGTCTACAGTAGGGTTATGTCTTGACTTATGAGAACTTCAGTATCTGTCTTAAACAAGAATAAAGAAATTATATTAGCAATTTAATTTTTTAAATATCACCGTTTATATATTTTTGTTTAATATTGAGACCTTTGTCATCATAATAAGTCAAAAAAATACTTGTTCAGCTAAGCACCTTCAGCAGTTTCTAAAGGACTTCAGCTAATGATATAGAAGAGGGTTGCAACTTTTCATTTATGAAAAACCAGGTCTTAATTACTTTGAGAATATGAGAGTTCTTCCCATTTAAAAGACAGCATATTGAAAATAACATATAAACGAACATTAGTAAAAAAAATCTGTGAAATCCTTTTTGGTGAACTGCTTTTAAAGAGTTTCAAGGTCTTCCCTGTGAAAAGTAACTAGGCTTGGTTTGTTTAATTATATTGCTTAATTGTGAAGTTCCAATGTCCTGGTAAACTCCCCAGTTCTGCCTCTTTTATGCAGGCAGAAATTCAGTCCTATCCGGAGCCTGTTTAACTCTGACCATGACAAGGCCCCTGTTGTGAGGGTAAACTGACTTTGGAGATGATTGCTTCTTGACACTCTGCCTGCCACTTCTGTGTGTAGATTTATGTACTATACATTTTCATTGAGCATTTAACCCTGAATCTTTATATGAGCCTACCATAAAGTACATGCCTATCATCCAGGAAATGCTTGGCAATGCTTTTCCGAGACAGAAATTATTTTAACATGAAGGAAAATTAATTGTACTGAATTTCTAAAATACTGGGAAATAGTTTCTGCCAGCTGTAAAAAGAAGTTTAATTAATCTGCAGTTATTAATTTTCTTATTCGCTTGAAATTATTCATTAGTATGTTTGGACTAATGTTTTACTGGGGTTTTTTGGCTTTTTTTTTGCTACCATCATGATGATCTGCAGAATGAAAACATGAAAAATAATAAAGCCTAAATGATGTGTAGTCAAGCAAGTCAAGATGTTGATTGAGAATATGCTTTCTACCTGTGAGAATAAACAGTGAGTGTATGTTTTCATTTAAAGCTGGACTCTGCCCAGTTGCTACTAATACAGACAAAGGCTTGTGGAGAGAGGAAAAAAAATGCTCTGTCACAATGACTTATATAAGCTTAAGCAGCAGACTTCCTAAACCGAGACTTATCACTTCAGGGTTATTTCCATGTGACCTGTGGAGGATGCCCATGAATAGCAGGAGAAGACATGCAGTTTTCTCTGCTGTAGGGCTCAGCCTCTCAGTGCAAGACTAGAAGGCAGTCCTGGGTGTTGTGAAGTAATCATTAAGTTACACGCTTGTCATTTCTTGTACATTCACTCAGAACTAATGCACATCACTTTTTCCAATTATAATCATTCCACCATTTAACAAGCACAAAAGGCCTTAGATTCCAATTTGCCACTGATGCTTCACTCTCACTTGCTTATTTCTTGGCATTTAGGTCAGGCTAGGTTGTGCACAGCTCCAATAATGGGGTATATTCACCCTTCATACCGCAAACGTACAAATGATGAAGGCTAGAACAGCTGGTCTCACAATGTGAGAGCAGATCATTTCTACTGGTATGGTAATTCCTCTATTCATAGTTTTCCTTTCAGTTATTGCAAATACATTTTATCTTTTTGGCTTGCTTATTGCCAAAGCCAAACAGAAAGCACACAATGATATAGGAGATGCAGTCCTCTCCATGCTTCCTTGCTGGCTAAATCAAAGTTACTCTGGAAAGCATGGCACATTTCATTTAGCTTTTCAAACCTTTCCACAGCTAAAAACAAACACCTGCCCTTTCCCCCTCAAAAACAAAACAAAACCAAGCCAAAAAAACCCACTACAAAAAACTACAAAAGCAAAACACCAAATCACAGCTGCTGAAATGCCTTGTCTTTAATCTTGGTTACCCTCTCACTAATGATAAGTAACTGGAATGTTAATAAACAAGCTTTGGCTACACATTAGCCAAGAATTAAGAGTATAACACAGCATCTAAAATGCTTTTACTCTTCTTTTTGCTGAAAATAATCTATTTTTCCTGGAGTGCTTAACAAGTTTTGAGATTTTGAGCTCAAATCTGCTTATTTCTATGACAGTATTCAGTAGGAAATGGAAGCAAGGCTGGCTGCTCATTTTTTTTACCCCAGTACAGTCCTGCTCTTCTCTTCCCCGTCCACAGGCATCAGAGGAGATCAGTGAAGATTTGCTGTTGGTAGTCAGTAGCCAGAATTGACCCAATGATCAACCAGAACTTGAAGCTGCTGTTTTTGAGGAGTGATGTTGTCTGCCTGCCCATTCAGAAATATTAGGGGGAGGGAAGCAGTGCAAAAACTTTAACTCTTGAAGGTAAATTGTCACTGACAGACCTTGAAGAGATGTGTGGTCCCAAGTTTGTCCTGTATTACAAAGAACATTTTCATACATCACTTATTCACACATTTACAATGAATGAAAGTGAGTAACACAGCCAAAATGAAACCTTGCAGCAAAAAATACTGTTGCTGTGCCTGCTCTAGTGTGTGACACAATATGAACCAGTGGTGTGGCATTTCAACAGTTTCTGTGAGTCAGCTGGTCTAGCCTTTGCCCATGGTGTTTGCAGAACAGGTACAATCTTCACTCAAATCTGGCCCTGCTGGTAGCAGTTGTGCAGAATGTTAAATTCTTAGAAATTTGGGGGTTTCTTCATCACATTTGGATGATGCAGCAGAATTTCTAAATTACCTGGAAGCTGCATGCTTTGTCTTTCTTGCGTAGGATGACAAATGTTTTCAGAAAGACCATTAGCTACTATTTGGGTTTTTTTTTTACAACAGAAAATAATATAATTTTTTAAAAGTGAAATCTAACATTATCCCTTTAAATATCAAAAGAAAAAAGTACTGAATTAAATTTTTTGTGCAGCTACAGTTAGTGAGACTATATTTTTTTTTTCCAATAAAATTATAACATTTCTGTGGTTTTTCTTCTGGAACAAGTGATAAAGAAAGGAACAGGTGCTGCTTGAAAAGTGTGACTCAGATGCACAAGACATTTTCCTCTGACACTCCCTCCCTCAGATCCTTGTTTTCACAATGTCTTAATGAAATCTCATAAATGAAGATGTTTGTCTACTAGGGAAGGCATTTAATAACTTACATACTTTAAAGTATATCATATATCTTTAAGCTTAATTAGTAGTTCTAATTTTTATTTATGTTTTGCTTCAAAATATCCTTTCACAATTTGTTTTCTCAGAGCTGACAGCCTCTGAGAAAATACTTGCATGAGCTATACAGAGCACAAACTTTTCTCTCGAACTTAATTTTAAGACATAATTGAGTTGTTATCCACAAAGTATTTTCTTCCCGATTGCAAGAAATGCCAGTCTGTCACTGTAGATAATAAATGATGGAGATGCAAACTCTGTAATGGAATTTCCCATGTACCTCACACAGCCTGAAAGACGAGAATCCTCTAGATAATATGTGATTGCTTCAAATGCAGTGCTGCACCCTCCCCTAAGCTTTGCCCACTATCAAGTATAAGACCACACAAGTATGATTTTTTTTTTGCCTTGCTTGAATTCAACTTGCAAGTCATGATAAAACAATTAAAGGAAATACTACAGAAAGGGCAAGATTTGGGTCTGTCCCCCAGAAAACAAGGAGTAGATAAAATCACATTTCATTTAATTCTAATAATAGCTGCAATAATTATGTAAGAGTTAATTCCTTATTTATTTTATTGTTGTCATTTATACTATTCTGGCAAAGAGAAAGTCTAGTCTATATCAATATGTACTACATTTTTCAGAAAAACAGGATATACTATCACTGAAATCAGTAAGAAGATTTTCACTCTTTGCAATGAAAATTAGATGTAGTTAAATAACAAGAATTTGGCCCATGTATAAAATCTATGTATTTGGGGTATACAGTGATACACTACAGTTTATATTTAATTAATTGAAATGTTCTATGTCTCTAATCTGGACAGGGGATCATGCATAACCTCCTATCATTAAGAAAATATCTACAGGATATTTCATTTTGATAAAAGGCCACAACCTTAATTTTAGGTTGTGACTATGTATTTAAGCATCCTGTTCTGCTGGATACTGATTCACTACTGTTTTCAATCATAAAACTGTTTTGTATTTTTTTACCAACATCACTTTTCACAGAGGCCTTTCTTTTGAGATTTCCCATCATATATTAATTGGGTCTGATGCAATTTTTTTATTGAGTTAGCTGTGAACAGAACAGAATACTTTTATCTAAGATCACAGACATACTTTGTCTCTAATGTTTCTTTCCACTTAGTAATGAACAAACTGATTCAGATAAAAGTCTCCATCAGTAATACTTAGAGACTTAAACAAGAACATGAATTTTGAAAAGTCTGATAAGTTTTTAAAATGTTCATATATCTCCAGCCGGGAGTCAAGACTCAAAATTCTAAAATACAATAATTGAAACAAAGTAATACCATATCATTGCCAAAAATACTTATGCAGAGGGAAATATTTTCTTGTGAAATGGCTTCAATGAGTGTTCTAATTCTTCAGATGCACAAAAAATAGATTTTTCACATGCTGATTAATCCCATTGCATCCAGTCTGACAGCTCATTTGCTGTTTGTGAAGTCTGAATCTGGAAGTTTGTAGGTTTTCTAGTTACTCTGATACATGATCAAAAATAGTACTTGTACAGTTTTGGTATAATTGGTATCTATTTTTTTCCTTCCATTTAGACTTTCTAGTCAGATTCACCATGGAGTAACAGAATTATTGATCTGAAGAAAAACCCACAAGTAATTTTGATTTACCATATCTTTATCCTTCTAGTGCATATGTGCACACTGACATGCTTTAGCTTGCATGATTTTAAGAAGCTTCTTTTTAGTTTTCCCTGATCAAGCTTAGGCAAGGTAATCTCATAGTGTTATTAGTCTTCCCTTAAAATTCCTGACTGGTTGCAATATGGTATTGGCAGCCTCTTTTTTTGGTTGATATTAATAATTAACTAAATTTTTCCTAACATTCAGATAACTTAAAATGCTATTTTACAATGTGGAATATTAATTATTTCTTCAAATTCTTCTTCTTATGATTGTTCCTGGCAGTTAGTGGTTTCTTACAGTGGTGTTGGGTAGAGTTGTTCATCTCCTGAATTCTGGTATGCTGAGTGCAAATTTCAGAAAATCATGTTTACCTTTCCAATATGCTATTGTGCTATATTGGGTTTCTTCCTGCCCTTGTTTTGGTTGAGGTGGAAGGCAGAACACAATCCTTTCTCTCAGAGAAAGGGGAACAGAGGGGTAAAAACCCCTGCAAAGCCTTCTGGGGTTGCTGTTGCTATTGGAAGTGAGAGACTGCCTCTCCTAAAGTAAATACAGGGAGGCAGACCCTGCAAGAGGTTCATGTACTTTAAGCAGCCAGTAACTGGATTCTCCACTGAACTTCAACTTCAAATCTGGAAAGCTCTTCTAATCATTTGTTGAGATGCCAGTTTCTTGGATGAATGCCTGTGGCCATATGGCATTGAATTGACACAGATTTTCACTGAATTAACACAGATTTTCAAATTTCATATGTTCTGATATCCAGCATTATTAGCAAAGTGGAAAGCACATGCATTCAACATACAAACTTTTTAAAGTATTTATAAATTTCAGCAATGAATGCTGATTCTTAAACAAAAGAAGCAGTATTTGGTTTTAGCCCTGTAATTTCCCTAATGTGTCTGTTGTCATATCATAGAAGAAAACTATCTTGGTGGTGTTTTTATTTAGGTCAGACTGGGGAAGCCCTACTCTGCTTGATGTAGGAACAATATCAGCTGTGGGATTTCAGTCAGTTGGGCCATGAAAGTCCCCAAGGACAGAGATTCTACAACTTTTCGGTGAAATCTGTTCCAGTCCCTAACTATCCTTTCAAGAATTTTTATTTTCATTATTTCTAGTCTTCTGATTTAATCTGTGACACTTGATTCTCTTTTTCCTGCATTTTCTTTAGGGAGGACCCTTGCTCTAGAGGCAGGTAATCTCCCCTCTTGCCCAGGCAGATGCTGCAAATTCCCCTCAATGCCACCTCCTCTCCAGGCTGAACAAGACTTAGCCCCTCCTTGGAGGCTAGGTGCTTCCTACCTGTCTTGGTGGCCTCTGCTGAGTCCCTAAAATTCACCATCATATAGGTGACACTGGAGAGCCAAAGCTGGGTGGATTGCTCAAGCAAGTACCTAGGAAAGGGAAGGAATTGCTGTCCTCGACGTACAAGTTGAGCTCTTGATGGCAACAGTACAGGTTTCTGCTTGCTTACGAAAACACAGTGTTTCAGCTCTTTGATACTTCACCCAAGTAAGAAATCAGGCACCTGAAACACCAGTCTTAAATAAGAACTGGTATTTCAGGTCCCTGATTAAACTATGCAACTTATTTGGGTGAAGTAGCCGGACATTTCAAAGGATCTGTTGATGTAAGTGAAGACTTCTTCCATGACCTTCAGTGATTTATAAATCTCACTCATAATCTATTTTTGGTGTAAATTTCTGTTTATATTAGCTGACTCTTTATTTTGGTGCTTAAAAAAAAACCCCTGTGTATTTCTTAAATGTATAATGTTACATCAGCTACTCTACCTGTTGCATATGATCAAATATGGGTTTTTACCTTTTTTTTTTTTATTTTGGTAAGATACATGTTTGTTCTGTATTATGATATCAGTTTAAAAGCATCACTTCCCTTGAGGAATGAGCAATTATATGTAACTCACATTTTCTTGCTACTTCTATGACAAGAATCCAGCAGCAAATCTTTGGTCACTGGTGCACTATCTTTTGTTTCCTAACAAATCGTGTCTCTGTGCAGAACTGTGCCTTTACAGTTTTAAATAAGATCCTAACATCTATGCCATTGTCCTGTGTCGTATTTTCAAGGGAAATTTTTTTTCTTAATTTAAAGACGCTAGGTGACAGGCATTCCTTATGGCTCTCCATTTTAACCAAAGTACTAAAGGCTATTTCAATTTGACTACAGCAGTGTTCTGCCAAATGGCTGCTCTAAGTTATATTGTGTGCATTACCCACCAGAAAGCACAACTTGATAAGAGTGCATTGAGAACTACACTACACATCGATATGGAGGTTATTTGATTTGAAATTGGATTCTAGCCTTGCTTGATGTGTTGTATAAATGGAGACATGAGTTGAGGAAATTCTCATGAAGTTTATGATGAATGGGATGTGGTTTTGTTTTGCTTTAGAGCTTTACTTCTACTTCTTAAAGCAACAGTTCCAGGTCTGATAAATATTCAGAGATAAAGAATAAGATTTTTTTTAATAGAAAGAAAACTTGCAAAAATATTCATTGAGTGGATTTCTACTCTGACATTAGCGAGGTGTAGGTTGCACGCTTTTGTAGCAGAGTGTCTTTTTGACCCTTCTTTAAACATTTAAGACTTAGTTCAGTAGTTCATCCAATTGATGAGACATGTTTCTTAAGTACAGTGCCTTCAAAGTACTCTAAATATATAATATTCTCTGAGAGACATGTCAGTCATTGTCAAGATGAAAATAGCTTAAATGTTAAGTTTCTTGTAAACTGTGTCCTTGTCTTAGAGGCCTATTCATAAAGCAGTGATTTACTGTATGTGTGACACTTAAGAATGCTTGGAAAATAGATGGAGGCACACAATTTCATTATAGGGCAGATGGAACTGTAGATATTGTGATGGGGCAGGGGGAAGAACTTGCTGTGCAACTTGCATGCATACAGACAGCATGTGCATGGCCCTAAGGGCAGCACACAGAACTTCACAGAAAACATATTAAATGGGCATAGGGGAAGCATCCTTTGACCTACATAAAAGAGCCTTTGTGTAGATCGCATGAGCAAAAGTTCGTGTTTTCAGACAGATAAAGGTGTGCTACTTCTTTGGAATCAAAGGTAGATTGGCAACACTTTTCAGGAAATGGCAAAATCATTTTAAGTTGTGTTTGGTATTCACCGTATTGGTATTCATCATTGTGAAGGGTTTTGGCATCAAAGAGGTTGTAATATATGATCCCACGTGAATCCTGTCGTAATTTACTATTAATTGATGTTCTTCTGTTGTAAAGTGCTGCTACTAACTTAAAAGGAAGCTGAATGAAGAAGGAAACAGTGCCCTTACAAGCCATTTGTAGCCTGGCTGTATGATGGATTCAGAGATAACTGTAAAGTGATTAGCTTAAGACTCTAAATTTGCCAAGGATTGGGGAACACTATGCAGAAAGAGCATGGGATGTGTAGTGCAAAACTTGGCAAGTGGGCTAAAATTAACTGTATCATTCAGACCATTTATGAAGTTCTTTTCTGAGCTATTGTACCACACTCATCCTTTGATAAGGAACTGAAATTTGGCTTTTGGAAAGCATTCTGTACAGGTAAGGTGTTATGCCAAGTAGGTTGATCTGAACCTAAAATAACCTGTGTTTGTTTTGAGGATTAGAAAGAAACTTCTCAGCAATAAAAAAGCACCTCTTGGACTTGTTAAGAGCAACAGAAACCCCTTAATATTGAGAAAGAGAATATTTTACTGTGTAGTCCTAAATGTATTATGAAGGTTTTGTTTTGCTAGAAAATCAGAGGTGGTAGAATATGAATAAAATTATTTACACACAAATATTTTCCGTGTGTCTGAGAGTCAAGAAATCTCAACCTATATTGTAGTGCTGTATTAAAGTGTATTCATTAGGTATGTAAGAATAGCAGAAATTACACTTCAATTTTATCTAAAATGTTTCCCTGCTGTGCACTGTTCTTCTGTGCTGGCTGAATTGTTTTATATCCCACACAATATTGAAACTTTGGAGTTAGTGGTTCCATGCTAACTAGACGGAAATAAATCTTGAGAGGGGAAACTTGTTAAAAGGTTTCTCACAATGATGTAAAACCATACAATAGGCAATTGCCCACTCATGTATTTCACTCACTCTGCTATCACAAATTTTTACTGCTGAGGGTTTTTTCCTGATTTGCACATACTTGTTTGAAAAATTCATGCACTTCCTTCTAAGTAATCTGCCTCCTATTATTATCATTCTGTAACAGTAGCATGTATAGGCCATGGATTCTCTGAGTTAAGCACTTTACAAATGTATAACAAAGACAATCACTGCACAGGAAAACCTGCAGTGTAAGTAAAAGGTTTACACTTGTACACAAAGGATGGATGAAATAAGGATAACATAAGGGAACAATGAGACAGTACTCTTCCTGGAAAACAGTGGTCAAGGCAATGCAACTGCTTAGCATCAGGCATTATGGCGTGAGAGGGTGCTAGGATGGGAAACTGGTGGGGGACTTCATGCTTTTGGAAAATCCCAAAAAATCCACCCCCCCCCCCCCCAGCACTTTTCGTGGTGTAGGTTGTTTTACACTGTTTTAATGCACATCCACAGTGAAATGTAGGCATGGAGTCCCAGTCAAGCAACCAGCCCCCAGCACAGTTATAATTTGACCCAGTGCCCAAAGGAGATTGAGTTTTCACCCTGGCTGCAAGGCAGGGCTTGAATGCAGACCCAGAGAAGAGGGGGGCACCTCACACTGTTGAGTGCCCTCTTCCCACCAGTTCCCATCTGACTAGACCTAACTCTTCCTGCCTTCTCGTTTCTACCTTTACTTCTCTTGATACTCCAGAGGTGATTTTAAATGGAAGAAAAGCACAGACAATTATGATAATGGAGATAGATTTTGTTGTTTTCATTTGTGCATTGGCTTCTTGGATAACTAAGGAACAATCAGAAATAACACCAGATGTTTTACATGCAACTGCTCCTAAATTGTCCAATGATTATGTAAAGCAAGCCATGTCTGCTAAGAGGCTAGCAGACACATGATGGTGGCAGCAAAACTGTCCCCTGGTTGAGCTTTGGATGCAGTTCCAGAGTGTGTGTGATCTGGGAGACAGCCAGCTCTGTAATGGATGCTATGACCAATATCTCCCTTGTTGAGATCTCACCTTTTTCATTTATAGTGTCATCTGTTATATGGCAGTGGGCTATTCAGCACAGGAGATGAGACTTCTGTGAGCCATAATGCACACAAAAAAGTGTGACAAATTGCAATGACAAGGTTGCATTTGTACTATGAGGTACAGTCAGTTGTGATATGATGTAGTGGAATGAAATAATCCCTTCTTGGACAATGCTGGCTGTGGTATATTGTGTGCTGCCAAGAGTCAGTGCTGCAAATACAGCTTGCCATCAGGGAATTATTTCACACAAAATCAGAAAAACTCCTCTCTAACGAATGCACATGTTGCAATAAGAGAATAGGGCTGTTGATGCATCAGAAGTCTGTACATCCAGCTTCACATACATTTTGGATCTGAAAAGATTTTAAATCTATTCCATGTTGAATTTGTGCTCCCAAACATCCTATGAAACAGACATGTTGTCTTTGCACCATGTGAATATGCCTTTTGCTGCTTGGGCTATAGCCTGCCCAAAATAATTTAGTTTTATACTGTCCTGGAGCTTGCTAGAAAGGTGTAAACATGGTGAGCATTTCTGAAGATTAAGTGAATTCTAGTTTACATTACAATTTTGTTTTACTACCAAGATTTTTAAGGACTTTCACAGTTGCTTAAGAGTACTGGAAAATATTCCATTAGTCTCTCTCTTTTACGCTTTCCTTTTTCTTATACTCCTTTCTTTCACTTTTCTTTTGTGGGAAGGAGCTTTGATGAATTAAAAAAATTACACTTGCATTGAGAAGAGTTAATGGAAATAATAATTCATCTAAATTCTTCTACTATTAAAATGCCTGTTTTAGCCTTGATTGCTATTTAAAGCTATGAACATACCTGAAAACAAACAGACAAACCAACCTTACAAATGAGGTCTGTCTTCCACTGAGTTGTGTCCAAAACTTGTCTTAAATTCAGTGTAGAAATATACAAAAGATAGTTATATATATGATATTATTTCTTTTAGGGTTTTCCTCCTAGTATGCTTTCTTTGTTGACAAAACAATCAAGTGTTTAGATATAAATGTGGGGATTGTGCCTTTAATTCTCTCAAGTGAAGCCTTCCTGGTAGTTTTTAGACTCAGTAGCTCAAATTCACCACATTTACCTTCAGGCTACTCCCTGAATGGCCTCTGATTTACCAGTAAGATGTATGTAACTGAAAACAGAATATGTTGGATTTTTTGTGTGTGTTAGAAAACTCTTTCTATCTCATTTTATAATATTGAAATTGTATTGTACTATCTAATTATATGTAACTTACTAAAATAAAAGCCACATTTAAGTATACACATTCTCTTATGTTGACATTTAATAATGGAGGGAAGGCCCAGACATGCCCCAGGTTGAAGCTTAAATCGTGTTAACTCAACAGAAAGTAAATGTTGTTTATAGAACATTTATGTATGTCATCCTCCCGAAGATTGAAATAACATTATAATATTTTAAGGAAAATTTGAGAAGGCCTTAAAGCTAAAATGATCCCTGTCATCTTCTCCACCCTCTCTCCTCCCTTCCCCCCCAGCTTCTCTGCATTCTTTTACTGTTAAGAAGCCTGTAGGTTTGGTTTTGGATTGTGTTTTGTTGGTTGGTTGGTTTTTTTAACAGTGTAATATTTTTGAAACTGGTTTTAAAGAAGACATTTCTTTGGTGCAATTGCAATTTTTACCAACAACTGCTAAACTCTTTGTAGCAGAGCTCCACTGGTGTAGAACTAAAATCTGGAAGTAATCAGCAACCACTGAACATCAGAAATTCTTCAAAAAACATTTAAACACAGTTGGAGTCTGCTAGTAGTTGGGATAGGATTCAGGTACCTAATCCCTTGAGGTTAGTTGTCATCCCCCATCTTCCTTGTCTTATATGTGGAACTAAAAAGCCCCAGGGTGTTGATGATTGTAAAGAAGCTGCGGCATCGCACCCCCGCTGGGAGCAATAAATAAAGCTCTGCTGCCATTGTCAGCTGCGCCTTCCCCGCCCGCCCGCTCTGCTTTGGTCCGGGGCTGGGGAGGAGAGGGGAGCGCCGCCTGTTTAGCCATGGAAACAAACCCGAGAAGTAACATAAAATCACTGCTGAAAAGCCGGCCAGTTTTGACACGCATGCTTGACCTGTAATACAGGCGAGTCTGCCTAAGAAGTAAACAAAATTGTAACTTCAGAGAAATATTGGTGTAATTATGTTAGAGATTACATGACTCTGAGTGTCTTTGGAACCTGCTTAGTTCACTTTAAAACAGTTCCCCCCTTTTTTTTTAAATTTTTTTTCTTTCCCCTGGATTGTTTCTGATTTCCATGTAATATCTAGTTAGTCTGGATAACCTCTCTGGTTTGCATTATCTCATCTGCTCATGCACTTCATAAGCAACAAATTAAGGACATCCATCATTTTGCTTTGAAATGAACTTGTGCTTTTGCTATATACAGAAACAAACAAAAATGCCTCCCTCTCACATCACAAGTAGAAATGTTTTCTCTCTCACCTCCTATACTGCAAAGGCTGCTATGTGTCTAGGTGAACCGAGAGATGAGCGTGGCTGGGAGCCGGCAGTGCAGGCTTTGAGCTTGGCTCCCTGTTCCCAGTCTGCAAGGACTGGAGCGAGTGCTATGGAGTGGCTGAAGGAGAGGACTGATATTCAAAGGTCACTCGTATTTCACATTAACACTCTTACCTGTTTCTGTTCTAGAGGAAGTCTTTGAAGAGGAAAAGGTGAAGGCAAGTTACTTTGGGGATCAAACTTTATAATAGTACAGAAATTTGCTAAACAAATACTGCACTCAATTAGGAAACAAAGCTGCTTCTTTTCTTTATCCTGGCCCCTTCCCAGCCTTGTAATAATTTTCTTCATGTGACTGGGACATATGTGATTAAATGGATTTTTTTTTTCCAAAATGTAAAACTATATATAAACTTTGTAGTTACTGTAATTGCAATTTTCCCAATTAATCTGCAAGTCAGTGTTTAAAAAAGACTTGATTTCCGCTCTTCCTTTGTAATGATCCTTTGCAAAAAAGTAAATTTTGCTCGCTAGATAATAGCACTAAAGAGCAGTCTTTTTTGTTTGGTTGGTTTTGGTTTTTTGTTGATTTGTTTGTTTTGAATAATGCATATCTTTGGCTTGCAGTTGTATTTAAGTATTACAAGCCTATATAACTTCTAGAACAGGGTCCAAAATCTCATCAGTGCTATAGACAACCATTGTAATAGAGTCAAGAATGTGGAAAGCCACAAGAAAAGAATTACTCATCAATGAAATCCACCTTAATCACACTCTTAGCCCTTTGTAGGGCCACAAGATTTGTGATGGATTGATTTACTTATTGTTGAAAATCAAAGTGGCTTTTGGGTCGTGTGGTATTTTACATCTCCAATTTTCCAGAAAATAGAAAATTTGCGCAAAAATTTTGTCCTAAAAATTGGAGACTCTATCACTGGGTGCTGAGCTAATTAGGTTTCAAGTAAGCTTAAAAGAGTAATATACATTGTTCATATTAATTTGGTTAAATCCCACAAAAATTTGTTATGATCACTACCCAAAGTTTGCGTTGATTTTAATGTTCAATAACATGCAAAGCAAAAGTCTACAATTTTCCACTGACTGCAGTGGGATTTCCCTGTATTACCTTTGAAGAATGGTGTGTATGAACATGAGAGAGAATTAAATCTTTTCCACTGCTTGCCAGTATAGGCAGCATCATAGGCCATTATATCAGAAATAATTTAAAATCACTTAAACATTTAAAATAGTCCACACAAAACGATCCTAGAATGGAATTATGTAGCTTTAAACATTTGATTATGATTATATTTTATTATTTACATTTCAGTAGCTGAGACTATTTTCTGTTCCTTTCTACATGATATTTGCTTAAAGTAATTATACCAACTGAGAACAGTGGCAGATTGAAATTAAATGTTTGGATTAAATATTTTGTCAGCAAACATGCATCAACTGCTTTACTACTGCTTCTCTTCTTCTCTGCATACTGATTACAAAAAGATTGGCTTTTATCTTGTCATGATTTAAAAATGCCTGGATAAATGCTATTTGATATTGCAGCTTAAAAGAAAATCTAGAAAGAATCTGGATCTAAATAATAATGAACATGTGATGTGTAAGTGAAAAGGAGACTTTATATGTCTATCAGCTTAGTGCCTCACCCTCTTCTCAAACAGGCTAATTTTATTTTATTTCCAATTAATGTGTTGCAGTTGGGATCGAAATATGATTAGCTGACAGCTTCCACATTGCTGCTGATCTAAATAGATGAACTTCTCATGGAGCTTTTCAGAGACTTGGAATTCAAGACACCCACTGCTTTCTAATCCTGAAACATGGGAAAACATTTTGGTGTTGTAATAATAATGAAAAAGTCTGTTATCACCTATCTAACAGAAATTTTCATTAACCTTAACAAGACTTTCATGTGTAGATAAGTAAATCTAATATGACTTTTCAACAATGGCAGTTTCAGTGCAGAAACTTAGAAACAAAACTTCAAACTGACACAACGTGGCTGTCTGCATCCTCATTTCAACTGTTTTAGTTTGCTAAGCCACAGCTCCACTGCTCTGAGAGCTGGGACAGTTTCTTCTCTTCCGCTGGCAGCCCTGCTATGTGTGTGGGTGGAGGGAGGAGCTCCTTGGGCTTCCTGATCTAGAGTTTGAATCTCAAACTGCTGCTTTCTCCCTCCACCTTCTCCTCTGGATGCTGCAGGTTTGTATGACCATCACTCTTTTCCTAGAGATGGCCCCACTTGTTTTTGTGGTTATGTCATCTTACATGCTTCCATTTCTTCCCTATGACAATTCTTACAGAATTGGATAAGATCTAACTTAGCTGGACTCTACAGATGTCTCTCCAAAAACTACTACATACAATAGAAAGTGTTTATAACTTCTATAAGACTTTTCTATAACTGAGCTTAACTTTAAAAAAATTCACTTTAGTAGATAAAAGCTACGTGTCTTTTTTCCTTCCCTCTTGCTTTCTATGGACACAGGGAAGAAAATGTTTTTATTGAAAATAGTACTGTGTATGGATGTGTATTTTCTTATACTTCTTCTGGTAAAAAGCCTTCCCTTCTGTTTGGCTTCTTGGTAAGTTCTTGTTCTTGTGCATTCTTGCCTAAGGAACAGACAGGAAAGTAGTAACAGTTTTGCCTCCTCTTGAGGATGAAGGGAGGTGAATACAACAATCTCTAGTCTTTCAAGAAAAGGCAATTTTTACAAGGTAACAGAAGAGGATTTCTCTTTGACCACATTACCCCAGAGACTCATCCCATTTCATCTTGCCATATGTTGTGCCAGCTTCTGGAGTATCTTAGCACAGGATTTTCTAGCCTCTTGTGTGTTGCATTTAACTTCAACTTCTGTAGGAAGAAAAGGAGAATATCCTCCTTCAAAGCCGTTTCTTAACACTATTTTACTCTGAGAATGATAGAAGGTTTCTAGAATACTTTCTCGGTGTGTTTAATAGTCTTCAGATATAAACTATACAGGATATTGTTCTTATAATCCCTAAGCAAGTTAAAAAGATGCCATGATATTGGAAAGGTTAATGGTAAAATCTTAGTAAACAGATGCATTTTTAAGGCTTCTCTAGGGCAAGTTTGAGTAGTGAAGTTTGGAAAGCCCTTAGCACAGCTGCACCAATGTGTGCTTTAAATATTCTGCTGGCAACAGTGTGAGTAATATAGTAGAAGAAATGCACCTGACCACATACGGTCATTTCTATTTTCAGTTTAATTGACTGTTAAGGAGCACTGAGGAATTCCAAATCATTCTAGTGTGTTTCATCAGCCAGCTGTGAAATACACTGTTGCAGCTACATAAAAATAAAGACTTAAAAATAATACATCTATGTGCATGCAGCTTGCTTTCCCACCCAAGGATGATAAAGGTACTTATGTGTCATGGATGTAAGAAAAAATTTGGAAAAGCAGACCCAATTCATACTGGGCACATAACAGCTGGTTTCCTATTGAACTATAAAGAGGAAAAAGGCATAATCAAGTGCAGAAACTTTTCAGAGCTGTCAGCTAGAACGAAGCTGCTTCTGGGAAAACAAACTGCACTATTTACAAATTGTGATATCATCAAGAGCTATTTATATAGTGAAAATAATTTATACTCCAATTACGTATTTGTAGATAGTCCAGCCAGAAATGGTCATTGTGTCATCCAGGCTGACCCCCAAACTAGAAATGAGGCTACATCTAGCTTTTTAATTATGAAATATACTTTTCTTGGTGAGAACAACTTTTAAAATATTATTTTTATTACAGCATTGAAAGCAGCTATGTTTTCAAAAGCAAAGCACATTTCAAGAGAATAAAAAAAAGAAAGTTATTAATATGTAAAGGGCTTTTTTGCAATTAATAATGGGCTTATAGGATGTGCTAGATCATCACTTCTATTTCTTGCCAGAAGAGTAATTTTTTTAGGGTTTTTTTCAGTCAAATTTAATTTGTGGTAAACCATTGGGTGTGCACAGCTTTACTTGGGTATTGATCTGTACTCCGTCATTCACTTGGAGTTTTCTTCTTTTAGCTTCATTCAATTATTCATAATTATGTACATTCATAAATTAGATTAGGCTGCTAGATTTATTTCCTCTGCCTATAACCTACTAGCTAGACTTGATAGGTAGAGATTTCTTGTTTGGGTAAGCAATGGGTGGCTGTGAGGTCTTTAATTTGAATCTGTGGGATAGGACATGCTACCTTTAGAGATGTCTGTTTCTGTTGCAGAGAACAATTTTTTAATATATTCAAATAGTACTTCATGCCCAATCAAGGATAATTAGTTGTTGAAAAAAACCAGTATCAGTGAGCAAGAGGGGACCAGGTGTTTCCCAGTGCTTAGTAATACCTGTAGACAAAGGGCACACACTTGCCTGCAAATTATTTGGTCTTCCCTTATTACAGGATTGAGATATCTGTACAAGATTTGAGTAGAAATGTATTTAGCTAATTTTTAAAAATCATACTTTTAACATTAACTTGTGTAATAAAAAGTTTTACTGGAGTCTCTGAACACACTTTCAGCTTTCTTGTCTGTCCATCTTGCGCAAAGAAGTAAAAGCATTTAAATGGGCTGAGGGAGAGAATGAAAACTTAAAAAAATATTCTCCTCACAAGACTATTGACAGAGCTGTGTTTGCAAACCCTGAGAGCTTGAGCAGGTGTAATTTCTGAAAAAATTATCACAAAAAAAAATTAAAATATTTTCTGGATGTTTCAGAAGTCTTCAGAAGTAAAACTAGCTACAGAACAGCTATAATTTGAGCATTAAGTCTTAACAAATATAGTCACCTATGGCAGGAATTCAAGAGAAATGTGCATGTCTGTGCTAGAGTTGGTTCATTGAGAACAATATATATGTGATGTGTAATGAGTACAGCTCATTACAGGAAGATGTCAGAAATAAGACAGAGGCTCAGTTCCTCTCAGTGCCAGGTAAAAACCACTGCAGGCAGGATGAAATCCAGGATGGTTGCACATTGCAGGTGATTTGAACAGCAGAACTTTGCTATCAAAGCAGTATTGCTACCTCGGAGAGAAAATAATACCAATAATATATAACAATGTTTTTAAAGTTTTTAAAGTGCTTCTCCTCACAAAATATCATGAAGACTGAAGGGAAAAGTTTCATGAAGTTATCTAGGCTATTTCCTGTCACCAATGAATTGTTTCTTCCTAGGAATTCCTACATATCAGCTTTTCACTGTTAGATGTCTTAGCAAATGAGAGACTGTCAATTCTGCTGAAGAGGCAGAACGGAGCCCAGAAAACATGAAGATTGCCCTGAGTTCAACTAAACAACAGCAGCTCTTTGGTCAGTTGAACTTATTGCATGATTCCCCTTAGTTTTTCTCTCCTTTCAGATCTCTTGACTCTTGAAAAAGTCTCCTGTCATTTATCATCACTCTGAAGCTCTCCAGTCTGTAGCTTTGATTAGAGTATCACAAGTGACTTGACCTAATATGATCTGCAAATGACCAAATTATTTCTACAGAAAGATATCCACATAACTTCTTTTCTAGCTATGAATTCTCTACCTATTGCCCTACATTTTCAGTGAATCCCCTAATTAGGATGGGTAAATGCAATTTGACTGCATCCTAAGACTGTACTAAGATGGGAACTAAATCTAGGGCTGATGAAGTTAATGGACTAGCTCTCTGGGCCCCCTAGAGTGCTCTTCATTTTACTTGTTGCCAACAACAACCATTTAATCACAAGTGAGTGAGTTGTAAGCTCTCATGCTATTTCGCTTACCCTCTTTCACTGTATTCCACTGAGATGTAGTTATGCTGCATCTTCACCCCAAATTGTTATTTAAAATTTTGTACCCCCTGAGATCTTTTTGGGCCACTGTCTTCTCTATGATACATTACATCCATACTGTAGAAAGAGAAGCATTTAAGGTCTCTTTTTTTTTTCTTAAGACAAAAATGTGAAGGTGGTGTCTTGATTTTCAGTGTCCTCAAGGAGTAGAATGATCAGCTATTTTACAAATTATCATTACCTGGATTAAATTTTGCTTGTTTGTTTGGTTTTAAGTAGGGATGTTGAAAAATAACTGCATGTTTTTCTAGTCTAGAGCTCAAGATAGCTGGATATCTTATCACATTGTTTTCAACTCCAAAAGGCACATAAATAATCCCACTGGTCAAGAATTCACTTCAAGAATTCTGAGTGGTTCCTGATATTAAATAGTAATAGTTTGTCCAAGCTGTGCTAGATATTTTTTTATTTTCCCCTTTTTCTTTTTTTTTTTAATTTTAGTTTTGATTTAGGTTTTTTTTTGGTTGTTTTTTTTTTTTTTTTTTTTTTTTCCACTTAGGCATATTTTGGCTATTATCTTTTAAAGTAGAAAACGGTTATATGGTTACTTTTACTGTACTAATGATGTACACTTTTTCTGTGAAAAGATAGTTGCATTTTCTGGTTTTTATGGACAGCAATGATTTTCTCATTATAGCTGTAAGTGCCAATATTTTACACTCATAGTCTTTCTGTTATAATTAATTCTACATTAAAAGATTAATAAGATAGTGGAAAATGGTGGCTAATTTTTCCAGCTGAAACTAAGGAGGGAATATAGATGGACAGAATGTAATTAAAGAGGCTGGAGTTTGGCCAAGACGCTGGCATTGTTATTTCTGCTCTTGCAAAAATACCATGGGATCTTTAATGGCCCTGAGTGGCCGCAGTTGTATGTCTCTTTTGAAAGATGGATACTGGTGATCATCTACTGCCTAGTGAATGCACTGCTAATGCCTGCCTGGCTGAGAGCTGAGAATAAGAGCAGGATGAAGAGATTCATTAAACAGTGAAAGATCAAAATGAATGAATGGTGAAACTGAGGACCCCTGCCTTCTCTAGGAAGTGTCTTATTGCTGCCTTGAGGAAGAGGTGGTCTGATCCACAACTCATTGAAATCAATGAAAAGAATCTAATTGATTTCAAAGGATTTTGGCTCAAGCCCTAAGTTCCATTTTATCTTGCTCTTTGTTCTCTGACAAGGATTAAAGTAACCAGGAAGTTTTGTATCTGACTATGTCTTCCCAAAATATAGAATGAAATAGTCTTTATCTGTTTAAACAGATTTTTCCATAGGGGCTGCTGCTCAAGGTCAGGAGAAAAGGGTCTAGGCAGGTCCCTGGTTTGGAGCACAGCCTCACTTGGGTTGTGAAATGAAACAGTTTGGTACATATGGCCCTATGGAATTCACTAGTCATGTGTTTATGTCTAGGGTTTGTTTATTTTCACTCTGAATTTAAGGGATCTCTTTATAAAAGATTGGTTTTACCTCATTTTTAAATGGGCATTCATGAAGGAGTGTGTATGATCAGATAACTTCACGTCAAAGTCATGTTATGAGCAGCTGTACTGACATGCTGGCTCACTGGTGTATTTTTCAAACTACTTTTATAATTCCACCTCTTATTTGGAATGAATGTGAAACAGTTTTACCCCTAGATAATCAAAGTGCTTTCTGCTACCACTAAAGCTACCTGGCAATTTTTATTTTGTGCACTGTTTTTGCTTATGAAATTTAGCTTGTCTGAGAATTCATTTATTGACCTGAACTTGTGTTATCTCTGAAACATTTGTATAGCAGTGGTTGGACTTTGAATATGGCTATATTAAAAAGTCAATTGCTTAACTGATATTTGTGAGCATATTGTACACAAATTGTGTAACTACTGTCTTGATGTGAGAGTAGCAATATCTGTACATAATTTGAATTTTTCTGATGAGTTGCACAGCTACCAGAGGGGAATCTCATCTGTTAATCCTTTCAGAGAATTTCCATATTTCAGTCCTACAAATGGCCTTGAACCATGTGCACAATGTTGTTGAAAATATCTAGGAAGTCAACTCTAGGAGGCAAAGTTCATATTCAAGCTACACTTGCATGTGTTGAAATAGCATAGGAAGAGTTTTCTACCATTGTCTTTTCTTTCCCCTCTAAAAAGCAGTAAAAGTTTTTAAAATAAAATATTTCACCTAATCTTGTTTTCTAGCATCTTTCCAGTGAGTCCTTCCTCTATTTAATGTGTTCTCTCTTTCATTAGCAGGGGAATGCAGTTAACAGTGTATGACTTAGGTGGACTCTCTTTTACAAGGCCTCTTTTATGTAAAAATTCTTTTGAGAGTATAATGATCTAGGGCTTTTGGTTTTTTTTCTACTCACATGCAGCTTTCCCCTTGTTTTGGTATTTTAGTGACTGCAGAGAAATGACCCTTGAAGTTATAATATTAGTCTGGTAATGAACGGACATCCTGAGGAAAAACCCCCATAAACACTTATTTCATTCTCCCATATTATTCTGTTGTTGTTTTTACTTCCTTTCTTGTTGTTTCTTGTTTCCTTGTAATTAGACTTAGGGAAGATTTAGTTATTGACAGCACCTTGCTCACGTTTCTGGAGGGATAGAAATGGTTGCACAAAATCTTCCCCTCACTGGGAGGTGGACAGAAACTGGCGTTCACGCAATCCAGTTTTCTTTTTGAATTATCCTTGGGGACCATCACTTTTTCTTTGTGTGTGCAATCCTTTCTGTTACTTTTGTTATTTCTTCTGAGTAGTCATGAAATCTGAATACAAATCATTTTGGTGTGGGAATTGACATCACGAGGATGAAAATAAAGTGCTGATGTTTTGATGCTTCTGCCACATTTGGTACCCCCCAAATAATTTATTTTCCCAGGGAATTGTGAAATGTTACAGCAGTTAAATGCATAGAAATGTTTTTCAAGGTGAAAGGGACCAAAGTATTGTTATTTCTGCAAACCAAATGTTTCTGCTCTGGCCCAGATGCCACTGTTTTACCAAAGTGTAAGTGTGAGATATCTGTCTAAGTGTTACACTGTCGAGACAGCTCAGCTTCACTTTGTTCTTTGTTTCTAAAACCACAGTCATCTGCTGTTTATCTAAAAGAGAGTCTTTGTTAGCTGGCTGTAGTACTAATTCACACAGTTGATGATATTGATAAAGACACTGACTAGCCTTAAACAAATCAGAAGTTGTTTTCTCCATTTGCAGTTTTTACACGCTAATCTTACCATGTATGAGAGCAATCCCATTCCCTCACATCTCTTACACCTACAAGCTATGGATGATCAGCATCCAGACCAATGCTCTTGTTTAGTATCACAGAGATTTGCCAAAAGCTAGTCAGTGGCTTAGGCCTTTGTTGGGTGCTGTCCCCATGCCTACTGGGCACTGCTAGTAAAGCAAGCTGTCAGTCTGACGTGTTTACAGACAGATGGGTCAGGAGCTGAAGAAATTTTTTCCAATGTCTTTGTTAGCTGGTTGTAGTAGTAATTCATGCAGTTGATGATATTGATAAAGACACTGACCAATGACCATCAGACATCCAGCCAAGGATGTATTACCAAGTTAATTGCCCAAAGGCCTTCTGTGGTAAGTCAAAGAATTAGAGCCAATACTATTTAAACCTTTCCTTACCACTGCATGGATCTTTCACAGTTTCTAGAAAGCTCATATACCCAAAGCTGACTGTATGCTATGAATTTCACATATTGTCTTTCTGTTCATAGGATGGCTTACCAATAATGAAGAAAGAACTAGGGCACATATTATAAATATGCTTCTCAAATGAAACATTTTATCTTTATTCCCTAATATTGCTCATAAGAATACCATCAGGTCCCTCTATCACCTTTTTTAGTGTTTCTTCATTATAAAGAGCCATCTCCCTATGTAAGCCATTATCTAAAACAGCGCTTATAGTTATGATTTGAACACAGGGATGCTATTTAATTTCTGATATTCTTCATGACCATTCTTTTACTTTATCTCATTTTAGAATAATGATAAAAGGAGTTTTGCTTCCCTGCTGCTTACTCTGCCCTTCTCTGAGCTTGCTTTCCTCAGCTTTTAAAAAATGAAACTCCAAAACCCTGTTTGAAACAAGGTATGCTTAATCCTTGGTTCTGTCAGAAATGCTCTCAGTTAAGGATGCAATAGGTGTGCGAAATTTTCCATTTTTCATTTGCACCCTGGCTCTGACCATGGTAAAATTTGGCTCTGTGCATGATTTCGAGTAAGTATGGAGTCCTGAAAGAAGGCTTTCAAGCATCTGCTCAGGCCAACTCCCCCAACTCTCTTCCAGAGTAGTAAGTATCCTAAGAGAGATACTACTTTCAGTAAGTTGTCTGTATAGGAAGTTGCAACATGATTATTTAAACTGCCTTCTGCCTTTAACTACAGCTGCAGAAGTATGGAGGCAGCCTAATGGGAAGGAGGGAGAATACAAAATCTTTATACTTCTTTATAGCCTATATACATTGCTTCTAAACAATATTTTTACCCTTAGGTTTATAGAGGTTTTTGTTTGTTTCTTTATTGAGACATGATGGTTTTTTTCTGAAGAGACTGGTTATTCTGGTACCAAATTTACAAAACTTTTGGAGGGTAATCTAGACATATCCTAGGGACTTCAAGAGGAGGTTCTTTGATGTTAGAATGTGTTTTCACTGGTCATCTATCAAAGTCTGAGTCTGGTCACCTTGTGCATCATAGGGCAACATGCACATTTATGGGCTCTTAGTGTTTGTCAGGTAGCTGAGCTTTCAATACAGGAGAGAATTATGTCTGTGTCCCACCTTCTCCTCCTTCTAAAGCGATATTTTAAAATTATGAACCATATAAAACCTTCCAGACGCTGAGATCATGTTAGCTTAAGGTATGATGGCAAAAGAAATTCTTAATCATTATACATTAACCAGTTCCTCATGGTCTTGCATCTCCTTCTGCATCTTGGAAACAGGAAAGATGTACCTGAAAATCTTTCATGCTCTTTCATCTTTGTTTTTATTTCCTTCTTCTGCAATCCTTTTGAGAAAGGGAAGAAGTGGAAGGAAGAGGAAAAAATAGAGGGAGGAAAGGCAACAATAGAAGTTTCTTTTGCCACTTGATCTTCACAAAATTATAGAATCCAAACCTTGGAGAGACCTTGAGATGGGTCCTTTTTGTCAACAGCACCTTTATACAGAGGCTCACACTATAAAACCACTACTGGTCTGTGCTGTCCTGATGAAAAAAAAGTAGTCTCACCCTGCTTCCCTGACATTTCCATGTGAATCTGTTGAAGAGGTACTTCTTTGAACTCTGTTGTCTCAAGGGCTGTGGCAACTCTGTGGACCCCCTTCTAAGAGAGTTCTGGGAAGTCAGATGAAAAGAACAAAGATAATTTAAAAGTTCTGAAGAGTTAACAGAAACAGTAAAATAATACTTTCTGGAGGACACTTTCTGGAGGAATGTAGAATTTATATCCTCCAAGGTATGAGTGAAACAATATGGAATGCTGAGGCAATTTTTTTTCAAGGAAAGGAGTGTTAGTTCTTTATTTTGAGTAATTAGAAATATATATTTGAAAGAACACGGAAGAAAATACTGTCTTAGATGGTATTACATGAACAAATGGGAATAAGACTGTCCTGGCTGATCTAATAATCTTTTTTCTGTTTGGAATGACTGTTGATATACTTGGTCCCTGCCCATGTGCTTTTCAACTTCCATAGCAAGGGCCAAGTTAATCCACTGGGTGCTGCTAGTGCAGATGAATTTTGCTCAAGATTTTAAACTTTTTTAATGCCGAGTTATGCCTTAGATTTGAAGCATAGGTCTGAAGCAGTGTGATTTCTTGTTAATATTTGACTCTTTGCATCACAATGAATCATATTTTCTTCTGTCTATGTGAGCATAGTGTTTTTAAAGCTAATATATCATTCATATTCTGTGCAAGAGAACTTCAGCATCATTGTCTTGACACATATCCCAGTTCCTTTCTCCTGATCTTTTTGACTCCACTTACCTTGGGGATTGTATACTGAAGCTATCAATACTGATCTGATTTGTGTCACTAGAAAATAGATTGAGCTTTCAAATGAGTGAAGTAAAAATATACAAAATACGTTATTTTTACACCAAAGCCATTTGATGGTCAATGTATCTTATCTGAATCACATTGGTTTTGTAGTTGAAGAATTCCTACTCTTTAACCTGCAGCATTAAATAGTGTACAGAAAAACTGAAAATGTACTGTTTAGTGACGAGAAAAGACAACCTGGAAATATGGCTTTTGGATTCTTCTTTTGTTTACCCAGTTTTTAATCTATTTGGACTTGGTTTATTTGTTTAAGTATGTAAACCCATTTGTGCTTACCTACACAGTTTTCACAAAAAATGGTGCATGTAATTATGATAAATAATTTACCTATATCTTCTGAGAAGTGATAACTTAGCAGCAGGAGAAATATTTAAAATTAGTGTACTTGTCTTTTTTAATTTTTATTACTGTATTTTTTTCAGAATTTAATGCTTGTTCCCTTTTCCCAGCCTTGATCCTGTCTCTGCTCCTCCTTGTCACTGAAACACTTTCTTTCTCTCTTTTGAGCCACTCACTACTTCACGTATTTTCCCTTAAGCCCCTCCTTTTCTGTTTAGCTTATGATTGACTCCCTTTGAAAAGCATTTTGTGCTATTATTTGTTGACTTAAATTGTATTTTACATAAAAGTTAAAAGATAAATAAAGGAAAGGGTGGGAGATGATGCATTAATGTGTGGGTTGAGAGATGGAACAAAGGGTTGTTTTTTAATTCAAGCTGAAAATAGAAAAAAAGATACTTGCTGCACTTCTGTGCATGTCAACAAAACTATAACTTTACTCACAGAATAAAAAGTATGTTTTTTTTAAGCTACTGAGATATAAGTTAAAGATCTAACCATGTCATTTGCTAATAAAAAAATTCCTAGGCTTCTTTGTAAACACTTTTATGTTGGACTTGGGAGCAAAAGAAAATCATTTGCATTATGAAAAACTCCTGTAAATATAGCATCCGAATTGCAATGTGCAGGTCTAGCAGAACATTGCTTAAAGAGATTTTGTTTAAAACATTTATTGAAGGCATATATTACAGTATATCATTTACTGGCTGGAAGCCATGCAATATGTGTCTTAACAAAAAAAAAATTACCTTGTAATATGAGCTCCTCCAAGGCATAATTATATAATAAAGTTCTTATTGGGAAAACTGGAAGAAGGCCAAGCCTTGTCCAAATATAGTGAATGTCAGAGCCAAATTTATTATCCTTAGCTATTAACAGGAGAAGGCAGGTTTTGTTTACCAAGCCTAATTCTCTCCTAATTACAGCCACTATAAAATAATTACTATCCATGGGATAACAACACAAGGCAGAGTGACTAACAGAAGAAACTGCAGGGGTTAGAAAACAGAGTGCAATTCTGTGTCATTTTGAACAGCTTGTGTACTGCCATGAACAAATTAACGGACTTCATTAAGGAATTATGTTTTAAGAGTGGCTTTGCAGTGAAGCAGTAAAGCAATTAATGCATCTTATTTGGTCCTAGATCTAAGTTCTAGTGTGGTTTTAGACAGCAACTTAATTTCTTTGTCTTTTTTTTTTTTTTTAATGTATCAGGTATAATAGGATGTAACAACATTACTGAATAAGATCAGTAATGAGTATATGGAAAGGGCTTTACTTTGGACAAATAATACCCATTTTCCACTGAAACAAAATGTTTCACTGAGTAAATTCACATGAACCTAATCTTAATTGAATAAATAACAAAGAGCCCAAATTACACTTAAAATAATTTGCATATTCAAATATTTATTTCCATTACACTTTGGGTAAAAACTCGCAGCCCTAAACAAATGTTATATATAATCTCTGTGTTTATATTTGAGCAAGGAAACTAGGTTAATGAAAAAATTTTTTAATATTTCATTGTTGCTCTCCATGAAAGTCAAAATAGAGTATTTCTCAGCTGAAACAGAATACTTCATTAAATTTGCATTATTTTGATTCTCACTTTGCCTACTCTCTTCCATCTTGTCATACAGCCCCAGAGGTGCACAAAAGTCCTAGGGCAATGGGTTTTTCACAATTAAAGTGTATGTATCAAAATCAGCCTGTACACAACATATTCACAGTGTAAAGGTTAGAGTTCAAGCTGTCTTCTCTCTGTAGCAGACAGTTCACCCTATAGCAGGGCTAACTCCCTGATTTTAGTGACTTAGTGGGAACTGGCAAACTCAACACACTTGGGAGTCTGTTTTTAGATACTAGTTTTAATAGGCCTCCAGATGGCCACATGAAAGCAAAAGGATTATTATAGTAGCCCCCAGCCGTGCCATGATAGATAAAGGTATATTACAGTTTCCTTTATAAAACCCCTTTTTGAGGGTTTTATAATTCTATTATAAAATTCTCTTAGCACCACAAGTCAATATAAAGTACTCAGCCCACACAATATGTTTTAGGGTTTTTTTAAAGGATGCATATCATTGCAGCCTCTGTTTATCCTGTATACCTAGCAGTGGTTTAGATTACTTTAAAGAGTACTTTTGTTCACAATTTAAACAGAAGGTAATTGTGAAAGTAAAATTTAAATATGCATACCCTCAGCTGGGGTGAATCAGCTGACTGTCTTCTGTCTTTTGAGATTCAAGATCAGCCCAGTGACTCATTTATATCCACCAAGCATCCTCTCCTCATTATTAGTCAAGGGCAAGAAGAGTGGGAACCAAAGCTATGCCACAGAACCGAAGTGTTAGAAGTGTTACTGGACACCCAGTATGAATATCATGACAGCACCCAAGAACACTGGGACAAATAAACACAGATCTTGTGAATACCCATCAGCATATTCTGGATCTGTCAGAATTCTATGCTTTGATTCAATTTCTTGCTAGTTTACTCTGTGGTATTAGAGACAGAGTGCTCTTTAAGCTGGGACAAAGCTAACTTTACTGGCTACATTTCTCTGGTTCTGTTGCTTTGCCCTTGTTACCCTGGGCTCTAACATCAGTGCCATTAAGTTATTAGGAAAGCTTATTTGCACATTTCAAACAAAACCTCAAAATTTAATTTCATAAAACAAGTCCACACAAGGTTTCTTTGAACAACACAAAGGAAAATGCTGCAGTTGGTCAGTTATCTTCTTTCTTTATCTAACCATAAAATTGAAATGGGGTTTGCCTTTTTTCCTTTTAGTTTGATAAATTTTCCACTGTCTGACAAATTCTGAGCAATTTCCTGAACAACAAAGAAACGAATGTGGACGGCAAACCTATCTAAGTATTAAAGTGACTTTCAGGCATGAAAACTCCAACTGATTCCTTTCCCTGGTTTTTACACTGTTTTTCTGATATTAAAACAGAAAGTGACTTACTGCAACATGAATGTTATCTCCTCTCCATGTGTCACATCCTCTCAGGTTATACTTTAAAGTTCTCACTGCAAAGGCCAGTCCTGTGCATTAGCACTGTAGAAAAGGATGTGCCATTGTAAGATATTGTGTCAATAATTCTACATATTTATGAAGCCAAATTATGAATTGATATGATCTATCATAATGGTTCTGCCATGTCAATGTCTGCATATTAACTGCTTCATTACAGGATGATACTGTGTCAATCACAGTTTTTCAGGAGTCCAGAGTCACCGCTAAATTTTAGTAATTTATCTTCAATTGCATTAAAAATGAAAGGCTAACATGTTTGCAGCCTATTAAGTTATGCTTTTAATTAACACTTAAAGAAGCCTGGACAATGAGTGTGGAAATGTTTAATGTTTCGCATGTTCCTAGAGAATAAAATATCTTTATTCATTTGGAAAACATTATTAAATTTTAAAAACATTTTGGGAATACTGTAACTGTGCTGCATGATTTGCACATCATTCTATCACATAAAATTAAAAGCTCTACAGAGAACTACAGCTTAAATATTATAATAAAATACAACACTTACAAATGAAATTATACCTAATTTTCCTTTAGATATGTGTCCCATATCATCTTAATAGTTTTCTGAAGACCTCAGAGTTGATAAGTAGTGCATTTGAATGGGATACATGTCTTCAAATATTGCAGAAAATTCAAGTGTGAGATGTCACGTACTGTAGCAAATTTGCTACAATACCTAGGCACAAAAGGGTGAGTTAAGGATGGACTGTCAGCATGGAGGTCGTTGACCTGGAATGAAAGTAATGTACAGATCTAGAGCACTAATGAGGGAAACAATGACTTCCACAATAATGATGCGCAATGCTGTATAACATCCCATGTATTCTTGTATCGCCTGTAAATGTCACAGGCCTCAACTAGAAATCAGAATTTCCTTGCTTTTGATGGCTTGTCTTCAGATGTTTGGTGTGCTTTGAAGCTGCAGTTATTGCTCTGCTTTATGCATAAACCCTTCTAGGAAGCTGTTGTCAAGTTGATGCACCATCATGGTCATTGGACAATGAAATACTTTTTGGCTTTGCATATATTTCACAGGCAAAAAAAAAAAAATTTCAGGGCTGTATTTCTAGTAATTACATTAAGTTTATAATATTTGTGCACTGTAAAGGTTTTCATATTTTATTCAGAAAGTGAGGTCTTTATTATCTGAGACAGAGCTCTATGTGCATGTTTTTGTTCTCAGTGTTTTATATGTTGTATCAGGATAATCTGTAGCAATGTACTTCTACTACCCAATCCCCACTGTTGTAAAATGTGATTTTCTTGCACAGTTATGTATACATTAGTTTCTGGGGTACTTGATTTTTTGATTATGGACAGAAAAGGGCAATTATTTGAAACATTGCAAACACAAGTATGTTTTTTTTTCTGATTTTTGTATTAATTTTCCTTACATTGAAGCAGGGTTTGTAAGATTTGTATTAAATAATGCTCACATTCATTGTGACATGTATCTACAGTTATGCTGCAAGAAACATTTCAGAAAGTGTTCTTGTTTCCTGAGGAAACTTCACTTCTGACCATTGCTTATGAACTAGGCTGATCAGACCTTTAAACAAAGAAAACTTCTCTGGTACCAAAATGACCAGGTACAGTCTTACGTATCCAGCAAACTTGCTGGAGATCAAAGTTCTCATCAGTAGATGTCTTCCTGGTCTTATTGCTGTGATTCATTTAAAAATACTTTAAGCCATAATCATATGAAAAAGCTGCAAAACTCTCTAGCTGAAAACATCGAGTTTACTGTCTCTTGAGAGCTACAACCTAGAAGAAGCAGGCACCATTGTGTCAGAGTACAATTGACAGTCTGTTAAGGGATACTAAAAAACAGGGCTGGAAATAGAAATAGAAACTAACTTTCAGCTTTATCAAGTGTGATGCTTCAAGGTCAGAATGAAATTCAGTGATGGGGCAGCACAAAGATGCTTGCACGGCAGGTGCCCTGGTCAATCCATAAACTCAGAGGCCATCAGTCTCTGCTTGTGCCAGCCTGCATTTTAATCAGAGGGAAAAATAAGTGGCACAGTTAAGCATGCTTAGTGGTTTCCAATCAAGCAGGTCCCAAAACCAGAATAGCAAAAATGCATCAAAGGAGTTTTAAGGCACATTGGACTTTATAAAATCTTGACAATGCAAGTATTGCTAATGCAAAATTACTTTAAAAATTATTAATATAGCAGATTAGGGATTCCCTCCTTAATTTTCCTACAGAGCTGGAAATTGATCATAGTAAGAATACAAATGTGTCTATCCTTTTAAATTTTGTCTTATGCTCATTCTCAAGCTGCAGCAATGACTGAAAAGGCAGTATCAATGATAATACATGTACACTCCATTTGGGACCTTCCCCTTCTTTTAATTTGTTTGTTTAGTACCATGTGGTATTTTGCCTTGAAAAACTGATGAGATTTGAGCAGGAATTTTGTTAAATGTGGTCTGGTTGGGGAGATTTGAGGGTGCTAGGATTTGGGTATCTGAGAGATCCAGAGAAAAAACAAACACTGTGAAAAGAGTAGTAGCTGTGGGAGGAGTCAGAGAACAGAGAGGTCCAGGAATAAATGGAAATTTGGTGATTTTTTGCTGATTTTGTTAAGCAAAAAAATACCTCCTCATTTTATGAGAAATGAGGGAAAGGCTAACTCAGCTGAATATTTTTCTAGTTGTGATCAAATCTGAATTCAAATCTTGAGAAGTACTCATGTGTGGCAAGTGGGAATGGATGTCTTCATTCTGCTCTGCAGAGTGATAAATTAAACAGCTTAGTGCCTAGCTAACTCTCTTCCCCCTAAAGCACTTTGTCATGTAAACTCTTTATAGAAAATGAAGATTTTCTCCAGATGTTTCATTCTTTTCCTTCCTTCATATAATCTTCAGTCCCACTTCTTATCTTTCTTCTGGCTTTAAGATGTAGGAGTTTTGTGATATTCAGTATTCCTCAGCTGTACTAACAAATATACACAAATGTGCAAATAGTGTCTGGGTGGTGCAATGTCCTCTAGCATGATAATATTTCACAGATTACCTTGCACATGGGATATTTTAGTTTTCCATTCATCTGCATAGCACAGCCTAAGTGTTGTGTCTTCAGTGTATCAGCTCGCTGGGTATGCTCTTCAGCAATCCTACTACACAGGATTTTCAAATGTGCCAAAGCCTAGTCAGAGGTAAAGCAGATGTGTTCTTTTGCCAGGGCTGAAGGGCATCCAGTCAGAAATCCTGAACATATGTTCAAAGCCTTAGATTTTCCTAGACAAAATGTTGAGATAGAAAAAGAGAACATATCCAGATCTTCATCTGTCCCAATCTCCAACTAACTGTTTCTCAGCATGATGTTAAAAGCATGACTTCTGTAGCCAGGAGAACGAGGCTTGCTGGATGGACACTTTCCTCTCAGTTGTGTAGCATGGTCTTCTACTCTGAGTCTTGCTCACTGTGAAATACATGTGAAATACAAATGACATGGCTCTGACTGCTGCATACCACCAATGTTATCTGCTAAATTTCACAGGAAACCTTTGGAAGATTTGTGGCTTCTATGTGATTTTAAAACTGCATTGTTCAGTGATACATTTATTAGTTTTCTGGCATATATAGCAAAACAGATGTTGTACAGTGTTATGATAGGACCAAAGTGAAGAAACTCAAGATGCATTAATATATTGTTGCTTTAGAGAGACAGGGCAGTAATGCTTGTGTTTCCTGCCAGTCCAAAATCTCATTTAGTGGCAGTTCCTCATTATACTGCTGCCTTTCCTTACCTTTCAGGTAGAAAATTTACTGTTATGATGCAGCAATAATAAAGTTGTTCCACACCTATAATAACAGATAATATTGTAGCAATGTGCAAGGGAGGGCTTTCAAGTATTATATGGTTATTTTTCCTGTTTTCTCTTTTTCTCGGTAATATGATATATAGCCATAACCTGTAAACAGTTCATTAACATGAATCACTTGTAATGTGAGCATGATTTTAGATGCTCACATAGATGCATTTTAGAACACATGAAAATGTGTTCCTCAAATTTGTGTTTTGGTGTTCAAAACCAAGATTTATGAATGAAAAATGTCCAGCAGTATCTTGAAGATAATGCTAAAAGGCATTGTATGTATAGGAGACTCAGCAAAAAGCCCTAGGAAAGTTTAGTCATCCTAAGAGCTCTTGACCAGAGTCCATCTGAATTTTACACTGTAACACAATATACAACTTCAGGCCTACCCACCAGTGATAATAAATGAGGAATTCAGAGGGCTACTGAGCACTGTGCAGGTTTTCCCAGTGGACCAGGACACAGTTTGTTAGCACAGGTGTTCCTGTAATTGTGATTCATTGGTGTAAATGCTCCCTGCTCAATGGCCCTTTTCCACTTCCGTCTTCTCCTGAGGTCGTATTGATCTGATGGGTACTGACCTGCACTACTGGGTAACAACTAAGCCTACACAGATGGGGGCTCTATTCATATTCTAAAGGTTAAACCACAGCCCTATAAAATATTAAAGGGGATATTTTTTCAAGTGCACAAGAATTTCACAGCACAAATTGCGAAGACTTTCTGGAGATCACCAGTACTAAACTCCGCATGTGCTTTTTGAAAATGTCTTCCTAAACCACTTAAAGCCAAAAGTCTGTGTATAGAAACCTACACTATGGTTTTTTTGTAGACTTGTCAGGGGGTTTGTTGCATTAGCATTCTGATGAAAAATTTCCTTTCTACAAAACTAGGGAGGGAGGGTTTATTTTTTTTTTTTCCCTTCTGTTGGAGTAGATACATTTTCTTCCGTAAAATCCAGATGACAAGTCTTAATATGTTTACTGGATTTTTTTTATCAATTAAATTTTCTGTCTGGAGGCCAAAATGTTCCATGTTGCCCACAGATGAATTTTTTTTCAAGGAATTTTCTAATTTCTTTCTTCAGAATAGTTCTTGGTTTTGACTTTCAGTGAGCTTGAAGAAGACTATTTTCAGAATATCAATTAAACTTTTCAGAAAATGACTATTGGGAAGTACATACTCAAATACTCTCATATGTAAATTTTCATATACTCAAGCATTTATATATGTATTTATTTATTCATTTTAGACTAAAAAATGGGATTTATTTACAAGCTAAGTCTAATTCATCCACTCTGTTTGGATGGAAAAGGACCTGGACAAGGGCACCCAAATTTTAAGACATATCCCCTTTCCTTTTATGGCTACAAACATATTATTGTGTCCTGAACGGACCAATCCATATCCTTATATAAAATATTAAAAATTTATTGGACTTTTAAATCAGTGCATTAATCCATATGATCCACTGATAAAGAAAAGCAATTTATTGTAAAATAGATATAAATAGAGAAATACCCTGTGAGGGTACAATAATTGTGTCCATTTTTCTGTCCCCAATGCTATGAAATAATAAATGCTAATAAATGCAAATTATGCATGCTCTTTGATGCATGCTAAAAAGGGGACATTTTAAAAAACAGAGATACCTTTAATACTGGTGGTCAGTACATTGTTGTTTTCTTTTTATATCTAGCTTTAACCATAAAGTTCAGTTTCATTTTAAGAGTTTGTGCATCTCCCTGTCTATGAACTGACAGGCTAAGCAAATATGAATTCCTGATGCTTTAAAAAAAATAAATCTTTGAATTCAAAATAAATTCCACAAGGAAATCTTGGAAAGAAAAAACAAAAATTGCCCCCAATAGGACAGTCACTGTGACTTGAAGAAAAGAAAATTGAAATACATGAAAAATCAATGAGGTAATAATTAAATTGTGGAGCCCACAGTACAGTGACCAAAGCTCAGCATGCATTTCTTAATGTATACTGGGAACTGGGGTAATCAGCAGTTACAGGAGAGAAAAGAATGTCTGTCATCCTGAAGCTAATTTCACTATCGGACTCTTTAAAAACACATGCCTCCTACAGCATACAGGGATATTTATAGGAGGTTAAAGATACAAATTAAAGTCCTGGAGACTATACATTCCTGATTACCCAGCATTCTTAAATCAGCCCCTTTTTGGTTCTCACACCTGGGCCTCAGCTGCAGAGTAGCTGTCATTTACGCTATCCATGGCACAGGATTGATGACAGTCATTCACTGATGAAGCTGTATACATCATTTCTGTCCAAGCTGCACTGGCCAGATGGACCCTGACCATCCATCGCCTGTCAGGGACGCATCTGTTCACACTCCTGCTAGAGGTACTAACAAGTCATTGGCTTTCCAAAAGGACAGTATCAGCTGAATAGGGCATAGCATAAAAAAAGCTGTTGTCGTTGTTCCTATATTTTAATAGGGTTTCTATAAACCCTGTAGAGGTTTATATGTTTAGTGTAAAAAAGGATGATTGCCACTAACTCATAAGTTTAAAAAGTTGCAAAAATCCTTCATACTATTGTAAGTGCTTTTTGAATTCAAAATATGGAGGATCTGGCAAATACTTCTAGTAGGTGTTTCTTCAGAGAGATGGGCTGTTGGGCTAAGGATTTGCCAGACATGACTACAAGGTGATCTCTTGTTTCTTTCAAAAAATAGAAATATATGCATACTTTCTTGTACATCCAGTATTGTCCATGAATATTTTTCATGTGGAATTTCTTTGATATGGATTAATGCTTCTATGTCACTAAAATGAAGGAGCAGTAAAGAAATATTTTACAGTTCTTTCTGTGGTGTAGCTCTAGCCATCTGTAAAACAAAAACAAGCTCCTGAAGTGATTGTTTTCAGCAATGGACTTTATTCACCAGCACAAAAATGGCTTTTGCTCAAGATACAAAAAAAGTAAGAATATTATTGTAGGGCAGAGGCTATAAAGAGACTTTTGCAATTAGAATAGTTCCCATTCCTCCAATGTCTTAGGGACCAGTATGTCCATAAAGATGCAGAATTAGATATTATGGATGTTTTCATAAACTGGGAAACCTGAACTATTTTACTGCATGGGAATTTGCTTGGCACTGTTTTAAAGAGTGCTCTTTCAATAAGAATATGAAGGCTGTAGGGCATCAGATCTCCAAAATAAAATTGAGGAAAGTCCAAAAGAAGGGGAAAAAAATTCTGGCTCCTGAAGAATGAACAGTAGGAACAGCTCTGCCACTAACGGCATGACCTCCTGCCTCACCGCCATGCCCACATGGCTTGGTGTGGACCCCCCCTTTGCTTGGTGACTGAGGAAAAGTTCCCAATACTCATTAGCTATCCAAATTATTTTTTCTGCTATTTCTTATGTCCTGATATTCTTTAGCTTGATTTTGTACTCAATTCAGGAATCTTTTCAAGGAACTACTCAATACCACATGCATTTGTGGCATAAAGAGTGGGTTAAGGAAAAGATCCTAATAGTGCAGAAGAATGGGAAGAATTGTGACATATGGATTCTCCTACAGGTAATACTCTAGTTTTAGCTATATTAATGATGCTTCATCATTTTCACACGGAGGTCTATTCTGAAGCCCTTTTTTGGAGTGATAAAATGTTTGATGACTTCTTAGCAGCTCATGTGTGCTGCTCATGAATTTAGCTAGTTAGTCACAAAGAAATAAACCAAAGAACAAAGAAAAATTGAGCAAATTAATAGCCCTTCCATGTATTTATAAATAATGATATCTATTCAATATTTGCACCTTTTTTTCTCTACAAGCATTCTATGCTTTATATAGAGAGAGATTGAAGACTAAACCTTTTCCATTTGAATTGAAAGTTATAAGAACATGGTATTGTCTCTAGTTAGTACTCTGTACTATCCTTCTAGTAAACAAGAATACATGACTATTTATTTCTTGAAGTTTTACACTTTGTATAGATTTTGATCTTAGTGATCAGCAAACTGCCTAATCTGTCTCGAGTATTTTCACTTTATTTTGCTTTGTTTCATTTATCTGGAGATCAGACTTGATTGGATATCAGTTACTTTTCACAAGGAAATACATTCCTTTGTAAGAAAAATTTAAAAAGCAAGAGTATTTTTTGGAAGTATAATATTAAGCTTTGTTAATAAAAAAATTCAGTGTTATTTCCATTATTTAATAAAAAGATTAATACATATTATTTTATTTTAAAAGACATATTTTTACAATGTTTTTGTTTTGTTCTAAGTTAGGAAACTGATATATGTGGCAGAGGAAATAGTAGCTGCAGAATTGTCCTTGATAGGTGCTTGTAAGAGGGAGTCTGACTTCCCAGTAGTGATAAATTAACCGGTCTCTGTTTCGGAAATAATGCTGGATGGGCTGTAATTCTATCATGGTCAATGTATTAGGAACAGGTCTCGAATGCATGGTCTACACAGCTTAAAGAAGGATTAAACAGAGCAAGGACCGTAGATCATAGTGTAAGTTAGACAAAGGCCATCAAAACCAAACCAGGCATAAAGCTCCAGCAGTTCGGGAGAATAAAAGGACAATGGTTGGATGCTGGGCTTGCTCTGTGTGGCGGGAGCCTGCAGTCCTGTGGTTTGTTTGCTGCAATACCCTCAACCACTGCAAGATCACATTACAGAGACAATAGTGATATCAAATTCACAACGCTTGCAAAGCAGATATCGATATTTAATCAGTCTGCTTTTTGAGCAGCAGACATTGTGATATTTTTACACAAAATATTTGAGGCCTAGTGATTTGGTAGAGGTTTTTTCTGTTGTTGCATTTCTTGTAGATGTGCTTAAGAAATATTTTGATTTTGGATAACTGAATCAATATATTACTTGTTTGGTGATCACTGGCAGCATAAGATGAACTGCAGTGTTACTGAAACTCTGTAAAATTTCTCCCTCAGAAGAACCTTATGACCTTGTACATTTAGAGCCAGAACACGAGTTCTGCTTACGTTCTTTTGGGTGCTAAAAAATTGCAAAAGGATCCAAGGCCATCCGAGTGACCTCATGCAGATCTGGGACAAGTGAATTGACTATTGATGAGGGCTGGAAGGGGGTGGTGGTGCTAGAAATTTAAATGAAATAATTTATTTCAATAGAGTTTTTGTTCAGAATTGTCCATTTGTTTCACTCTTTGTCAGATTACTATTTCATGTGTGTAGAATAATATTTCAATACTTGAAAAAAATTAAAATTTCTTGTGCCTATATATCTTATCTTTCCACTGAATTTTATAAGAAAAACAAATTAATTGGGCTTCAACATTCTTCTAGGATGGAAATATGCTTTTGTAACTTGCAAAATAACTGAGTAGAATAAGTGAATTCACTTTTAAAAATCTCCACTAATGCTACAGTAACATGCTATATTGCAGTTTACACTCAGCCACGAAGCTTTAGTTATTGAGGAGGATAGTCTATGCCAAGCAGAGAAGATTATTTCAATTTAGAAGAAAATAGTAAAAAAAGAGGGAATTTGAAATAAATATGCTTGATTAAATTATATTTGATATACTTTAAAATAGAATATAGATGCTTTTATGTAAGCATGTATGCAAATAAAATATTGACATATGATATATAGTATATAAGCATAATGCTTAAATAGGTGCTTAGAATAACTGCTCACAAATATCTCTACAACAAATAATAGTGGAAACAACCTTGATAGAGAGCGTTTTTTGAGAAATTTTATTGGAAGACAAGTATTTTATTGTGCAGGCTGAAATGAGTGACACATGGGAGTTAATGAAGTGTGCTCAAATAGGAATAAAACAGTGGGTGTAATGGCATTGATTCGTAAGACTAAAAGAGAAGGAAAGAAACATACTTTTCTTTCATGGCATAAAATAGTTCCTAATAATGTCTTTTATTGACAATGGTATTATAGCATATATGTTTAAGTACTGATAGTTACACCACACTTTGTGGAACTGACTGCAGGAGAAGGAATTAAGAAAAAGGATTTTCCCACTTATTTCAATTTATCTAATACAGTAAAAAAGGAATACATTTTATAGGGTAAATTCACACTTACGTCCAATAGCCAAGAAATAAAAGCAAAGTCTTGGACATATTTCAAATTCCTGCTTGATTATATGTCCATCAAAGAGAGGTTCCTACACCATGTGTAAGAGCCTATGTGCTGTATTTAACATCAGAAAGAGAGAATACCATGTGGAGCATGTACCCACCGAGCCACATAGAAGATCCACAGGATACAGAAGGGCACATGTGTGAAAGTAAAAAAGATCAAAACAGGATCTCAAATACCAGATATCTTCATTTTAAAGCGCCTATCAATTAGCAACTGTTCATTTTTAGCAGTCACGGCCTTACCATGCAAGTCACAAAGCTTCAGCTTCTGAATTCCCCCATAGACAATGGCTGTTTGAGTAGATTTACCTTAGGTAATGACAATTTTGCAATATTTTTGGGAATGCTGACATTTCATCCCAGGATTAGACACTGAACTCAAGGTTATGATTTTCTCACAGCAGAAGCTGGGTTAGGTTTGGTCATTATTTTCATGAGACCTTGTCAAGAATAGCCTAGATTGCTGGTTGGTGGCAATCTTAGTGGGTGGCATTCTACCTTCAGAAGCAGTATAAAAAAAGCCAACGTCACATCAGCAGCATTTGGCCTTCCAAAGCTAAGAGAATGTTGAGAATGAGAAAAGCTGAGATCCTGCTGAAGTAGACTGTTAAATTGTGTCAAATAATGAGTTTATGTTGCATATTTTTGGGGTAACTACATAAGCCTGGACTTCCTTAAATATAAACTTTGTAGTTTATGTACCAGGGTCAGCCAGCATTTGACATTTCATTCAAAGGTCAGTATTAAGAGCTATCAAAGTACAATGTGAGATATCAGCTGTATACTGGTCTCAAATCCTAAGGAACACCAGGCTTTTTACCTAGAAACCTATAAGGCTAAAAGATCAGTTGAAAACAAAAGGTGAAATTGACCAGAAATTTGTTTTCAATTTTTATTTCGCTGATTTGTTTTCTTTTAAGTGCTTTATACATATAAGAACGCTGAGCTTGTGATCCTTGTTTTCTAATCATGTTTCAAATGTAATTTATGAGCTCTGAGAGGTGGGTCAAGCATCACAGCAGTGTAAGTTGTTTAAGTTCAGGACATGAGCATTTAGGGGACCAGTTTCAGCAGGCACTAAAATTCCCATTCAAAAAACCCCTTCAAATATCTGATGAGGTATCCAAGGCTGGGGATGTGTACCAAAGGTCTGGAGGGCAGAAGATGTAGTTTGACTCCGTTCCAAAAAGCTGGCATCTTTTGATAGTGTAGTAATAATATTTTGAGCCAGTGTGTAATGCTGAATTATGATACTGCTACTGTGTGTGCCAAAAAGTAGGGTTTTACCTTACCATCAGACCGGATTTGCTTGATTTCAGGATACTTTCTTGGACAAAAGAAGGCATTGTGTCTGCCTTGAGCTGGGTTCATTTTGAGCCATGATAAGGGGTTCAGTCCCAGAAGATTTCTTTATGCTGCTGAAGTGTCTTAATGCAGTTCTGAGTGAGGACTTTGGTAGTCTGGCTCTTGCACATCCTCAGCCAACAGCTCCTGCCATGAACAGTAACCTCACCTGTACAGAGGTATTGTAGTTGCTAAAAACTCTGTTACTTATTAAATCCAATAGTGTTAAATTGGAAGTTAAAGCTTACAAAGTGTAATAAATTTTTAAATTTAATTTTTAAATTAAGAAAGTGTCTCATAAATTTCAAATGAATATTGAATTCCTCACTTCCCAGGTTGCTCTGATGGGAGTACTGTGCAAAGGGACAACAAATCAAATATGTGTCTATATATTAAACCTGATTTCATAATATATAATTATTTCTGAGTAACTTTAGTTTCCAAGAAGTTACTTTACATGTTTTATATACACAGAGACAGACCTGCATATTGGTCTGTATAGAATTAGAACAGGTTAGCTGTTGTATTTTTCAAATCAGATCTGAATTATGTGCAGCATATAAGATACCTAATTTCTAAAAAAAAAAAATAAAATTGTATGGGAGCATTTACTGCATATACTATTTCAGGTACACACAAAACTATTCTGTTACCTTGTGTTAAACAATAATTATATTCTACTCTCATTGTAGCTTAAATCTTGCTTCTTTTAAAGCATGTTTTTTCAAGGATATAAAAATGCCATTATTGATGCTCATAGCTGAGAACAGTAACATAGATAAGTACTGCTTCAGAATGTGTATCACTTCTAATCAAGACCTGGGTGGAGAAAGACTGGGGAGATGGCTCCGTGTCCCTGGGGAGCAGAAAGACTTATCAACAAGCTGAGCAAATGAAGGGGCTTAGTTTGCTCACTTGAGTAGACTTTAGTTTGAGGCTTGTATGTTTTGTGTTCCAAGATTAACTATCCTTGGTTTGTCATAATTATTAAGAAATTGCTACCTATAGGTCTAGGGGCATCTTTTTAATGCAGCGGATGAAGAGCCACTTATTTGACCTTGACTGCTCTCCTCAAACTACAAATATAAACAGTTGAGACTGACACATAGAGGATTTTTTCTTTTCTTCCAATCCAAAGTAAAAATTGATAAATAAATAATTCTTCATTAAAATCTACCTCTTAAGGGGTTTTTTTGTTTGTTTTTTTACTTTCAGTTTCTCTCATTATGACATTGGCCAGACTACAGGTAACAATAATGATTCAGATTTTTTTTTCTCATCTCTTCAATAATATTTTCAGCCATAAAATACCTTTCAGTTTTCCCCAAAATGCTCTGTAAACAGACTACTCTTGGCCTGTGAGAGGAGGAAGTATTATTGTGCCTATCTCAAACGTGATTAAATTACAAATATTAGTGATTCTAATGGTTTAATATTTGTGGGAAAAGATGTGAGTACTCATATAGTTCCACTACAAACTAGCTGCTGATGCACTTTGTAGTCAATGGGGTAATAGGCCTAGAATTAAGCCAGTTAAATGTAGAGTAGTCCAAGTAAAAGAAGAGTTAAAATATAGGATTCTCCTGAGAGAATGGAGAAGAACATTTATGATCAATACCAGTCAACAAGTGTTTAGAAAATGGAGTCTGTCAAATAATCCTGATTACATTATTTGTTTTGATTCGAAATATGGGATTCCATACAACTGCACAGTAGTACTGCTTCATAGAACATATCTGTTCCTCTTTTTGAAAAGATAATAAAAAAATCTCAGAAATTGCAAAAGAATTGAAGAAAAAATTTTCTTTAACAAACATAAGTTTTTATTTGTTTATTATCATTAAAGTTTGTTCTGCTTAGAGAGCACAGGTTTCATCTTTATTTGAGAAGGAAAATATTCAGTGCATCTGATTCCTTTGATCAAGTGTAAACTGTCACAGGACTGAATGGT